>NC_064926.1:424853934-425178518 GCF_023897955.1 Schistocerca gregaria | reverse complement strand
GCCACCTACGTTCTTGCACTTGCGAGTCGTTTTTAATTGGCAGTAACTCCTTGAGAAGCCTTGAGGCTGTCGGCCGGTGCTACCCTCGACACCATTTGATCGTTACTATCCGGTATCTGCTGTACGACTCCACCATGCGCTACAGTCGGTCGTCTTTGTATGAACTGCTAGTCATATTGGGATCCCACGGAACGAACGCGCTGACCAAGTTGGCTAACAGGGTGCCGACTTTGGAGATAGGGGTAGCGAAACCGGACCCTTGGTCGACTCTACGCCGGCAATTGTTGGATGCTTGGAATTCGGGTTGGTGTGCCTTGATTTATCCGAATAAACTACGAACAGTAAAGGGGACCACGATAATGTGGCAGTCTACCTTCGTTTCTCGTAGGGAGTCCACGGTCCTCTGTCATCACATTGGCCACACTTGGCTGACCTGTGGCCACACCCTCCGACATGAGGAACCATCTTACTGTCGATGTGTTGCCTGTCTCAACGTGGACCACATCCTACTGAACTCCCGTAATTTGTCCATCTTAGGGCGAAATATTAAACTTGCCGCCAGGCTACCTCTGGTGCTAGCGGACGATGCCAAAGCGGCTGATTTGGTTTTACGATTTACCCGTGAAAGTGGTTTTTACTTTTCTGTGTGACGCAGTGCGTATTAATCTCGTCCGTCGGCTGCTTGAAGGATTTGGAGTACCCTGCTACCTGCTCCGATCCAAAGGATCCTTGGCTGCTCTTACTTGGTGGTCCGGCATGGCTCCTGCCCTTCCCACGTGTTTAATTCTTCTTCTTTTACATCTGTCGATGGTTGACAGACTCTTTGTTGTTGCTCCCTTTCCTGAGATTGTCTTGTCCGTGTAACTATTCTTCTTGTGGCAATGGAGGATGTGAAAGGAATGATCGGTTTCAGTGGGTATGTCTCCGGTGGCATAACGTTTACCGGGGTCCTCCAGCTGTTTTCCCGGGCGTGAAACTATCCCACCTTGACCCTTTCACCCCTCTCTCACTTCTACTTCCTGGTGTCTTTTGGTTTTCTTGATTTTAATGTGACTCGAATAAAACTGTCATCAACGCGTAAAAGAATACACTGATTGTTTTCGAGCACTGCAGATTGTCTAGAACTACGCTTGTCTGACCCTTCACTGCTGATTTGCGCCGTTCGTGTTGGCGTGCGTGAGAGCCTCTGCGTCTTCAAGCTGACGAGCGCGTTTTTGCCTATTGCTGAACTGTGGCTGCGCAGTCCATATGCCGTTAAGGTATCAGTGCCAGATGGTTCTGTGGAATCGGCCCGGGGAGAATGGTCTGAGTGTGCAGTCCTAACTAAATAACCGAAACGAGCTCTAGTGTTGTACTTGCTCATCTACATCCATACTCCGCAAGCCACCTGAATGTGTGTGGCGGAGGGTACTTCGAGTACCTCTATAGGTTCTCCCTTCTATTCCAGTGTCGTATTGTTCGTGGAAAGAAAGATTGTCGGTATGCCTCTGTGTGGGCTCCAGTCTCTCTGATTTTATCCTCATGGTCTCTTCGCGAGATATACGTAGGACGGAGCAATATATTGCTTGACTCCTCGGTGAAGGTATGTGCTCGAAACTTCAAGAAAAGCCTGTACCTAGCAACTGAGCGTCTCTATTACACAGTCTTCCACTGGAGTTTATCTATCATTTCCGTAACGCTTTCGCGATTACTAAATGATCCTTTAACGAAGCGCGCTGCTCTCCGTTGGATCTTCTCTATCTCTTCTATCAACCTTATCTGGCACGGATCCCTCACAGGTGAACAGTATTCAAGCAGTGAGCGAACAAGTGTACTGTAACCTACTTCGTTTGTTTTCGGATTGCATTTCTTTAGGATTCTTCCAATGAACCTCAATCTCGCATCTTACCGACGATCATTCCATTTTAAATCACTCCTAATGCCTACTCCAAGATAATTTATGGAATTAACTGCTTCCAGTTGCTGACCTGCTATATTGTAGCTAAATGATAAAGGCTCTTTATTTCTATGTATTCGCAGCACATTACACTTGCCTACATTGAGATTCAATTGCCATTCCCTGCGCCATGCGTCAATTCGTTACAGATCCTCCTGCATTTCAGTACAATTTTCCATTGTTACAACCGCTCGATATACTACAGCATCCAACCGCTCGATATACTACAGCATCATACGCAAAAAAACCTCAGTGAACTTCCGATGTTATCCACAAGGTCATTTATGTGTATTGTGAACAGCAACGGTCCCACGACACTCTCCTGCGACACACCTGAAATCATTCTTACTTCGGAAGACTTCTCTCGATTGAGAATGACATGCTGCGTTCTGTTACCTAGGAACTCTTCAATGCAATCGTACAATTGGTCTGATAGTCCATATGCTCTTACTTCGTTCATTAAACGACTGTGGGGAACTGTATCGAACGCCTTGCGGAAGTCAAGAAACACGGCATCTACCTGGCAACCCGTGTCTATGGCCCTCTGAGTCTCGTGGACGAATAGCGCGAGCTGGGTTTCACACGACCGTCTCTTTCGAAACCCATGCTGATTCCTACAGAGTAGATTTCTAGTCTCCAGAAAAGTCATTACACCCGCACATAATGCGTGTTCCAAAATTCTACAACTGATCGACGTTAGAGATATAGGTCTATAGTTTTGCACATCTGTTCGACGTCCCTTCTTGAAAACGGGAATGACCTGTGCCCTTTTCCAATCCTTTGGAACGCTTCGCTCTTCTAGAGACCTACGGTACACTGCTGCAAGAAGGGGGCAAGTTCCTTCGCGTACTCTGTGTAAAATCGAACTGGTATCCCATCAGGTCCAGCGGCCTTTCCTCTTTTGAGCGATATTGTTTCTCTATCCCTCTGTCGTCTATTTCTATATCTACCATTTTGTCACCTGTGCGACCATCTAGAGAAGGAACTACAGTGCAGTCTTCCTCTGTGAAACAGCTTTGGAAAAAGACATTTAGTATTTCGGCCTTTTGGTCTGTCATCCTCTGTTTCAGTACCATTTTTGTCACAGTGTCGTGACATTTTGTTTTGATCCACCTACCGCTTTGACATAAGACCAAAATTTCTTAGGATTTTCTGCAAAGTCAGTACATAGAACTTTACTTTCGAATTCATTGAACGCCTCTCGTATAGCCCTTCTCACACTAAATTTCGCTTCGCGTAATTTTTGTTCGTCTGCAAAGCTTTGGCTATGTTTGTTTGCTCTGAAGTTCCCTGTGCTTCCGCAGCAGTTTTCTAACTCGGTTGTTGTACCGCGGTGGCTCTTTACCGTCCCTTACGATCACGCTTAGCTTATGACCGCAACGGAAATGAAATTGTCGTATCTGTTGCTGTAACAACTCGACCCGTCCAACGTGGCAGCAAGGAACCTGTACGATACTCTGCCGTGTAAGACTACGTTAAACCAATGTTTTGTCCGTTGTGCTTAGTTAGCCATTGTCGGTTTGACGCCACGTTCAATAAGTTGTAGGCAGAGCTCCGCTGAGAGGTGCCGTCGCGACTGTTGCTCGGAGGCACATGTGAGCGCGCTGAGTCACGGGACGGCGCCAAGGCCGCGCTCGCTCGCCGCTTTCCCACAGCCCGCGCTGCAGCCGCCGCCGCCGCCTTCTCAGAGCTGCATCCTCGCCTCCACGGACTTTCTCTCTCTGGCCGGCCGGCACCGGACTTTAATCTCGCCTTCGACGCCCTCTGCCTCCCACGCTTCACTGCTTCTATGTCTTTACTGTTCGTAGCACGGTGTGACGTCTTCAAGAAGCATTGTCCGTTGTGGGCTTCTAGCACTGTGCAGTTCATGATGGCTTGCGTGAGACAGCACAGAGTGCCTTCACGTTGACGAGCGTGTTTACGCCTATTGCTGAGCTGTCGCTGCGTGGTCCAACTCGTAGTTGCGGTCTAAGGAACGAGGTGGGAGAAGCACACACTCATCAGGCAGCTCCGGCCGGGGTGGCCGAGCGGCTCTAGGCGCTACAGTCTAGAACCGCGCGACCGCTGCGGTCGCAGGTTCTAATCCTGCCTCGGGCATGGATGTGTGTTACGTCCTTAGGTTAGTTAGGTTCAAGTAGTTCTAAGTTCTAGGGGACTGATGACCTCAACAGTTGAGTCACATAGCGCTCGGAGCCATTTGAACCATTTGAACATCAGGCACCTCAACTGCAGTTCTCCAGTCATCGGCATGGGGTAAGAAATGGCTGCCACTTCTCCTCCGTCCCTCTTTTCCTTTTCCTCCTCCTCCTCCTCCTCCTCCGTCTCTTTTCCTCCTTTGTCCCACTTTACCTCAAATTGCCCCTTACACTTGTCGGCTTTTCCAATCTTGAAGTACCATTTGTTGACTGTTACAGCTTTTATTATTATTATCCTGGACAGGAGGGGTGGGTTATTTGAGATCTGTGTCATCATATACCTAGGTTCTTTTCAGGTAAAATCTAATCAGCAGGGACTGGTTCAAATGGCTCTGAACACTATGGGACTTAACTTCTGAGGTCATCAGTTCGGTAGAACTTAGAACTACTTAAACCTAACTAACTTAAGGACACCACACACATCCACGCCCGAGGCAGGATTCGATCCTGCGACCGTAGCCGTCACGCGGTTCCAGACTGTAGCGCTTAGGACCGCTCGGTCACTACGGCCGGCCAGCGGGGAATGAGACGGAGGTATTTCCAATTGAAAATATTTGAGATAGTATTACAGGCTGGGGTATTTGCCTTACAACAAAGGTAAAACTTTCCGAAAATCTTGACCGTATCTGAGTGATTCAAGATGTATTTTATATTTCCCAGGCAAAAATGTGAAAAAGTGAGTGTATGTGTATCCTGTGTATAAAGTCGATTACTTGCTCAACATTTTATATTGTTAATGCTATTGTATATTCAGCAGCTTCTAGCCTGCATAGTATTTGTGGTGTCACCGCAAGGCACCACACTGGCTAGGTTGTAGGCTTCAAATCGTCCGCGGTCCGTCAGTACACATCGGACCCGCGAGTCGCAACTGTCGACGCTAGCAGACCGAGCGCCGCCACTCGGCTGGTCTCACGAGACAAGCTAGCGCCCGGTCCAGTTCTACAACCGACTTCAGTACGAATGGTTCACTCATTATAGCTTCAGAGGTCTCATTTGCAGACACGCTAGTTAGCGTAGCCTTCAGCTAAGTCAGTAGCTACGACCTAGCCGGGCGCCATATACAGTTAATGCATTGACAGTTGATCTACATGTGTGAAGCAATCAGAATTGTAAAGAAGTATTTGGTCTATAACTGCACTTGTAAATATTATTGTACAAAGTCAAGATCGACGTTCACCGCTGATGCTGAATTAAAGCTAAGTATTTAATTGTATTCCTGTCTGCTAGCTTCCTAATCACCTAAGATGTTCCAGATACATCATGTCAAGTAGAGTTAGTTGACCCTCGCGTCAGACTACGTGATCAACGCGTGCACTTCATGGTCACAACTAGTGATCAGACTAAGAGTCAAACTGAGTGACTCAGCCGGGTCACCCCTTTTTCCATGAGGCCCATAGTTCAGTTCATACACAGCAGTATTCGTGAAAAATTTTTCATCTGTTATTAGCTTTTATGGTGACTCGTTCCATGCCAATGGAGAATCTCCTCTCAATTCGGTCAAACGGAACAAGAGTATAAAATACAATACATAAAACTGCAATATTTGGACGAGATTAATCACATAATTATGTATTTAGTCAATAACAAGAACCCAACACACAGAAATAAACACTGTTTCATTTCAAAGAGACGGTGGGGATTTCATATTTTCCTTCGTTCATACTCGTAGCTAAATCACTACCACGAAGGTTCCAAAATATTCTCTCGTCGTAGCATAACATACTTTCGATCGATTATGGTGGCTCGAAGAACGTTTTCCTGTGCTTACGTTTAGCATCATTGAAACATAAAAAATCTGGTAGGCTCCTACAGTTGCATCGATTAATCAATCGGTCATCCAGTGGAAACTACAGGAGAATGACAAATTTAACAAATTCCGCCATCATGTTTATGAAAACACTAAGAAAGATCATTTTAAAAGTTATTTTTCTGCAACATAGCTTTAGTTATCCATCAGCTCTACTGCATCATGCAATAAATGGGAAATGATTTTCTGAACTGTGTGAATTATATATGTATCTGGCTGGACATGGTTAGTGCCGTATCACAGGACAAATTATTTTCGTACTGAAGGACATTAATTATAACTTTAGACGAGGCAGCTTTGATTTTCTATTGTACGATTAAGCACCGTTGGTCAATGTTGCTGTTGCCGTTATTGTGTACACACCATCAAGAAATCATTTTAACTAAAATTTTCACAGCCAACTGTAAGAACCTGCCCTGGCTCTAGACTGTCATTCACAACTGCGCAACCCGTACTAGGAAAATAATAATAAACCGAAAGTTAAAATATGGACTGCAAAATCTGTCGTGAAAATCAGATTCATAAGCTGTCACGACAGACTCCGTTTATAGCTTAAGTGTTTGTGGCTGTTAGATTACGGAAAATTGTCACAAAAGACCTACAATAGTGCGGTGAAACTTACTGTATTTTTATATACAATTTACATAATACATAACCGGTACGTAGAGCATTCAAAAAATAGTGCTGTACGTATTAAATTTGCCGGAACAAACGCAAGACCGGTGAAAACACGGCGTCCTGGGGCTCTTAACCAATCACACACACTATCGTAACTGGCTACTCCTTATTACCGTGAAAAAAGTACATTACAGGTCGTGCTTGGTAGGAGCGAGAGGTTTTTCCTTGATATGTTTATTAGCGCTCACCATACTACACGAGTGATACTTCGAGCGATTAAATCCTTATCACAAAACAGTGAACAAGTTGGGTGTAACTTTGAAAAAAAAATAACAGTTGAGCAGAAAATACTGTCTCCAGAAGCAGAAAGACTTTCGCTTGCCTCAGTGCCCTGAAATACTTTTGGAACCTATTTCCACGAGATGTGAAAAGGAAACTTGTAAAATCACTCATTCTACCGAACCTCCACTGTTGTGATGTAACCCAGGACGGCACGACTAACAAAAACAATAGTTAAAACTAATCCTGAGTGCTTGTGTGCGTATCATCTGCAACATCGTGTGTTTGACCATCTCAGCCTCGTGTGGCTAGTTGAGTAGCGTGCCAGACCAGGTACTTGTCTACTACACGTTAAGTTTGCTTCATCGGCACCTGTACTCCAGCACGTTGCAAAATAGATTACGTACCGGTCATCTCATCATAATTGAATCACAAGATCTCACTTCATCTGTTGCCGTAGCTGTGCACGCTAATCAAACAAAAACATTCCCAGGCTCCTTTTCTGTTGATGCCACCCCGTTTTTGGAACAAGCTTTACCGCTCTCTTTGTTCAGTTAAAATACCCAGTTAATTTTTAGAAGAGGCTGATACACATCATTCTGTCACCTTCACAACGTTTCCCCCAAAATTAACGTTTGTGTGCTGTCCCCCCCCCCCCCCCCTCTCCCTATGTCAGACAGTAAACCAAATGTTGTCTCATCACTTCTCAGTCAGTCAGTCAGTCACGTCATTTCCTATTCCCCGTCTCCAGCTATTGTGTTCTACCATTTTCTTCCATATCACCCTCTTCAACTGTTGGAAATAAAGGACGGCGAAGGTTATCTTCAATCGGAAAGATTCCCAACAATTAATAATAAAACATACTTATTAAATATGAAAAAATACTCAAATGATGCTGCTTCTTGTGAAATGTCCAGTACAGCATTTGAAATTATAACAAATCCTTGAAAATATTGAAGATCATAGGTGGCCTGTGATCCCTATGGAGCGTAAGTCTCGGAGGCGACGGACGAGTACTGCAACTTGTAGACTGGGCGGTAACTGGAGACTGTACACAACTCGGAGCACTGAAGGGAACTGCCCGCCGTAGCTCAGTGCTCCGGTATTTAAGAAGGCATCGATCAATCGCTATCCACAGACGTGATGGCCATGGGTTGGCAGCTGCGGTCCGTGGCGGACCTCGGTGTACACTGCAGAGCCAAGAAACTAGTACACCTGCCTAATATCTGTAGGGCCCCCGCGAGCACGCGGAACTGGCGCAACACGCAACTCGACTAATGTGTGGAACAGTGCTGGAGCGAACTGACACCATGAATCCTGCAGGGCTGTCCATGAAGCCATAAGAGTACGAGGCGGTGGAGATCTCTTCTGAACAGCAAGTTACAAGGCTCAATAATGTTCATGTGTGGGGAGTTTGGTGGCACGCGGAGATGTTTAAACTCAGTGTGTTCCTGGAGCCACTCTGTAGCAATTCTGGACATGTGGGGTGTCGCATTGCCCTGCTGGAATTGCCCAAGTCCGTCGGAATGCACAACAGACATAGATGGATGCAGGTGGTCAGACAGGATGCGTACGTACGTGTCACCTATCATAGTAGTATCTAGACGTATCAGGGGGTTCCTTATGACTCCAACTGCACGCGCCCCATACCATTACAAAGTCTCCACCAGCTTGAATAGTACCCTGCTGATGTGCAATGTCCATGGATTCATGGGGTTGTCTCCATACCAGTACACGTCCATCCGCTCGATACAATTGGAAACAAGATTCTTCCGAGCAGCGAACATGGTGGCAGTCATCAAGAGTCCAATGTCTCTGATGGGCCCAGTCGAGGCGTAAAGCTTTGTGTCGTGCAGTCATCAAGGGTACACGAATGGGCTTTCGGCTCCGAAAGCCCATATTGATGATGTTTTGTAGAATGGTTCGCACGCTGACACTTGTTGATGGTCCAGCATTGGTATCTGCAGCAATTTACGGAAGGGTAGCACTGATGTTACATAGAATGATTGTCTTCAGTCGTCATTGTTCCCGTTCTTTCAGCATCCTTTTTCGGTCGCAGCAATGTGGGATTCCTGATATTCACGGTGTACCCTTGAAATGATCGTACGGGAAAATCCCCATTTCATCGCTACTTCCGAGATGGTGCGTTCGTGCTCAGACTGTAATACCACATTCAACTCATTCAAATCTTTATAATCTGCCACTGTAGCAGCAGTAACCGATCTAATAACTGCTCTAGACACTTGTTTCTTTGTACAGGCGTTGCCGACCGCCCCGCCGCGTTCTAGCTGTTCACATATCTGTGTATTTGAATGCGCTAGTTGAATACGCACGCCTATACTAGTTTCTCTGGCGCTTCAGTGTACTTCGTATTTCCAACCCATACAACTGCTGCGCTAAGTGTGTTCCGAGCGCGACTTATCGATTGTGATGCGGTACTCTCTGGAGTTCATCACCGTCACGACATCAACCGCTCTCAAGTCAATTGCTGCTAGCCCTCGCTTTCCTGGAACTTACCTCTGTTGTACTTACCAGGGCATTTGATAAAAGCTGGAAACACCGCGATAAGTGCATGCTTGAATATAAACGAGGTTGCTTGCCAAGTTTGCATGTTTCGCCGTTTTGTTTCATCACGAACAGCATCCGTGCAATGTCCTCAGCATGTTGCAAGTGCGAGTCCTGGGTGGAACAGTGTTTTGTGTAATTATGATTGCATTATTCGGAGCTAAGTGAAGTCGAATGTGTACTAATTGCTGGTGCTCGTATTGTGGGTGCTTCCGTAACCGAGGCAGTCTTCGTGGCCCACTTTGGAGAGAATGGTGCTTGATCGCCATCCACTCTCATTGTTTTACGGGGGTCAGGGGCATAAGATTACATTAAAAACCACACAGGACCTGTATTTGTCCATTCGAAACGAGTGGCAACTGTTTCGAATGCCAACAGTTGTCCTACGCCGTATTAGGCGTTGTAACGGGTAGTGTTTTTGGTGCTTCCATATTTTTGTTCAACCGCCAACGAATGTAAACAGAGTTAACTTTTTCCCTATTCCTGCACTGCAGTAATTACCAAATGTTTTATAATGTTGTGTATTGCATGTAACATATAAGCTTATGGTAATGAATGTAATAAAGAATATGTAGAATGCCAGGTTAGATGTAAGAGGGGTCATGAGACCTATAAACTTGCCAGGTTAGATAAATAAATAAAAATCAGAGTAAGAACATGCAGAGTACGAAGAAGATGAAAATAAATCCTAAAGCATTATTGTAACAAGTATAAAACATTTTTGTTGGGAGAATAAAGTAAAGAATATTACTATAGATAAACTAACCTGCACGGAAGTGGCATTATGACATCATACAAATGCTTCTGTGAAGTGTGCCCTTTGGTAGATAAGTGACAAGTTACAAATTCGTAGGTTCCGGATTTAAAGGGACCTGGACATCATGAGGGCCCATTAAATGGATTTTTTTATTTAATAAAATTTCGATTCATCCTGATTCTAAAAATACACACTTAATGTATAGTGCCTCATCATTTTCGTTTTTAAATGACTTTCCAAAGCAGATGAGGCACGTGACTACCTAGCTGTCGCACTACTGTCAACTATCAGATCGTGCGTACATTGTCTCGTTATTTAATTTTGGCGCTGCTAATTCTATAGCAACTCGTTTGTGTAATATTGTTGAACATATCGACTCTACCACGAACAGGAGTTTCATTCCAATCGATCTTTCAGTCGATACAGGTACATTACTTGACTTTACACCTGCCAAAAATGACTTGCAAAATTTAGGTTTCAATTTCCCGTAATCAACTTTTTTCCATACTTCGGTGTCACACAGTGAAGCGCATTATTCCATGATGTGTTAAATATTTTAAGCTAGAGCATGTCACATGTTCTTAAATTATTAGAAGAAATAGTTAACTTCTAAAACACATTTTTTTAAATACCGGTACACAAAACAAGAAACTGGAAAATATTCCTTGTTTACTGTTTCAGCAAGTTAATAATTCAAAGAACAAATTTATTTTGAATGTTGTGAAAGTAAAGTGCACTTAAAGTAAAAATTAACATAATTCAGTAAGTAATATAAAAATTAATATTTATTCCACTATTTATTTCAGTTTGCAATTTTTTTCTCTTAGAGGCCGAGATACACAAATTATTTGGTTAAAGTTTCAGTCCAATATTTAAGTTTTTGAGTTACGACGTCCAGGACCCCTTATCGATTATCTGTTACAGAAATATTTTCAACACCTATCACTTCTCTCACCTCAGGAAATGATTTTTGTGTGTGTGGCATCGTGGTTCGAACTCCACGTCAAATTTTAGCCCCCATCTCCCCCGTACATGAGGATGTCAGTTCAAAGGTCGGAGAAGGGCAATAGAATCGTGTGTGGTAATGTACTGTGTTGTTCAAACCAACTACTCGGGTTGAGGGAAATTTTAAATTTTTTCTCCATTAGGTATGGATGAAGTGTGGCACTATCGCGTCACAGTCCATGGTAAGCAGATCCACTTCCCACTACCATGATTAAATTCTCCGTGACGTCCGTCTAAATTAATAATTGCGTGAATGGTTCCTTAAATAATGCCTGTGCTTATCGTCTCTGCGTTGACTCAGAAGCATAAGAGGTATTGTTCTGTAAGCTTTCCACTTGGAAAGAGAAAGAGGGAGGTGGCGACACCGAAGCGCCTGGATGCAGCCAACTCGCAAATAGCAACAAGGGGGTCATCCGGCGTACCGTTGCCACCCAACTGACAAATCACTATCCGTAATTGTCACATCCTCTCTCTCTCCATGAAATATCCTGCGTAGCGGTTTGTGGGTCAACCTAGCACATTGACGCAGAGTTGGGTAACTAGGAACTGTGTATAGCATTATTCCTCTTCTCGGCCATCAAACGGTGGCTGTAGCAGTAGCACATTATTCCTCCATCATGATTCGAACTATCTACCAGTGAATTAAGCTGCACCACCGTAGCATGCGTTGGCAAACTCAGCAATGAAAAAGTGACCTTTTTGCAGAGGTTTTAACAAGACCATAAATCCGAATAAAACAAGTTTCTGCGTCAGTCTCTTTCTCGTTTTGCGGCTAGGCGTTTCGATGGTTCACATCATTATCTGCAGGTGGAGAATTGTATATTTTCGTAGCTGCTGTTGAAGAGTACACAATATCAGACCCAGGATAGTAAAGGTTACGTTGCGTCTTTTGCTAATGGTTGTTTGTGTTGAAAAGGTACTTGCAAGGTTACGAAGCATGAATTTCTGACAGTCACTTGTACTTACAGAGACTGTTAAGTCGTAAAAAGTCTACATACTGTTGCCTGATGTATGACCTCTCCACTCTACATTATTTACACTCATGTACTAGCATTTCAAAGATATTGTACGTGTTACAGATATGCTTGTTCACATTGGATACACAGATAAAAATTGGTTTGTACACAAATATGGTTTTCTTTTATAAAAATTTGAGTGGGTTGCGCCAGAAGTGGTCATGTGCACAATTCATTTATTATATTAATTTCTTATTTATAAAAAGATTACACCAGATCGTGCATATGTATTGTGGGCTCAATTTATTGAGAGTCGTATTTTAGTGTTTACATTAATTGCTGTGCACTGAAACTGTAAGTTACGAGAAAGCCTTATGCATTTTTTCCAAAGCTTTCGAAACAGTTAGTTGAGCGTGTTTTACTATTGTCATTGAATAGATTTTGCGCGAGTTTCTTTCTGTTTATATAGATGTGACGTTCTTCGTACACACGCATTGTGTCCTTTGTCCTGCGTATATAGTATTTTAAGGTTGCTTTCTTTGTCAAATGGGTGTCTGGGAGCTTTTATACGAGAGGCTATTGCAGATTTGCATATTGTGTTGTATCGGTAGACATTGATAAGTGGTTTAAACCTGGCTTGGAAATTAGGGCCTGTTCATGCATTTATTACATGTGATAGTATATATTCTTGAGGGTGAAAATGCATCTCAATTGCTTTTTAGATAATGATGAAGTCTTTGGTAAATTTTGTTTGTTTGGAATGCTATTCATATTTTGTGTTAAAAGAGCCATTTGGAAACAGGTGCAGGAGAACAGCTAGATCCGTCGCCTTATATATTCGAAAGTCGTTTGACGCTGAGCCACGTCCTCGAATCCTAACACAACTACGATCTTAGGAAGAAATTCGCGCATATGTGATTCGCTCGAGTTGTATTTGATTAAAGATGGGTTTAGATGGGCTACGTTTTATAGGTACATTTGGCCGTAATAGCTTTGCTGTCAACGTTGCTGCAATGTGGCTGCAACATGCGATAATTTTCCTTTGTGTCGGGGCAATATTGCTGATGTTGCAGGCTGTTGCAGTTGGTTACATATGTATTGCCGAGAGTTTGCCAGTTTCGTTTTCCACCAAGAATGCAGAATACATCATATTGCAAGGCAATATCTACCTATCTACGGGGTATTTAGTAAGTAATGTTACACAGTTGTAGGGACTATAGAGAGAACTTAGTTGATAGAGTTGACATAAGAAGCCATGTCCAGGGACATCATCTAACGACGCTTCAGAGCGTCAGAGCTATAGGCGCCGGCGCATACTATATACAGGGTGATTCCGTGATGATAGTACAAACTTTCTAGGACGATGGAGAAGGATACATGTATCAATTTGAGGTAAGGGTTCTTGTACCGGAAACGACCGAATCGGAAGTTACAAGCAAAAACCGTTCGGATGCCTCTTAACAGTAGAATACATGTAGGCCCTATTGGTATTAGTGTTGTTAAGGCTGCAGGGTAGGCAACTTTCGTAAGTGATAGTGTGGACCAAACCAAGAAATCTATCTGCAAAACATGGTCTCTAAATTGTATTCTTTAAGAGCCGTGAGCACTTTTTCAATAGAGAAGATGTATTCCGCAGTAGCGAAGATGAACGAGCGCTCATACCACCTTAAGTATGCATTTTGATTCCCGATTTCTGTTGCTCATTGTAACGTTACGCTCTGTATTATGGAAAAGCAGGTCAGCCGCACTCCCCCCACCCCAACCGTATCTTCTTCTTTTGGATTTCACAATGGTCCTGAGACGAGAAAAGGGAAACAGATCAACGCGGGGTGACTTGAATAAAGTAGCAGTCACCTTGTGCAACCGGTTTCTAGGAGGTGCAGTACGTTTTACCATGCAAATGTTTCCATTGACGCCTACATTCAGTTCTGCTACACTGTGCGTATCGTTTGGCGCTGAAATCGTGTCACATGCTCAACCACACAAAAACACTACATTTCCGCTGCAAATGGCGCGCACTGTGTGCTAGAACCGAATTTAATAGTGTTCGAAAATCAGTTATGTTTCTGTCTTACTGTAATTATTGAAGAGTGTATTACGGCAAAGGCGTTTCGGTTTTGTTGACACAACATCGTCAGTGTGGGTGGTGATTATTACTTCCTTTTACGTATTTTAAGGTCGACAGATTTTTTCCGACATTGCCAACACGGTTGTGTTTCAGTCCTATTCTTTACACCGGCCGGTGTGGTCGAGCGGTTCTAGGCGCCTCAGTCCGGAACCACGCGACCGCTACGGTTGCAGTTACAAATCGTGCCTCAGGCATGGATGTGTATGATGCCCTTTGGTTAGTAGGTTTAAGTAGTTCTAAGTTCTCAGATGTTAAGTCCCATAGTGCTCAAAGCCATTTGAACCTACTCTTTACGTTTCTTGGCTTTTAGGAACTCTCCTTCCCTT
The DNA here is from genome assembly GCF_023897955.1 of Schistocerca gregaria. Lineage (NCBI taxonomy): Eukaryota > Metazoa > Arthropoda > Insecta > Orthoptera > Acrididae > Schistocerca > Schistocerca gregaria. The sequence continues at coordinate 425,163,946 of NC_064926.1, read as the reverse complement.
TCGCTGCATTTGCGTTCTTTGCACTAAAACATTGCGCAAATTGCCTTCAGTAAAATGTCTATGAAGACAGCTTCTGCGAAGAATTACGATAGTGATCTGCAGAAGATTGCAGTTCGAGCAAAAGGAAATTAGTTCCTTAAAAAACAAAAACATAAAGTATTTTCAGTCTGTGAGTGTTTAATTAAATGTTGTCTTCTGAACTAATTTCAATTGAAGTGGTATTCCAAAGAGAGTTTCTCGATCTTTGCTGCCATAAGTTTCTCGAAATTCGACAAACGTTATGATATTCCGCTCGTTTGCTGTGTTGCGGAAATATTTGTCGGTTATATCTAGTGGTTTGCGCGGATAAGAGAAATGAGATCTGCATGCGCATGCGTTTTATCCGCGTATGTGGATATTAAAATTTTGTCCCTTCGAGTTACGACAATAGTATTGCCCATGGCCCAGATTTTCGTCTTCTGGTGTCGGATATCGTGTTTTACATTCTGTTGGCTGGACGCAGAGGCTGAGCATGACTACATTTTAACACAACAAAGCCTGTAATATTCTGAAGACGTTCCACAAGTCACAACTTTCCGATAGAATTAAAAAGAAAGATACTGCGAAGTTTTCAGAGGCACATTCATTAATTATTGGGATGCCAAATGATCTTATGTTAAAATATTTCGACATCCACCTCAAGTGATGGAGGAGCGTATCAGCACTACCAACAGAGACGTCTAGTTGAGCTGCGAGGTTTTTGATTGTGATCAGTCGAACAGCTTTAATCTGTGTGTCTGTACGTTCCAACATCACAGGATTTACAGGTGTGTGCGGCCGGAGGCACGCGGGAAAACGGACAGATTTGCGTGACCTCGTTGCGATGACGGATGACGACGGCCGCCTCGCCCAACGATTCACCGTGCTTTCGTTCATATTCAGCTCTCCGTAGACATTCTGCAAGCGCCTGTGAATATCTGCGATGCTCTGGTTTCCCGGCAAAAGAAACTCAATGACAGCTTTCTGCTAAGAATGCACCGCCGTTACAAAGGCTATTTTGAAGGCTACGTACGTTGCCGCCACCTGTCGGAACTTCATGAAACTGTGGGGGCTGAAGCAGGAATATTCCACACCTAAACCAAAAAATTCCTCAGTTTTTCAACCGAAATTGGCCGCGAAAAAGTATGTGTTTCATTTCTTTTTGAACGCTCCTGTTCTCTTCTTGTCCGATCTGTTCATAGTCCCCGTTGCACTGCCGTATAGACTTCCTAACACTTTCATTTAGTTTATCAAATATATAGGTCGATTCCGTGATGTTGCGAAGTTACAGGGATGATGTAGAAGGGTAAACGTATCAAATAAAGGTAAGGGACTCTGGTCTGGAAACGACTGAGTCGAAAGTTAAAGGTGAAAATCGTCTCGATACCTCTGACAATAGACTGCTGCTGCAATAAGTTCTTTGCTTTCCGTGTTTTGAGACGAGGTAGGATGGACCAAAATAAAAAAAAATCCAGTAAACATGGGTTCTAAAATGCGTACCTTAAGAGCATGAGCACTTGTTCATCTTCTCTACTGTGTAGCACAACTGTTCCACTGAACGATTGATCATAGACTTTAAGATATGCGTTTTAAAGCTCATTTTTTCTTGACTCTTTTGTTATGTTTTGGTCCATGCTATATCCTCCGAAAGTATGGAAAGCAAGGAGCTTTTAGTAGAAGAGGCGCACTGTAAGAATTATCAAATCTATTTTGGCTTACAACTTTCGACTCGCTCTTTTTCGGACCTGGGTCCCTTACGTCAAATTCATACATTTATCATTCTCCATAATCCCTGGAAGGTTGTGACATCATTACGGAATCACCGTATACATTAATTCATCTTAATATTATTAAAGGCTGTCTGGAATAGGTGTCGAATTGCGTACTTACAAATGTTTTTAAGAAAAACATTGACAAATTCATTGATTATATACCGAACAGTATTTATGACTTCCTTGTTAACACGAACTTGATTCAGACCATGAAGTGAAGATTCTAGCGGATAGTGTTCAGGAATAGCCTTCAAGTAGCTATGTGGCAGCTATCAGTAATTACGTAAGCGAGCTCTGACACTGTAAACAAAATAGGACTGGCTCGAATATGCAGCAGTAGTTGGACTACGGAACAGGGCGCACGCGTAATAGCGCGAAAAACCCGGAATACGGACCATGCAGACGACGACAGAAACAACCACAACAACAACAAACTTACCTTTCCTGAACATGGCTAATTGTAGCCTACTGCAGTGGCAGTGTGCCCCCAAATGGATTAGCAGTACAATGGAAAAATGTTGTCAAATTATTCGTACGCTGCTTCACTTACTTTTAATGTCACTAGTCGTTTCGATGGTCATAGTAACATCATCTGGTGGACTGAGATACTTTCAATTCGTAGGATTCGCTTGTGACGTACATTTGTTTTGTTTAGTTGCCAGACAGCGCTATGGCAAGAAGGTTACGTGTCGTATTGCACTGGTCGAGGAACGTTAGCATTATTTACGGCACTGAAACGATTTATGCACATACATTTGTATGTGAAAGCTGTATTTACTTGCATATCTGGGTCATTATACACACTCAAAAGAAGTTACGCATCACCTCGGTTCCCAGAACTCTTGGAGACAGACGTCGACTGCCGGTGTTGTATCACAGACACAGTCCCTTTGACTGTTTAGAGATGCCTAAATCCGCCCAATTATTTAAACAATCATGCATGGGCAACAGCTATTAGACGGAGGGGATCCGACAGCCGATCAGTTCGTCATTCCACCAGGAAGAAGGTGCACGGCTCGTGTTGTCTGTATTTCAACCATGCCTAGACGGTCGAAACCGCGATTCGATCGCGTCCGCATTGTTACTTTGTACCAGGAACGGATATCAACAAGGGAAGTGTCCAGGTGCCTCGAAGTGAACCAAAACGATGTGCTTCGGACATGGGAAGATACAGATAGGCTGGATGATGCCCGACATCACTCCCGACATTCATGGCGAGGTCCATCTTTGCAACCATGACAGCATGCACCGCCTTACAGATGGGCTCAAAAACATATCGAATGGACCACTCAGGATTGGCATCACGTTCTCTTCACCGATGAGTGTCGCATGTGCCTTCAACCAGACAGTCTTCGGAGACGTGTTTGGAGGCAACCCGGTCAGACTGAACGCCTTAGACATACTGTGCAGCAAGGTGGAGGTTCCCTGCGGTTTTGGGATGGCATTATGTGGGGCCGACGTACGCCGCTGGAGGTCATGGAAGGCGCTGTAACGGCTGCACGATACGTGACTGCCATCCTCCGACAGACAGTGCAACCATGTCTGCAGCATATTGGTGAGGCATTCGTCTTCATTGACGACAATTCGCGTCCCCATCGTCCACATCTTGTAGAATGATTTCCTTCAGGATAACGACATCGCTTGAATAGAGTGGCCAGCATGTTCTCCAGACCTGAACCACATCGAAGACGGCTGGGCCGGTCGGTGTGGCCGAGCGGTTCTAGGCGCTTCAGTCCGGAACCGCGCGGCTGCTATGGTTGCAGGTTCGAATCCTGCCTCAGGCGTGGATGTGTGTCATGTCCTTAGGTTAGTTAGGTTTAAGTAGTTCTAAGTTCTAGGGGACTGATGACCTCAGATGTGAAGTCCCATACTGCTCAGAGCCATTTGAACATGCCTGGGATAGTGTGAAAAGGGCTGTTTTTGGACGACGTGACCCACTAACCACTCTGAGGGATCTATGCCTAATCGCCTTTGAGGAGTGGGACAATCTGGACCGACAGTCACTTGATGAACTTGTGTATAGTATGCCACGTCGAATACAGGCATGCATCAGTGCGAGAGGACATGCTACTGGGTATTAGATGCACCGGTGTGTACAGCAATGTGGACCACCAGCTCTGAAGGTCTCGCTGTATGGTGGTACAACATGCAAGGTGTGATTTTGGTGAGCAATGAAAAGGGTGGAAATGATGATCATGTTGATCTCTATTCCAAATTTCTCTACAGGTTTCGGAACTCTCGGAACCGAGGTGATACAAAACTTTTATTGATGTGTGTATATACCGCGACTCTACTTCTTGTTTTCGAAGAAATGTATGTCCGCATTGTCGCAGTCTTTCATACGCCGAGTAGTGTTACTGTAGATATCCAAGAATATATCCATCAGTATCTGCATACTATAGACCTCCATCTGTATCCTTATTTTTCAAATGATTCGTAACGTATATGCATGACTCTGTGAAGCCCAACGAGTGAGAACAGATTAGACCCAGGTTCAGGGCCTGTCGTATACCTGAGTAGCCCGCGCATTGCATAAGCGCAGTAACCGGCCGTACGTCATCGGAAGATTCTACGCGGCTGCCGTACCGGGAAGCGGTAGGCAGAACCAGCGCGGGAAGGCAACAGAAGGCAGCGTGAGGCGCCAGGGGAGTCCCTCTCCTTCTGTCCCTCCGCACCCCCACCACCACCACCACCACCACCGTGCCAAAGCCGGCTGACGAGCTATTCTTCCGTCTTCTCGGCAACAGCTGAACGTTGTTGAAGGTCGCCAGCCGGAGCACTGCGCTGCAGAGAGACGGTTTCTGCAGCGAACGCTGTACTGCCGCCTCACCTGGCATCCCGAGACCTGCTGTTTTTGTAGCCATTCCTCATCGCTTACTTGTTCAGTATTGATAAGAACTACTACTACTACTACTACTCGCTCGGCTTTTGCAACTGAATTTCATTTGTGATTCATAGTGTAGAAGGCCCCGTCCCCACTAGTAAAAAATAGGCTGTTTCGTTTAGCCCTACACGCGCTTCGCTCTTCTCTTTTTGAAGCATCCTAGGAGACAAGGAATAGACATTTACTTCGTACTGTAATATACATGTCATACAAACAGTTCTGAACCTACGTCTGCATTAGTTTGCTATTGTTAAATTCAAAACAACTGTCGGGGAGCACAAAATACTCTGGGTTTTAACATTTTTGTGTGCGTCTTCCCTCACATACGTGCTACGATGGGACTGTATGCGGTTATCATGTACTGTTCAGGATATTGTATTGCACATACGTCCACGTTTTACTACGTCGTCACAGTTTCCCAAACTGTGTTCCGCGGGAAGAGAAAATGTGCTTCGCCAAAAGCAGTAATAACAGGGCTTTTTTCGACACTTGGACCATATCAGTTTTTAAAAAAATTATAATTTCTGTTTTATTGGTTTGACTTAAAATTGAATTAATCACTGTATACACATTTTATTAACCTTCAAAGGAAACAAGGTGTTACATGAAAGTCCCAGGATTCTCTAAGCGTTGCGTGAGAGGAAAAGTTTGGGAACTCCTGTACTACGTACGCTTCGCATTTCTTGAGCGTATCTCCAGATTGCCAAGTTAGCAGCCGAGTTATTGTTGTTTTGCACGCTATTTACATAGATTCTTCGTTTGTCTTCTGTGTGCGAATCGAGCCGGAATGTTGAATGTTAGCTGTCCGGATGCCTAGCTGCTAACTGGACCGACCAAGCGAGTAACTTAACTGGTCTAGAGAATTTGTATTATAAATACGGCTACGGGTTCCATCTCCTTTCTTGTAGAAACTGACCGTTGCCTACTGTAACGAACAGGATTTTCCTGTTCCTGCCACGGTGTCTCGTTGTGAACGTGTCTGTGACGTATTCCACATAATGGTCTTATATGAAAGATCAAGTTGTGTTTTTATCTGCCGGGATAATATAGTTTATTTCAACTGTAATATAATATCAATTATTTCCTTTTTTCTGTATTAAATGTGCTGCAGTTCAAGATAGTATAACACCAGACGAATTTAGCTGTTACTAACAAATCATCAGTGCTGGTGCTTCTCTAAATATTGCGTACTTTATGCTTTTCTATATTTTGGTTTTTACAGATTAAAAATAGTTTTTGCTTATGAATCACCAACTACGTCCATACTGTGCGACCTACTGTGTAGTGCGTGGCTGAGTCTATACCCCACTGTACCGACTATTAGAGCTTTTTATCGCTCCGTTCACATATTCAGCATAGGGATAATGATTGCTTAAATGCCTCGGTGCATGTTGTAATTAACCTAATCTCGTCCTCACGATCCCTATGGGAACTATACGTAGGGGGGGGGGGGGGTGTAGCATATTCCCAGAATCCTCATTTTAAGTCGTTTGTTAAAACTTTTAGTAGCCTTTCTCGGGATAGTTTCCGTCTGTCTTCAAGTGTCTGACAGTTTGATACTTCGAGAATCTCTGTGATACTCTTCATGGGGTCAAAGAAACGTGTGACCGTTAGAGCTCTCCATCTTTGTAGGCGTTCAGTGACTGCTACCAGTCCTATTTGGTACGGGTCCCACACACTTCAGGAATGATTTGTAAGCAATACTCTTCGTTGACTGACCGCACTTCCCTCGCATTCTACCAATAAACCGAAGTCTGCCACCTGCTTTACCCACGACTGAACCTACATATTTGTTCTATTTCACGTCCCTACGAAGTGTTACACTTGGATTTACCGGATACTATGTTTTGTCGTTTCGTAAAGTGCACAGTTTTACATTTCTGAACGTTTAATGCAAGCTACCAGTGTTTGCACCACCTTCAAGCCTTACCAACGTCTGACTGAATACTTGAGCAGCATCGCTCAGACTGTACTTAGTTGTAGATCACTGCATTGTCTGTGAAATGTCTGAAGTTAATATTAATATTGTCCACAAGGTCATTAATATGCAAAATGAACAGTGATTGATCCAACACACACACACACACACACACACACACACACACACACACACACACACGCGTACATCTGTTGACTCTCCATGCAAGGTAAGGTACTGCGTCTTACGTACCAAGACATCCTCAATCCACTTACACTCTTGTCTTGAAACACCATACGATCGTACCTTTGATAATAAACGTATGACTAGTCTGAATCAAATAATTTACGGAAATGAAGAAATAATGATTCTACCTGTTTGTCTTGATCCACGGCTTTCAGGACTTCATGTGAGAAAAGTACGAGTGGGGTTTCACATTATCGATGTTTCCGAAATCCACACTGGCATGGAGAAGGTCGTTCTGTTCGAGGTACCTCGTTATGGTTGAGCTCAGAATGTGTTCTAAGATTCTGTATCTAGGATGTCAAGGATACTGGACCGTAGTTTCGTGGATCGTTTCTGCTATCCTTCTAGAGAGGTGTGACCTGGTATTTCGTCCAGGTACTGGGTACAGCTCTTTGTTCGAGGGATCTACGATTGGTCATAGTTTAGAGAGAGGCTAACTCACCTGCAGACTGGTATAGAAATTGATAGGGACTGCATCGAGCCCTGGGGCTTTGCTCAGTTTTAACGATTTTAGCTACTACTCAATGTCACAGTCAGTAAGACCTATTTAATCCATTTCTCAGACGTACGAGGATCACGCTGGGCAATACTTCTGGGTTTTCCTTTGTTAAGGAATATTTGGACTCGGGACACTTTCTCACTGTACTACCCCAAGCCGAAGTCTGCCTCCTATCTTGCCTACAACTGGGCGTATCTGATAATTCCCATTCATCAACACAGGTCGTAGTCGATACAACTTTGCTGCAGGCGTTCCGCTGACTCCTTAAACGGCTTCAGAAAGATGTCAGTTTGTTTCTCCCAGGGAAGGAGCTAGTGTTCCCTCTGTGGCGACCTTGTCAACTAACCTTCCATAATCCTAAGAGCAAATTCGTGCCACGCGCAAGATATCTCGTCGCCGCAGTCTCGATCGTTTCGGTCAACCGGTTTGCATCATTCAGCCTTGCCTAGACGGTCGACACGTGATAGGTGAAGGGGCCGTGTAACTAGAAACGGGCTGGAATTCGAAGCCGAGTACACGCAATGCGCTGCTGGACGAGACGGACAAGAGCGCTGGCGACACGCGGCTCCGTTTTTATTGCGTCCTTGCGGCGACTCGAATATCAGCCGCTGCCATTACCTGTAATGCGGAGACCGACCTACAGCAGATAAGCCGGCCGCTACATAGAAGTGGCGAGCGGCGCCTAATTAAATGTCACAGAATTGGAGCGTAATAAACAAATGGAACAAACGTTTCTCGCGTGCATCGCCCGTATTCATTTCATTACCTCAATACGATCATCACATCAGATAGCTGGACATTTGGATGCCCGCACGCATCATCTGAGTGTCGCCATAGCTTGTATTGCACAGCTATAGCTGGCTGCCAAGCCTTCTGTTGGCACACAGGATGAAATGTGATCACAAGTTACATCAGTCATGCGGTTCACGTGCTTCACGGCTTCTACTTCTTTTCAGTGATGACCCGCTCTCCTGTCGTGGTCTTCAATTTTTGATACCAACTGCTAATACTCCTCGTCGTTCTCGTTCTGCTTCTACTCTTGCTCCTACCTCTCGTTCTTATTGTTGTCGTCGTCCTCGTCCTCCTCGCCGTCCCCGTTCGTTTACTACTACTACTACTACTACTACTACTACTACTACTTTTTCTTTCTTTCTTTCTTTCTTTCTTTCTTTCTTTCTTCCTTCTTGACTGCCTCTTGTTCACCTTCCTCTTCTTCTTCTTCTTTGCACCCTCTACGTCTCCCTCATCATCGCCTTAGTTTAGGACCTTCTCTGTCTCTACGGTGTATTTTGTGGATATTTCTCCAAGAGAAGGTCCTTGTTCTTAGCTCTCATCCATCCTTCGATTACACTTAATGTGTAGTCGCTTTTAGCTTCTTATTTGTATTACTGTTCTAAGGTTACGCCTTAAATGCTTATGACATCCAATATTTTTGCATCCTAAAACAAGACACTTCTCCCCTCATTGTCTCCCTCTCCCCTCATTGTCTCCCTCTCCCCTCATTGTCTCCCTCTCCCCTCATTGTCTCCCTCTCCCCTCATTGTCTCCCTCTCCCCTCATTGTCTCCCTCTCCCCTCATTGTCTCCCTCTCCCCTCATTGTCTCCCTCTCCCCTCATTGTCTCCCTCTCCCCTCATTGTCTTCCTCTCCCCCCCCCCTAAAATTGCAATAAAATAGCCCACAGTGAATGGTATTACTTCGGTACATATGGAAAACTAGTGCTTAAAATGGGACGAGGCATGGCCGTTTCAGAACATAACAAAACCATAGAGGTGTCGTCCAAAAATACACACAAACTCAACACCATAGCACGTGTTTAAAATCTGTTGTAAAAGGAGTCATACCATTAACAGAGCTGCTGTTCGTAATTAACTGCAGTACAGTAGCCACAAAAGGATTGTGTTGTTAAGATTGTTAGCAGTCGCTACTTATGAAATTGTACAGAATGCAGTAATATGAAGAATGCAGTAGGTAAAATTTATAGTGGGCTTACTGAGTGTGTAAGTTATTATACTGTTAAATTGTAATAAATTAAAAACACGAATAAAGTTAATTTTCAAATTATTAAAAACGAAATACTTGAGTCACAGTTTGTGACTCAGGTACACTCTTGTTAACCACAAGATAAAAATAACATTCCTAAAAACCAGCTTATGGAGCTAGTAAAATAATATAAAATTGATAAAATGACTAGGGAAAGAAGCCAGATGTTTGGAACAAAAGACTGAAGTAAATAATCAGCACTCTCTGCTGGCATAGCCGCCAGGATGCGGCATAGGCAAGAAGTCGGAGGAACTCCGTACCATCCGACGCGCCTTTGTCCGGCAGTGAAACATAAAAATAATTGCTTTTTACCGCTTATGTAAACCTTCTAACACCACGTTCCGCTTCGTACTGAACTTCTCCATCTCTCTGAATAAAGGGATCCCAACACCTTCTGGATTTGCGCAATAGTGGGGCCTTGTAGGCGAAGTAATCTGTTGAGTGTTGTGTATTGCATTGGATTTATTATCGTAACTTGCAGCAGTTCAGCACTTGTTAAAAGAGAAACTGTGACCAGTTGAGGAACTGAGGAAGGAAGACGAGAGTTTAACGTCCCGTCGACAGGTCCGTCATTAGAGACGGAACATCTCAGATTGTGGAAGGATGGGGAAGGAAATCATTCGTGCCGGCAATTTACCTGTAGCGAGTTAGGAAAACCATGGGAAACACAAATCCGAATGGCCAGAAAGAGATTTAAACCGCCGTTGTCCCGAATGCGAGTCCGGTGACCTACTTCCCTTACTAGTTCAGAGTTAAGAGTTCGCATATAACTACAGAAACCAATTTTACGCAAATGAAGTTTCAGCATCCTGCGGTAAATAGAAGTGGTTCACTCTTTAACGTCGTTACTAAACATCCCTCCTTTAGGTGTTCGTGAGGTCAGTATCGTATAAGGGCTCGAGAGACGTGCTGTGGGCCCTACCAATTGCAACGATCACGGAGACCGGTTTGATGCGTGAGGGTCGGTGCCTTTGAGAGTCAGCGTGCACGCTGTGTGCACTGCAGACAGACGGCGAGCAGTGGCAGATTGGCGGCGAATTTCGTCGCCTTACGTAACACTGGAACGGTCGCAAGTGCTCTGCGCTCTGCCTGCTGAGCTACGTTCGTCGCTGCATCGAGGCGGCAAGGAAGGGAGTGGCGCTGCTTAGTTTCATAAACACGTGGTGCGTCTCGACAATTTGTGTTGTCGCCCAAGATCCAGAGTGGTTATTAAATCTGTGTGTAGAACAGTATTTACGATCTATAGACCCCCAAGCTGAACCTGTGCTGTGGGCTCTACCTGGGGGGCCAGCAGAAACAGCATTTAGGCGATTTTTCTGTTAAAAGCCTTTAAGGATTATTATGTAACTGATAATAGCTTTGGGTTTACTATTCATGAAACAATGAACTGAAATCACTAAGGAAACCAACACAACGCAATTAACGTCATTACGAACAATTCTAACTTTTTTTTAAAAAAAAGATTAGATTTACGTAAATACAACAAAATACATCATTTCAAAATTACTAGATTTCAGGTCTGCCTGTTATGCAACAGTTTATTACACTATAAACCCAAATATGTTTTATTTCCTTTGTGCCGTATTCAGTGGGTACTCTTCATACGGGTTTGTTTTTTCAGACTTTACTATATATTGGCAGCTTGTCATTGTTACTTTTGATAATTCATTCTCATCTGCTGTCAAAATACAGACGCAAACGCAGTACATTTTTGTGGAATCCTACTGACTTGCAAGAAGCACTTTCACTTTACAATTTCTCCAGTTGCTGCCTTGACAGGATGTTTAGTCACACAGACACAATGTCGTCAGCAGTGAGTTGTTCCTGTAATGCACGCAGAACACAATGCCTGTAGCATTTATCGTATTCTTAAGCACAATAAGGAGACCATACCTTAACCAGGACACACACCTCCATGCCGTAACACCAGCTCCTCTGTACTTAAATACAAACGATGGCGGGTAACGTTCTCCAGACATTCGCCAAACCCAAACCCTTCCATTGTATTACTACATGGTGTAGAGTGATTCATCACTCAAACTCAGTAGTTCACAATTATCGGCCGTCCAGTGGCGTCACTCGAGCTTCAGTTAGCACTGACTGCAGAAACGTGTGGCTTATAGGGGAGCCGTTCGGTCATTGTAGTCCGTTCTTCGCAATTCCCTACGCACAGTCGCTGTGCTAGAAGAAATACTGGTGGCACTTCAAAATTAAAGAGCGATTCCTTCCCTGCTTTCGGGCAATCTTTTACAGCGTTCGCCCGCAGACTCGTCGGTCCCTGTTAATTACATGAGGTCTGCTGATTTAGGTTTAGCTGTGTGCATTCCTTCGTTTGCTCTGAACAATATCACCAGCAGTCGACTTAGGCGACTTCAGAAGGATATAAATATTTCTGACGGATCTCGTACTAAAGTGAGACCCAGTGCCTGCTCCACTTTGGAATTGAGCGAGCTCTCCTGACCGACCGATTCTGCTGTCACTGCTTCTCTCCTGATAATTTTATACTCCCCACCTGCTTCGCAGGTCCGCCTTGACATCTACTGGTGATTTCCACATTATCTAGGATGTCAGGATGCTGTAGATCACACCATGTGTAAGTTGTGAGGGCGAATGTTGTGAAATAGTAAATACACTGAAGCGCTAGAGAAACTGGTAGAGGCATGCATATTCAAATACAGTGGTACACTATGTGTTCAAAAGTATCCGGACACCTGGCTGAAAATGACTTAAAAGTTCGTGCCGCCCTCCACGGTAATGCTGGAATTCAATATGGTGTTGACGCACCCGCACTCTTAGCCTTGATGACAGCTTCCACACTCGCAGGCATACGTTCAATCAGGTGCTGGAAGGTTTCTTGAAGAATGGCAGCCCGTTCTTCACTGAGTGCTGCACAGAGGAGAGGTATCGATGTCGGTCGGTGAGGCCTGGTACGAAGTAGGCGTTCCAAAACTCCCCAGAGGTGTTCTATAGGATTCAAGTCAGAACTCTGTGAAGGCCAGTCCATTACAGGGGTGTATTGTCGTGTAACCACTCCGCCACAGGCCGTGCATTATGAAAAGGTGCTAAGTTGTGTTGAAAGATGCAATCGCCATCCCCGAATTGCTCTTCAACATTGGGGAGGAAGAGGTTGCTTAAAACGTCAATGTAAGACTGTGCTGTGATAGTGGCACGCAAAACAACGGGTGCAAGCCCCTCCGCGAAAAACAAAACCACACCATACCACCACCACCACCACCACCACCACCACCACCACCAGCAGCAGCAGCAGCAGCACCACCACCACCACCTCCTCCTCCGAATTTTACCATTGGTACTACACACGCTGGCAGATGATGTTCACTGGGCATTGCCCATAACAAAACCCCGCCATCAGATCGCCGTGATTCGTCACTCCACACATTTTTCCATTGTTCAGTCGTCCAATGTTTACGCTCCGTACACAAAGCGAGGCATCGTTCGGCATCTACCGGCATGATTTGAAGCTCATGAGCAGCCGCCGACCATAAAATCCAACTTTCCTCACATCCCTCCAAATTGTCATAGTACATGCAGCAGATACTGATGCAGTTTGGAATTCCTGTGTGATGGTCTGCCTATTATACATTACGGCCCTCTTAAACTGTCGGCGGTCTCTGTCAGTCAACAGACGAGGCCGGCCTGTACGATTTTGTTCTGTACGTGTTCCTTCACGTTTCCACTTCACAATCACATCGGTAACAGTGGACCCAGGGATGTTCACGAGTGTGGAAATGTCGTATAGAGACGTATGACGCAAGTGACACCCAATCCCCTGACCACGTTCGAAGTCTGAGTTTTGCGGTGCGTCCCATTCTGCTCTCTCACGATCTCTAATGACTATTGAAGCCGCTGATATGGAGTACCTGGCAGTAGGTGTCATCAGAATGCACCTAATATGAAAAAGTATGTTTTTGGGGGGTGTCCGGATGCTTTTGATCACACACTGTATGTAATCAGGCAGAATATGGCGTTGCGGTCGGCAACGCTCATTTAAGACAGCATGGGTCTGGCGCAGTTGTTAGATCGGATACTGCTGCTACAATGGCAGGTTATCAAAATTTGAGTGAGTTTCAACGTGGTATTATAGTCAGCGCACGAGTGATGGGACACAGCATCTCCGAGGTAGCGATGAAGTGCAGATTTTCAAGTACGACCATTTCACGAGTGTACCGTGAATAACAGGAATCCAGTAAAACATCAAATCTCCGACATCGCTGCGGCTGTAAAAAGATGCTGCAAAAACGGGTCCAACGACGGCTGAAGACAATCGTTCAGCGTCACGGAAGTGCAATCCTGCAGATTGCTGAGCCATCAACAAGTGTCAACGTGCGAACCATCCAACTAAACATCATGGATATGAGCTTTCGCAGCCAAGGGCCCACTCGTGTGCCCTTGATGACTGCACGACCCTCCTAAGCTAGACAACAGACACATTGGACTGTTGATGACTGTAAACATCTTGCCTGGTCGGACGAGTCTCATTTCAAATTCTGTCGAGCAAATGGATGCTTACAGGTATGGAGACAACCTCACGATTCCATGGACCTTGCATGTCAGTCGGGGACTTTAAAAACTGGTGGAGGCTCTGTGATGGTGTGGGGGGTGTGCTGTTGGAGTGATATGGGACCCCTGATACGTCTGGATACGACTCTTAACATGTGACACGTGCATAAATAAGCATCCTGTCTGATCACCTGCATCCATTCATGTCCATTGTGAATTCCGACAGATTTGGGCAATTCCAGCTGGAGAATGTTACACCCCAGACGCCCGGAATTGATACAGGGTGGCTCCAGGAGCACTCTTCAGAGTTTAAGCATTTTCACTGGCCACCAAGCTCCCCGACACAAACATTATTGAGCATATCTGGGATCTCTTTCAGCGTGCTGCAGCTGCTCGTACTCATACGGATTTATGGAGTGCCCTACAGCATTCATGATATCAGTTCCGTCCAACATTTGTTGACTCCATGTCACGTCGTGTTGCGGCAGGTCTTCGTCTCACGGGGGTCCTACGCGGTATCAGGCTGGTGTACCAGTTTAATTTCCTCTTCAGTGTAGATTTCGTACAAAAAATGTTTTTCTTCATACAAAAAGCGGATTGCCGGCTATGGTAATGTGCTGGGTGACACCCAACGTAGCAGCGATTCAGCCGCGTCGGCCGTGGAGCGTTCTACCAGGAAGCTGTATGGGACGTGAGAGGCGGACCGCTGGCGACCGAGAAGCGAGTGGCGGCGGCGTCGTCAAGGCTGGCGCGGCCGACGGCCTCGTGTAGCGCCGTTCCGGGAGCACTCGTCTTGCCGGCCGACATGCTGGCGGCAGCCGGGACACTGAAGTTACTCCTCTTTATGCAGCGAGCCTGTCTCAGCTTAGTCATCGCCTTTATGTCCTAATTTTTTTCCGCGTCAACAGTACACCTCTGGAGTAACTGACGGAAAGTCATATCAAGAAAAACTGAATTTATAAGTGACGTTCCCCAAGGCAGTACAGTATGAATGAACAAGAATAATCCGATTTGGCACGTCTATATTTGTGAAACTGGTGAACATATTAAATAAATTGTTTTTTGATGAACGGGAAACTAAGTATTTTTTTTCATACCTTTCTATAGATGTTCAATATGTCCCCTTGAGTTGTACGGCATGTGTCAATGCGGTATTCAAATTGTTCCCATACTGCAGCTAGCATGTGTTGAGGTGCAGCTTCCACAGCTGCGGTTTCGCGATGTCTCGTTCATTCATTGTTATTGGTAACGGAGGCACAAAAAGTCTTCCATAAACACCCACAAGAAATAACATAGTCAGTTCCGGTGATCTTGGAGGCCAGTAACGTAAGGCTGAATCATTTGGTCCAGTACAACCCATCCATCGTTCAGTGATCATTTGATTTAGAAATTCCCGCACTTCCTGAGGCCAGTGTGGTGGTGCCCCATCCTGACGGCAAATGAAGCCATTGGAATCAGTCTCCAACTCTGGGAAAAGAAAGTTCTCAAGCATATAGAGATATGTTTCCTGTAACAGTGTTCTCGGCAAAGAAAAATTGACCTTACAGCTTTTCCAGTGAAACTGTACAAAACACATTAACTTCTGGAGAACCCCTCTCATGTTGCACAACTTCATGTGGTTGTTCCATACCCTATATTCTCACATTGACCCTTCACCTTTACATTTAAATGGAAGAAAACCGTCATCCTCCATCTTGCCAAGAACGAAATTAGAGAACTCCACCCCCACGAAGAGCTTGCAGTAGCGGAATTTTGTATACTTTCATGTGTAAACGTCAGCGCAACGCATCAGACGGACATCGGGGGTATATAGAAATGTAGAGCTGCACGGCGAACGGATTTCGTGGAAGTTTCTGTAGTATACTCAGGGACAGCCCTGCATTTTGCCATTACACGAAAAAGACTGTTTCTCGGAATTGTTCATGATATCGTCTAATACTTAGTACGAAAGTCACGCTGACTCTCAAAACGTGGAACAAGAAGGCTTTTTGATGTTCCGACACGATTTTTACTAAAAGTGAAGTGGGCGCACACTGCTGCTACCTAGCGGGAAGCATATAAAACTCGAGAGCCTGCTATTTCCAACTGAACGTTGTTCACGCACTTATCTCAAATGACATATTTAACATTTTTTTAATCGAATGATTCTTTTGATACACCCTGTATTATAAGTCCTCTACTCTTCCTAATAAAAATAAATGATGAACGAGACACTCGTAGCAACTTGATCACATTGTTTGCAAATGATGTTGTCGTTTACCGCCTCGTAAACTGAATTAAACGACTTGTTGTTATTGCGACCAGCCTTCCTATCTATCTTTACACTGTGGTGACAAGTCATGGCACACCTCTTAATATCCTGTCGGACCTCTTGCTCGGTCATCTGCAACTCAACGTGGTCTGGTCTCAATAAGTCGTTGGAAATATTGAGCCAAGCTGCTTCCATAGCCCTACATAATTGCGAAAGTTTTACCGATGCAGAACTTTGTGCACGAACTGACCTCTCGATTATTTCCCACAAATGTTCGATGGGATTCATGTCGGGCGATCTGGGTGGCCAAGTCCTTCCCTCAAATTCTCCACATTCTTCATCAAATCAATCTCGAACAGTTGTGGCATGGTGTATTGTCATCCTTAAAAATGAAATCCATGAATGGCTGCAAATGGCCTTCAAGTAACCGAACATAACAACCAGTCAATAATAGGTTCAGTTGGACCGGAAGACCCGGTCCATTCCTTGTAATCACAGTCTACGCCATTGTGGAGCCACCAGCAGCTTGAGCGACGCCTTGTTGCCACACTGACCTTATCAGTAGCTCTTAAGAACTGAAAGTGGGACTCACCTGTCTAGACTGCGGTTTTCTAGTCGTTTGCGGTCCAACCGACATGGTCGCGAGCCCAGGAGGCGCTGCGTGCGTTGTCGTGCCGTTAGCAAAGGCTATAGTATCGGTCGTCTGTTGCCATACCCCATTAACGCCAAATCTCGCCGCACTGTCGTAAAGGATACGTTCGTTGTACGTCGGACGTTTATTTCTGAGGTATGTCAGGCCATTGGAACCTGTCTGTTACCACTGGCAACTGGACCCAAATACAACGGCTCTCGGTCGTTAAGTGAAGGCCGTCAGTCACTGCGTTGTCCGTGGTCAGAGGTAATTCCTGAAATACGGTATTCTCGGCTCACTGACATTGTGGATATCGTAATATTGAATTCCCTAATGATTTTCGAAATTGAATGTCCCATGCGTCTGGCTCCGACTACCATTCTGCGTTCAAAGTCTGTTAATTGCCTTCGTGCGGCCGTAATTACGTTGGAAACCTTTTCACATGAATCACCTGATTACATCTGACAGATAGGCCAATGCTCTTCCCTTTTATACCTTGTGTACGCGGTACTACCGCCCTCTGTACAAGTGCACATGGCCATCCCATGACTTTTGTTACGTCAGTATATGTCTTAAGTCCTGGTAGGGGTCGCCACTTTCATGCATTGTCTACCTAACACAGTTACTACTTCAGCTTCAAAATGGTGGATGAGCGAGTGCAATGCTATTATATACCACTTAAACACACTAACAAAAAAATCTCTCGAACATGAGCACTTGTAGCATACCAGCGACATAGTCACGGTGGAGGTTTGCGAACTTGTTGAAAAATGTGTGCTTCTGCAAAACGATGAATAGGTCGCCGAGGAAGAAGTATTGAATGGATGGAAGCCAATTTTATTATTTCTATATTGCGCGTTTAGTACATGGCCATAATTATACATCCTAGAATATCATGTTGCGCATGGATAGAAAACTTACATGTTTTAACAATCATAAGCAGATTTTTAGTGGTAACTTGGTGATAGTCAGCTCTTCTCCACATATTGAATCTTCAGCACGACTATTTGTCCCAAAGGTGTCATGACGGGCAACCTGCTGAAGGAGCCTCCGTACTGGCTGTTCTGGAAGAACCTCCTAGACATAGTTTGTTAATCTGAAGAAAAACGGAGAAGCTACTGGGTGCCATGTCGGTAGAATACTAGAGGAGTTATGACGTTTTTCGAGAATCTGACCAGATTTGCGACCGGATTAAAGACTTCTTTGCTGACAACTCAGTACAGGGTGTAATTATCTACACCCTATAAAGGAACAGTCACGGAGTTCGACAGCATCCACTAGGGATAAAATTCAGAACTCAATACGTCGTTGTTACGGAATGATATCGACAAATATGAAGGTAATCTCCAGAGTACCCCAGGGGAATGTGATAGAATCGTTATTGTTTACAGTGTATGTATATATTATCTAGTAGAAAGCATCGGTAGCTCTGAAAGAGTGTTCACAAATAATGCGGTTGTCCTTAAGAAAGTACTAACGCCGTAAGACAGTGTCAATCTGTAGAATGAGGTACAGAGGATTGGTGAATGGTGCAGGCTCTGGCAGTTGACCATGAAGGTCTAAGATATTGCACATACATAGGAAAAGAAATGCGCTACTGTGCGACTACATCACTGACGAGAAATTGCTGGGGAAAGTATATTTGTAAAATATCTGGGCGTAATCATTCAGAGAGGCCTTAAGTGGAATGACCACGTAAAACAAATTGAAAAAAAAAAAAAAAACCAGATGCCAGACTGAGGTTCATAAAGCTGTGAGTACTGGGCGTCGTGCTTCGGTAGCTCAGATTATAGAGCACTTGCCCGCGAAAGGCAAAGGTTCCGAGTTCGAGTCTCGGTCAGGCACACAGTTTTAATCTGCCAGGAAGTTTCAATACATGCATTGCGCAACGGTACAATCTCAGTATTTTAGAGATTGTTATGACGTGGATCGATTTATCCTTAGACACGAGAATAAAAATTAAACCACAGTTATTATTACTAATACAGGGACTGACAACGCCACATCACCTACAAATCATAAGAAATCTGCAGACGCGGCTTCGTCGTTTTGCAGTGTGACTTAACCTTATTTCCATAAAACTGTGATTCCTCATAGACATCAAAAGTCAATAATTCACTTTAACATTTATAACAGAATATTTATTGATAATTACTATAGAAACAGTATGTGATGGAAGCCTGACCAAGTAAAAGAAACTGGAAATTCAAGTGAACTTCTGATTTATTAGCATAATTACAACAACCCTGGCATAAATTATTACAGCAAGTATGGTCTGCTACACTTAATACACTCCTATTTGGTTCGATTCCTGAGTCAGCAATATTAAGAAAATACAAAAATATTTTCCATCTGTTTGGGGAATGAAAACAATGATACGTCAGGTTGTATAACTTAATTGTCGTCTTTTGCAGCCGTATAATGAAAGACCATCATTAGTTGCAAAAAATGGTAATCGACCTAGACATCTTCCAACCGCCCGTCTTCCGGCTCAGCACTTCAGTTCACGAGCAAAATGCTCACCGCCAACTAACGCATAACAACATACACTGCAATACATGGTATGCCCACTTACGGCTGCGCATATATGTCAACAATAGGCTGCATGCCTCACAACTGCTTATGTACAACTGACTCTTTACAAGTGCCAAATTGTAACTGCCTCCTTTCCTTCCTCCAAATAGGCCTACAAAGCACTCACGAGGCTTCACCAAGCCCTTGATGCTCATTGGCTGAGAAACTCATTCCAAAGAACGCCAATAAAACTTAAATACTTTCCATGTAGCAGAGATTGAAATCGACCAGCGAACGCTCCGTAAAGATGCCAAAAAACTTTCTCATAACCGATATGCAAAAATGCGTAATCAAACTGAAGGGTGGTTGAATCAACAGACAACTTTCGAGACAGAAAATTGTTACGTAACATGGATGGTTGTCAAATCTCTTGACAACTCATCCTGAAGGGTTTTACATGAAGCAAGCGAAAGAACTCGCTCCTCTTCTAGCAGCAGGGGAGGTCAGGAGAGAAATGGAGCATCCTAAAAAAAATGGCTCAAATGGCCTTGAGCACTACGGGACCTAACATCTGAGGTCATCAGTCCCCTAGAACTTAGAACTACGTAAACCTAACTAACCTAAGGACATTCATGCCTGAGGCAGGATTAGAATCTGCGACCGTAGCACTCGGGCGGTTCCGGACTGAAGCGCCTAGAACCTCTCGGCCACCACGGCCGCCGTCCCAGATGATGTGAAAAATGCGCAGGCCATTTCCGTTTTCAAGAAGTTTTGTTTAACGGAGGCACAAAATTATAAACCTATATCGCGAAATGTTGTATAAATCTGGAAGACGTTTTGTGCTTGAGTATTATGACCTTTCTCGAGACCGAAATCGTATTTATAGGAGTCAACTTCGAAACTCAGCTCACCCTATTCGTTTACGAGAGCTGGGGGACAGTAGGTATCGGCGCCCACCTTGAAACCGTTTTCCTGGACTCCCGGAAGGCGTTCGATCCGGTTCCGCACTAATGTAGAGACTCCGCAGCGATAGCAAATTCTAATGAAATGCAGGAAGACATGCATAGCAGCAATGATAGGTGCAGGTTTTGACATTAGAGTCACATCATAAAACAATAAAATGTAGCAAGTTTAAATTGCTGGACAAGCACTAGAAACATTCCTATCCATTAAACATATGGAAATAAGCGTACGAAGCGATTCCAAGTGGAAAGTCAACATTAATCTAATCTTAGGAAAGGCAAATGGCAGACAGTCATCGAAAGAAGGCGCAGGAAATATATATATTACATACGCGGAGTAGTCATCCTTCGAAAGTCTCATGTAATCGACACTTCACTATTGCGTCTGAATCTGCGACCCCAACCTGACTGATGAGGAAACAGCGAAGATGCAAAGAAGGGCAATTGGGGTTTCACAATTTCGTTCAGTAAGCACGAAAGCGTCTTAGAGATATTCATTGAACTCCGTTGGGAGACACTACAAGAGAGGCGTTGTGCATCACGGCCTGATTTACCGCTAAAATTCAGAGAGCGTGCATCCCTAGAAGTCAGCAATATATTGCTTACCTCCCTCCCTCCCTCCCACCTGCATATGAATCGTCAAAAGACCAATAAATAAGAGAGATTAGAGTTTATACGGAGGTTTACCAACAGTCATTATTTCCCCATATCATTCGCGACTGGAAGAGGACTTTGGGTGCGTGTAGGGAATGCTAGTGGAACACGAAGGATCCTTGTAATACGCAACACATCATGAGGTGAGGTGCGGAGTAAAGACATAGACTAAACATACACACACCCAATGCCACATACAACCTGAAATTCTAATATTGTCGGGAGTTTTCACTACTGAATCAGCGTAAGGTCCACTCGTTATTCTGGGAATATTTCCTACTGACATGGTAGTAAGACAACTCACTGAATCATGTTGGTGACATCGAGGGAACATAATGAACATCGTGCTCTCTCTCTCTCTCTCTCTCTCTCTCTCTCTCTCTCTCTCTGTGTGTGTGTGTGTGTGTGTGTGTGTGTGTGTGTGTGTGTGTGTGTGTGTGTGTGTGAGAGAGAGAGAGAGAGAGAGAGAGAGAGAGAGAGAGAGAGAGAGAACGCCTGAGTAAGTGATTAACAGATTCCCTTTCCAAGTGGAAGCTAGGCAGAATGCATAGTAAAGTTGTGCCATAAATGAGCTATTTTTGTGTCTCATATCGTTTTCGATAGTAATCTTAAACAACGGCAATAATTTCGAAATACCAAAGACGGGGCTTCCAAACGGGAACAGTGGTTGATACGACGGATAAACGATATTTAGAGAATGCTAAGACATAAAGACCAGTTGTAGAAATCGTAATAAAAATGGAAAATACCACACATGTGGAATAAAATCATTTAACATAAGGGAAGTGTAAAATAACTAGATCTTTCCGGAAGGAACGTTGCACGCCCAAGAAAGTACGAAATCCGGTGTTAGCTTTGGAATTCTTCAAAGTCTTTTAAGAATTACTGGCAAGCGAAGCAATATGAGTGAATGACGTATATCTGCATGGGAAACTACTACTGGCTTGCCTTAATTCTCTCGAAAATAAGCTTGACCTTGAGGAAAAACCGGAAGGTCAGCAACATGCGAGTGGAAGGCCGCATTGTTTCCAGCATGACGGTTAGTCGGTTTGTCCTGGAGGTTGCGGATATCGGGAAGGACAGAATGCAGTGTCCCCCAACGACAACAACTCTTGGAGTACAGAAGAGGGAGAGAGTTGGACACTTCCCGGCATCACGAGCGTTAGGAACACAGCGGCAGTGACTGGTTAATGATCGAGGCAGGAATCGACTGCATGTAAATAATAATAATAATAATAATAATAATAATAATAATAATAATAATAATAATAATAAAATCTTCATGGCTTTCGTCTAGAGGAATTTAGGGAGACGAGATAATCTAAACAAAAGAATTTGAAGCCTCAGCATTCAGCCACTGAAGTGTGAGACAAACTGTCTTAATGTTGTATTGCGAATAGAGAAACAATGGTTCTGTTGTCGTAATAGTGAAGCATTCTGTTCCGAGCTGACCGAATAAGAAAATGTAAGCACGTGACTGGCTTATCTAAATATAATTGGAGTGGTGCTGTAAATTTTTTTCTTTGCAGGTTTAGCTGTAAATTACTTCGTGTTGACTATGCGGTGGACCGTCACGAGTGATTTATGATGTGCTCGGCTTACAGGCGTTGATGAAGTACACTGTTGCATTCGCATTCATATTGTATATTTATGAGGCTGGAAATCGGAATTGAGAATACGATCAAGGTATTGAGAATGTTGTGGCGCTAGCGTCTTATTCAATAACGCACAGGTTTCCTCTCGGTGCTCCGATTCAAACGTTTCTTTAAAAGTGCCAATATGAAAACCGTATTTTTCAAAGGTCAGCGGCCATAAAACATAAAAATATAGTAAAGATCTGTGCAATTTATTTTACGCAGGGAAACAGCGCATGTTTGCTTAACTCACGTATAATGGCAGAGTGCCGTAAACGACGATAATAATAGAAAACCGATAACAGATTTATGTTTAAGAATAAATGAATCAAGCTACTATGATTTAGGGAGGAAGTTTCTCGAAGCTGGTTCTGGATACCAGAGCGTTAAGAATTGAGCTGACTCCCGTTTGCGGGTTAGCTTCCCGATCGAATATGAAACCGTTGCCAAACACCACCAACACCACCTCCAGGAAAATCATCATATACTCAAATTTGAACCTCATAACTGCTGATGCGCTGTTGTTACAGTAAACCTGCTGCCAAAAAGTCGTACGCATCTTGCTCTAAAATTGTAACTCTGTTCAATAATACTGTGTGTGCGGGTTCCGCTGACACTGCATTCATCAATCGACGAGGGTCCGCGACCGACTGTCCAATTTCGTTAGATGAATGCAATTCCAGCAATTAGTTAAACGTTTAGTCTTCTTGGCCGATCAACACCCTAGAAGCAGCAGGTATTCACGCTGGATGACACACTACTGACCATACCGACGCGCGGGGTAGCCGTTCGGTATAGGGCGCCTTGCCACAGTTCCGCTGCTCCCCTCTTCGGAGGTTCGAGTCTTTCGCCGAAGTTAGTTTAAGTTAGATTAAGTAGTGACCTCAGCAGTTTGGTCCCATAGGAACTAATGACCATACCTTGCAAATACACGGCTAGAACAGTATCTGTGGTGTCACGAACAGTATATGCAGTGAAAGTATTTCCGAGTATTGTGTTATGCTCGGGTCTGGGAAGACCACCAGCGTACAAAAAGTCGCAAGTCATTCTGTGCAGGGCGTTCCAGGATGACAGGAACGATCATTTGAAGTGAAAAAGTCTTAGTAAACATGGGCTTCCAAATGCGTACCGTAAGAGCTAAGAGCACATCCTCATATTTGATACTATGAAAAAAAGCTTCTCTAATGTAAGCTAATTGCTTTCCATTTTGTGGGAGGAGGTAGTAAAGACAAAAAACGTTCCCTGGTATATATATGGACCCAAAAATACATATCTTAAGAGCTATGAGCACTTTTTCAGTAGAAGAGGCGTGTTTCGCAATAACGAAGATGAAAAAGTGCTTATAGCACTTAAGGTATAGGTACATTTTAGAGCCAATGTTTACTAGACTTCTTGCTTCGAATGATCATTACTGTCATGTTGTTGTTGTTGTCTTCAGTCCTGAGACTGGTTTGATGCAGCTCTCCATGCTACTCTATCCTGTGCAAGCTGCTTCATCTCCCAGTACCTACTGCAACCCACATCCTTCTGAATCTGCTTAGTGTACTCATCTCTCGGTCTCCCTCTACGATTTTTACCCTCCACGCTGCCCTCCAATGCTAAATTTGTGATCCCTTGATGCCTCAAAACATGTCCTACCAACCGATCCCTTCTTCTAGTCAAGTTCTGCCACAAACTTCTCTTCTCCCCAATCCTATTCAATACCTCCTCATTAGTTACGTGATCTATCCACCTTATCTTCAGTATTCTTCTGTAGCACCACATTTCGAAAGCTTCTATTCTCTTCTTGTCCAAACTAGTTATCGTCCATGTTTCACTTCCATACATGGCTACACTCCATACAAATACTTTCAGAAAAGACTTCCTGACACTTAATTCTATACTCGATGTTAACAAATTTCTCTTCTTCAGAAACGCTTTCCTTGCCATTGCCAGTCTATATTTTATATCCTGTCTACTTCTACCGTCATCAGTTATTTTGCTCCCCAAATAACAAAATACTTTTACTACTTTAAGTGCCTCATTTCCTAATCTAATTCCCTCATCACCCGATCTAATTCCACTGCATTCCATTATCCTCGTTTTGCTTTTGTTAATGTTCATCTTATATCCTCCTTTCAAGACACTGTCCATTCCATTCAACTGCTCTTCCAAGTCCTTTGCTGTCTCTGACAGAATTACAATGTCATCGGCGAACCTCAAAGTTTTTACTTCGTCTCCATGAATTTTAATACCTACTCCAAATTTTTCTTTTGTTTCCTTTACTGCTTGCTCAATATACAGATTGAATAACATCGGGGAGAGGCTACAACCCTGTCTCACTCCTTTCCCAACCACTGCTTCCCTTTCATGCCCCTCGACTCTTATGACTGCCATCTGGTTTCTGTACAAATTATAAATAGCCTTTCTCTCCCTGTATTTTACCCCTGCCACCTTTAAAATTTGGAAAAGAGTATTCCAGTCAACATTGTCAAAAGCTTTCTCTAAGTCTACAAATGCTAGAAACGTAGGTTTGCCTTTTCTTAATCTTTCTTCTAAGATAAGTCGTAAGGTCAGTATTGCCTCACGTGTTCCAATATTTCGACGGAATCCAAACTGATCCTCCCCGAGGTCCGCATCTACCAGTTTTTCCATTCGTCTGTAAAGAATTCGCGTTAGTATTTTGCAGCCATGGCTTATTAAACTGATAGTTCGGTAATTTTCACATCTGTCAGCACCTGCTTTCTTTGGGATTGGAATTATTATATTCTTCTTGAAGTCTGAGGGTATTTCGCCTGTCTCATACATCTTGCTCACCAGCTGGTAGAGTTTTGTCAGGACTGGTTGTCCCAAGGCCGTCAGTAGTTCTAATGGAATGTTGTCTACTCCGGGGGCCTTGTTTCGACTCAGGTCTTTCAGTGCTCTGTCAAACTCTTCACGCAGTATCGTATCTCCCATTTCGTCTTCATCTACATCCTCTTCATTTCCATAATATTGTCCTCAAGTACATCGCCCTTGTATAAACCTTCTATATACTCCTTCCACCTTTCTGCCTTCCCTTCTTTGCTTAGAACTGGGCTGCCATCTGAGCTCTTGATATTCATACACGTGGTTCTCTTCTCTCCAAAGGTCTCTTTAATTTTCCTGTAGGCAGTATCTATCTTACCCCTAGTGAGATAAGCTTCTACATCCTTACATTTGTCCTCTAGCCATCCATGTTTAGCCATTTTGCACTTCCTGTCGATCTCATTTTTGAGACGTTTGTATTCCTTTTTGCCTGCTTCATTTACAGCATTTTTATATTTTCTCCTTTCATCAATTAAATTCAATATTTCTTCTGTTACCCAAGGATTTCTAGCAGCCCTCGTCTTTGTACCTACTTTATCCTCTGCTGCCTACACTACTACATCCCTCAGAGCTACCCATTCTTCTTCTACTGTATTTCTTTCCCCTATTCCTGTCAATTGTTCCCTTATGCTCTCCCTGAAACTCTGTACAACCTCTGGTTCTTTCAGTTTATCCAGGTCCCATCTCCTTAATTTCCCACATTTTTGCAGTTTCTTCAGTTTTAATCTACAGGTCATAACCAATAGATTGTGGTCAGAGTCCACATCTGCCCCTGGAAATGTCTTACAACTTAAAACCTGGTTCCTAAATCTCTGTCGTACCATTATATAATCTATCTGATACCTTTTAGTATCTCCAGGGTTCTTCCACGTATACAACCTTCTTTCATGATTCTTAAACCAAGTGTTAGCTATGATTAAGTTGTGCTCTGTGCAAAATTCTACTAGGCGGCTTCCTCTTTCATTTCTTAGCCCCAATCCATATTCACCTACTATGTTTCCTTCTCTCCCCTTTCCTACACTCGAATTCCAGTCACCCATTACTATTAAATTTTCGTCTCCCTTCACTATCTGAATAATTTCTTTTATTTCATCGTACATTTCTTCAATTTCTTCATCATCTGCAGAGCTAGTTGGCATATAAACTAGTACTACTGTAGTAGGTGTGGGCTTCGTATCTATCTTGGCCACAATAATGCGTTCACTATGCTGTTTGTAGTAGCTTACCCGCATTCCTATTTTCCTATTCATTATTAAACCTACTCCTGCATTACCCCTATTTGATTTTGTGTTTATAACCCTGTAGTCACCTGACCAGAAGTCTTGTTCCTCCTGCCACCGAACTTCACTAATTCCCACTATATCTAACTTTAACCTATCCATTTCCCTTTTTAAATTTTCTAACCTACCTGCCCGATTAAGGGATCTGACATTCCACGCTCCGATTACTGTCATACCCGTGAATATTGACCGTTCCTGCTGGGACACCCTGTATACTATTGCGTCATACACTTGCCATCTGATGTTGACCTGGGAAGTCAATAGTTGTAGAACATGAAGCGTTTCCTTTTTTGTCATTACGTTCTGCCAAACACCGACAGGTAATTCAGTTAATACATACAAGGGCCAAAGAAACTGTGTTTGAATAGGCATGTCTATACCAAAGATATGTAAATAGGCAGACTACGCCGCTACGGTTGGCGACGGCTATATAAGACAGTAAGTGTCTGGCGCAGTTGGTACATCAGTTACTGCTGCTACCATGGCAGGGTATAAAGATTTAAGTGAGTTTGAACGTGGTGTAATTGTCGGCGCACGAGCGATGGGACACAGCATCTCCGAAATAGCGATGAAGTGGGGATTTTCCAGTACGACCATTTCACGAGTGTACCACGAGTATCAGACATCAGGTAAAACATCAAATCTCCGACATCGCTGCGGGACCAACGACGACTGAAGAGAATAGTCCATAGTCACAGAAGAGCAACCCTTTCGCAAATTGCTGCAGATTTCAATGCTAGGCCACCAACAAGTGTCAGCGTGCGAACCATTCAACGAAATATCATCGATATGGGCTCTCGATGGGACGGCCCACTCGTTGTACCCTTGCTGATTGCACGACGCAAAACTTTACGCCTCGCCTTGTCCCGTCAACACCGACGTCGGACTAATGACCAGAAACATGTTGCCTGGTCGGGCGAGTCTCGTTTCAAGTTTTATCGAGCGGATGAACATGTACTGGTATGGAGACACTAGTGAATCAATGGACCCTGCAAGTCAGAAGGGGACTGTTCAAGCCGGTGGAGGCTCTGTAAGGGTGTGGGGCGTGTGCAGTTGGCGTGATATGGGACCCTTAATACGTCTAGATACGATTATTGACAGGTGACACGTACGTAAGCATTCTGTCTGATCGCCTGCGTCCATTCGTGTCCATTGTGCATGCCAACGGACTTCGGCAATTTCAGCAGGACAATGCGACTCCCAACACGTCCAGAATTGCTAGAGTGGCTCCAGGAACACTCTTCTGACTTTAAACACTTCCGCTGGCCACTGAACTCCCCAGACATGAAGGTAATTGAGCATGTCTGGGATGGCTTGTAATGTACTGCTCAGAAGAGATCTCCACCCTTTTGTACTCTCATGGATTTATGGACAGTCCAGCATCCTAATGTATTAAAAGTATGTTGATAGCAGTGTGACGTGGAGCAAGAGCACTGCCTCAGTGTCCTGTTCTTAAGGTCTTCGCGTTTAGAAGTATTTTGGTAGCTCAACCAATATTGTTTTCGTAGTTGGACGCGTTCCGGATATTAGGCGCACACACCTGCAGACGACGCAGGCAGCTGTCTGCCGATGGCGCCAGTGAAAGTTGCGCTCCGGGCATTCCGTCCCGTCCTAAGCCTGTCCTCGCGGCCGCTGCGACTGCTGCCTGTTCTCAACTTGCAACTTGCCGCCGACAGGAATGCTCGCGCCTCCTTTTCTCATAAATCAGCTCGGAAAAACTAAATCGAGTGAATCAAAGCTCGCTTCATTCCTGCACATCATGTTACAAACACTAGCTGCAGGTAGACGGATTAAATCTTTCTAGATTTCGGTAAGGCGTTAGACACTGTACCACATTGTCGAACCAAGATACGATCATACGGAGTAGTTTCGTAAATAGGTGAATGGTTCGAAGAATATGTGATCAATAGGACCCAGTGCGTTATACTTGACGACGAATGTTCCATAGAAACTGGAGTAACGTCGGATGTGCACAAGGAAGGGAAATAAGGCATCTTGTATTCTCAGTATACAAACACGGTTTATAAATAGGTTCAGCAGCACCATCAAATAATCGCTGACAGTGCTGTTTTCTACGTGAGCGAACCGTCGTTGGATGATTGTAAGGAAGTCGGAAAGAGTTGGACAAAACTTCCACTTCGTATAGTGAGTGTCAGCGTCCTTTCAAAGTGGATGAATGTTACGTAACGCCTATAAGAAAGAGAATGATCTGTGTAGAATCGGTTGCTTGTGCAGTGGTGAACACCTTAAACACGTCAAATCGTACAAAGAAGCGACATGAAATGGGATTACGTAAAATCGCTATTTGGGAACGCGATTGACAACCTTAGATTCCTTCGGCGGGGTTCTGAGAAAATGCAGTGCATCTGTTAGGAAAATAACGCAAAAGGCGCCAGTGCAAGCAAGTGTAGAGTATTTTCTACAGTGTTCGAACTCGTTATCATCTAGACATGACAGACAACCGAGTAATTCACACGCGCGCTGCGAGGATCGTAGCAGATCGACATAGACCATACCAAAGTGTAGCAAAAATGCTCGGAGGACTTGAAAGGGAATTCTTGGAAGAAAGGACACACAGTTCTTCCGATTTACCGGTGTAAATTGAGATAACCTGTATTCGAGGAAGGAAGGAAGAAAAATTAGTTTAACGCCCTGTCGACAGGACGGTAGCTAGAGACGGGGCACAACCTCAGATTGCGGAAGGAAATCGGCCGTGCCCTTCTAAAAGGAACCATCCCGGCATTGTCCTGGATCGTTTCAGGGAAATCGCGGAAACCTAACTCTTCATTGCCAAACAGATTTAAACCGTTGTCCTTCCGAATGAGAGTCTAGTGTACCTGTCTTCGAGAATGATTTTGTGACCATAATGCAGCCACTATCGTACGTCCCATATAGGGTTCATGAGTATAAGAAAAGAGAGATTAGGGCGCTTAAAGAAACATTTTGGCACTTTATTTTATTTCGTAGCCCAATACGCGAATGGAGTAGGACAGACAGTCAATTATATTGGTACGATGTCACCTCCGCCATGCACTGTAACGTGGTTTGTGTAGAATGTGTGTTGACGATGTCTCCCTAGTCTTTTTTTATCCTGGTTTCTCAAGAGTCACATCCCAGGAGTATCTAGAAACGTATCTGATATAAAGTCATGGTTTACTAGTAAAACATTGCCTTGCAGTACTATTATGTTGTCGAATTTGAGCGCACAGTAGAAGTGTTTCCTGACCACATTTCAAGGGGGAAATGCAGTGATCCACAGTATACCGAAACATATTAGGAATATACAGTCAGATTTCAATTGTGAATCAGGGCAGGTTAGTACCGTAATATATAAGTTACATATTTATCCTCCTTCACTTGCAAATCGTGCATTAATTTGGAGTGCCAGAAGGTTTGGTGCTGGGTGTGTTCGCATTCTTAATTTATTTGTAAGTATACCGATAGGAGACACCACACTTACATTACGTAAAACTGCTTCTGACCTTAATAATGGCTTCAATTCGGCGAATGTGTTCACAGGTTTGTTCAGGTATGCCATATTCAGCTGAATCCGCTCATTGATGATTACATCCCGTAGAGCTAGGTAACTGCAGAGGTGCTCATAGCTACGTATCCAAACGGTCCCGATACATTGAAGTGACAAGTCATGGGATACCTTCTAATGTCGCGTCGAACCTCCTTTTGTCCCGCGTTGTACAGCAACAAGACGTAGCATTGACTCAACAAGTCGTTGAAAGTCCCCAGCAAAAATACTGAGCCACTCTGACTCTAAAGCCGTCAACAGTTGCGAAAGGATGGCCGGTGTAGGATTTTGTGCAAGAACTGACCTCTCGATTGTGTCCTATAAATGTTCGTTGGGATTCATGTCGGGCGATCTGGGTGGCCAAATCATTCGCTCGAACTGTCCAGAATGTTGCTAAAGCCAGTCGCTAACAATTGTGGGCCGGTGACAGTGCTCATTGTCATCCATAAAAATTCCATCCATGTTTGGGAACGTGAAGTCCACGAATGACTGCAAATGGTCTCCAAGTAGTCGAACATAACCATTTCCATTCAGTGATCTGTTCAATTGGGCTAGAGGACCAAGTTCATTCCAAGTGTACACAGCCTACACCTTTACAGAGCTACCACCAACTTGCACATTGCCTTGTTGACAACTTGGGTCAGTGGCTTCGTGGGGTCTGCGCCACACTCGGACACCGCCATCAGCTCCTACCAACTGAAAGTGAGACTTACCTGACCACGCCACGGTTTTCCAGTAGTATATCGACCAACCGATATGGCCACGAGCCCAGGAGAGGCTCTGCAGGCGATGTCGTGCTGTTAGCAAAGGCCCACTAATTCCAAATTTCGATGCACTATCCTCATGGCTACGTTCGTCGTACTTTAACATTTATTTCAGCGGCTATTTCATGCAGTGTTGCTTGTCTGTTAGCACTATCGGCCACTGTGTTGTCCGTGGCGAGAGGTCATGCCTGAAATGTGGTATTCTCGGCACACTATTGTCACTGTGAATCTCGAATATTGAATTGCTTATCGATTTCCGAAACTGAATGTCTCATGCATGCAGCTGCATTACCATTCCGCATTTAAAGGCCGTTAATTCCCGTCGTGCGACCATAGTCACTTCGGAAATCTTTTCACATGAGTCAGCTAAGTACACACGACAGCTCCGCCAATGCCGCGCTCTTCTGTACTTCGTGTACGCGATGCTACCGTAATCCGGATAGGTACATATCGCTATCGCATTAATTTTGTCTCCTCTGTGTATTTTTAATGGGATTAAGATGTGATTTAGCAGCCCAGTTACAGCGCGAATGGGTGCGTGAATGTTCGCCAAACCATGCAGTCCTATGCACACGGATTTTGTCACCTTGATAGACCGGAGTATCGGCAGCATACTGCTCGTGGAGATGTAGAAAGGACACACACACTTCCTCATCGAAAATGTTGCATAAGCGTCCTAATCCAGTTCATGGTAAACTTAATGAGTGGAGACCAAATTATGGTACGAGAAACACACTCAAAACATCACAAAGCGGCTTCGGCCTGTACTATACCTCCCACACACTGTCACACTACGGTTTAAACACTCATAAGGCCGCCTGTGCACACATGAAACGGCTACAGTCACTGACTACTTGTATTATTTGCTCAACTGGAGACTTGCAGGTTCAGGTACCACTTTGAATGGTGGCCTTTTGCTAATTACCCGACACCAAATGATCATTGCATATGATTCCGCACATTGTGTTCGCTCAGAAACTGGTGGAGATGCATTTGCATTCACTGTCAGTAGCAATTCTTGTCTGGTTCGAAACCGATTGTCATTGTCGATTATGAACGGTTTCCGATCTCTATTTTACGTGCATACGAGTGGTACATCTTTCCTCGTAGACGCTTTGGACATTCCGCGTTGATAGATCAACAAACCGGCCAATGCCTTCATAGTGTACTCATCGGCACCGCCCAAACACAGTCTCTCATTTCTGCTATTCTATCTCATCTCCACGTCGACCCATACGTTTCCGTACTGGCACACACCCACCACTTCACTGACAGGTTCTGTTCTGACGGTGGAGGGTGATATAATCGCATGATGTCTGTTTTAAACGTTCTGCAACATCCCATAGCGGTTAGTGCCTAATATTGTACGAAGAGCTTATGACCTATCGAAGACACTGTTGGAAACCAGTTTTGTTTGATGCGGGTGATTAATATGTTTGTCATCGGCAGACACAGCTCGAATGATAGCTTATCAGGATTAAACTGGCTCACATCAGACAATTCGTGCGAAACTTTCGAAAGCACCCACTGTGCTGTTGGAAAGGTGCAAATATAACCCACTGTTATCAGAAATACACGTCACTACGCTTTAAGTTTAACGTCGCCTTAAACACAAACATGTTCAAGAAACTCGTTTCGATATCCTTTAGTTACTCTCTCGTGTTCTTTTGAAGACCGTACTTCTAGCTTAGGTTCTCTGTGTACACTCTATTTTGTTTTATCTAATTATCTTCTAGGGCCTTGCAGTCTTAAATATCTGTAGTTTTGGCCCTAGCTGAAGCGAACACCAGGAACATTGTGTAAAGTAGATACTAGTACATCTTGCACAGGCACATACAGTACACATGCCCCTCATCATAAATTTAACAAATAATTAAAAATAGTTTCAAATTAACTAAGATTTGTTCATGAGTGCTGAGAAAGAGGAATATCTAATTCAGAGAACAGATCTTTAAGAGGCCACCGGAGGACATAAAGAGATTCTGGAAATACCCAAATATTCGTAAAATACCTATAAAATATCGTAACAGCCACTCCTCGACGTACAATCTGTTTACGTAGATCCAAGGCCCAAAAGTGCCGTTAGAAGCATAATAAGTACAAATTTTCAGTGTGAATATGACTCTACTACTACAGCTTGTAGACAGATGACGATCTTCGTCGTCCACCAGAGTAGTCATTTAAACACTGAGCAAGCAGTATTGGATAAACAGCCACTCGCTACAGTTGAAAGAATAGCTATTTTCTTTCGAAGAGTATCATTTCTGTTATTTTCAAAAGCCCATTTATAATATGTGATCAGGAACGCTATACAGCGGTTTAGTGTTAACTAATTATTCATACGTCGTACTCTGTTGTTTTCTGAAAGCCGTTATAACGTGTTTCCTCAGTAGTCCAACATCACTCAGGTTTCTACTTCATGGTATGATCTACGAAACCTGTGCGTGCGTGCGTACGCGCGTTGGGGAGGGGGGGAGGAGAGTAAGTAAATCAATTATTCAGCAAAAAACTCTACTTATATTTCATTACTGTATTGTTCGCCGTTCCATTGCTTTGTGAGGCAGCATCCGTTATAATGTCTGCTACTGCACATAAAATTGGCAACACAACGAAAGTAGTGCTAAGTGAAGGTCTCAACGACAGATTATTGACAGTCCTCACTCTTCCATGTGATTTTCACTGCCTAGATACGAGAATAGGATCCAAAACCCTTTAAACACAATTTTTTTTATGATTGTATGCTATTGTAGGAATTCGCACGCAGGAGTCGGAATCACAGCTTCAGTCACTCCTGCACGGCTTATGGCTGAAGGCAAATAGCGTATGCTTGTTGTGAGACGCGCGCTGTGTCTGGTAATTGGTAGAAGAGAGAACTGCACAACAATGTTTTCAAGATTCATCATAAAATGAGCTGTCGTATACTGTTCAAATACAAAAGCACATCTAAAGAATGTCATCTGTATGTTGTTACTGAAACTTAAATTTTGTGTTCGACCTGCCAAGTGGATCCCATATCGTTGCTGCACATATTTCTAGCTGCACAGACGGACCGATGGAGTCAATGAGAAAATTCAGAGTTGTCATGCGAATTCGTAATTTACGCCGTTGAGAGAGTTGAAGCTCGGACTTCATTCCGCCAAACTTCCAACAACAAATGTTTCTTCCTGTTACCGGCTGCAAAAAATGTTCAAATATGTGTGAATTCTTAAGGGACCAAACTGCTGAGGTCATCGGGCCCTAGACTTACACACTACTTACACTAACTACACACACACACACACATGCCCGAGCGTGGACTCGAACCTCCGGCTGAAGGGGCCGCTCCTCCAGCTAAATTTTTTGGTTTCTGATTAGCATGAAGTTAATTCTGCTTTGCAGAGGAAATAAAAAGATCGTTCTAATCCCTTTCAACAACCGTTTGAGTTCAGTCTCTCTTATCTAGAGAAACATGGTTCGAAAATTTATAAATTTTCAGGCAGGTGTAAAAAAATAGTATAAAGACTTGAACCAAAATTATTTTGCTTTAACAGCTTTTGTCACATTGTAAGAGGCGGTCCCCGCATCGGCAGTTCACCATTTGTCGGAAGTCGACTGGAGTGAAGCCACACCGCAGTTTTCATGGACTGTACTGTTTTGTAGAAGTTAACAAGCGAAAATAACGATCCGAAAGGTGCATACCTGCATGTGGGCTGAAAATTAAGCGGGAACTGAAATCCAGTAGCCAGCCGGTAAACTAGAAAGTACCTATCGGCGATATTCGTACAAGGCAAATTCATTGTCCACCTGCATTCGATGCAGGCAAACTAACCACTAACTACTAAGCTTCAAATACAGCCAGTTCTGCAGTGCGAAATTGTTACGCTTTGTGCTGGTTCCTGCACCGGCTTATTCGTTTCTTTTGCGTGAACTGCGTGGCACGTCGTGCTCTACCGCACACTGCAGCCTCGCACGATGTGTACACAAGGCATTAGCGGGTCACAGTACGATGCTAAACAGCCTGCTGCTTCTATCTCCTTTTTCAATATCGCATTTATAGTTCGAAATGTGACGTCTGTTAAGGAACCCAACATTGCTCCGTATCCGTCAAAACCTCCCGAATAATCTCGTCGACTCACATTATTGATATTTCGCTTAGTTTCCAAACTGTTCTTTCAAGCAAAGGTGAAATCCCCCAAATCGAGCTTGTGATTTTTCTCAAATTATGGCAGAACGTTAATCTTTTTCACTAAAGGAAGGTTACGGAGACGATGGTCCAGGTCGAAAACAGTATTTCGAGAAAGTGACACTACACCGGAAAGACATTGTACTTCAGCTGGTGGTGTCCACAGTCAATAAAGGAGCTTGAGCGCGCCGCCCAAAGCCTGTCAGAACTTGCGGAAAAGACTGGAATCGTGATAGGTACGGGTAAGGAGGCACACACTGAGTAGTTGAAGATGCAGCAAAGATAGTTACTCGTTTGATCTCTAAAATTGACAAGATACAAGGTGCCAACGTTTCAAGGAACTGCCGGGTCCCACGTAGCAGTCAATGTGCTCCAGAAACATTCCAAGACGAAATGGTAAAGTATAAATACAGTGGCATAAATATGTGAGTAGAGAAGGGTAATACTTCGAAAGCTACAAGGGCTTAAGATCAAAAAGTTGAAAGTAAAATTTACAACAATGATCAAGAAGGGATATGTGTAGAAGGGATATTTGTAAAAGGCCGTTTGCTATACACTATACTCGCGAGTAAGGAGACGAACAAAGCTTCCGCTAGTGCGAAGCACTGTTTATTGACTGTTAGTAGAAGACAGTAGCAATAACGTACACCTAGGTTTCATGAAACCTCTATAGAGATTTACACTGAGGTGAAAGAAGTCGTGGGATAGCTTCTAATATCCTGACAGACCTTTTTCCCGGCGTAGTGTACCAACTCCACGTGGCTTGGACTCAGCAAGTAGTTGAAATTCCCCTGTAGAAGTATTGACCCATGCTGCCTCTGTAGCGTTCATAGTAGCGAAAGTGTTGCCGGTGCAGGATATTATCCACCAACTGACCTCTCTCTTATGTCCCATAAATGTTCGATGTGATTCAACGTCGGCCGATACGCGTGGCCAAATCATTCGCTCGAATTGTCCACAATTTTCTTCAAACCAATCGTGAACAATTGTTGCCCGGTGGCATGGACCATTGTCATGGGAACATGAAGACCTTAAATAGCTGTAAATGGTCCCCAAGTAGCCGAACATAACCATTTCCAGCCAATGATCGGTACAGTTGGATCAGAGAACTCAGTCCATTCCATGTAAACGTTGCCCACACACATGGAGCTACCAAAAGTTTACACAGAACCCTGTTTAAATTTGGATCTGTGGATTAATGGGGTTTGCGCCAGTCGTACTCTACCATCAGCTCTTACGAACTGAAATCTGGATTCATCTGACGAGTCCACGGTTTTCCAGTTTTCCAGTTTTCCAGTTTTCCAGTTTTCCAGTTTTCCAGTTTTCCAGTTTTCCAGTTTTCCAGTTTTCCAGTTTTCCAGTTTTCCAGTTTTCCAGTTTTCCAGTTTTCCAGTTTTCCAGTTTTCCAGTTTTCCAGTTTTCCAGTTTTCCAGTTTTCCAGTTTTCCAGTTTTCCAGTTTTCCAGTTTTCCAGTTTTCCAGTTTTCCAGTTTTCCAGTTTTCCAGTTTTCCAGTTTTCCAGTTTTCCAGTTTTCCAGTTTTCCAGTTTTCCAGTTTTCCAGTTTTCCAGTTTTCCAGTTTTCCAGTTTTCCAGTTTTCCAGTTTTCCAGTTTTCCAGTTTTCCAGTTTTCCAGTTTTCCAGTTTTCCAGTTTTCCAGTTTTCCAGTTTTCCAGTTTTCCAGTTTTCCAGTTTTCCAGTTTTCCAGTTTTCCAGTTTTCCAGTTTTCCAGTTTTCCAGTTTTCCAGTTTTCCAGTTTTCCAGTTTTCCAGTTTTCCAGTTTTCCAGTTTTCCAGTTTTCCAGTTTTCCAGTTTTCCAGTTTTCCAGTTTTCCAGTTTTCCAGTTTTCCAGTTTTCCAGTTTTCCAGTTTTCCAGTTTTCCAGTTTTCCAGTTTTCCAGTTTTCCAGTTTTCCAGTTTTCCAGTTTTCCAGTTTTCCAGTTTTCCAGTTTTCCAGTTTTCCAGTTTTCCAGTTTTCCAGTTTTCCAGTTTTCCAGTTTTCCAGTTTTCCAGTTTTCCAGTTTTCCAGTTTTCCAGTTTTCCAGTTTTCCAGTTTTCCAGTTTTCCAGTTTTCCAGTTTTCCAGTTTTCCAGTTTTCCAACAGATATGCTCGCCAGCCCAGGAGAGGCGCTGCAAGCGATGCCGTGGTGTTAGCGAAGGCACTCGCGTCGGTCGTCTGCTGCCATAGCACATTAACGCCAGATTTTTTGCCGCACTGCCCTAACGGATACGTTCGTCGTTCGTCTCACATTGATTTCTGCGGTTACTTCACGCAGTGTTGCTTATCCGTTAGACTGACAACTCTGCGCAAAGACCTCTGCTCTCATTCATTAAGTGAAGGCTGTCGGCCACTGCGTTTTCCGTGGTGAGAGGTAACGCCTGAAATGTGGTATTTTTGACGCACTCTTGACTCTGTGTATATCGGAATATTGAATTCTCTAACGATTCCCGAAATGGAATGTCCCGTGCGTCTTGCTTCAACTACCATCCTACGTTCAAAGTCGTGCGACAATAATCACGTTGGAAACCTTTTGTCACATGAATCATCTGAGTACAAATGACAGCTTCGCCAACGCAATACCTCGTGTACCCAATACTAACGCCATCTGTATAAGTGCATTTTGCTATCGTATGACTTTAGTCACTTGAGTGTGTAACTTGCTAAACTCTGTTAAGCGGGGAGGATACAAAATCGTTTTAGTGATAACATTTCGCGCCTTACCACTATTCTTTCATACGTGTGTGATTTATAACTTGACAGTGAAGTGAGAGGGATTTAGAGATTTTGGGAATAAGTGTCCAAACGTTGATCAAACAGTTACCGATATGTCGCAGCTGATTTGTTTAGTGGGGGCAACGACTCACCTGCTGACAGTAGTTGTTCCTTTATTATACTAGAAACATCAATTATATGAATTCGATAACGTTTGCGGTGGGATGTACTCAATCTAGCGGTTGAAGTTTTGGTTCTGGCGGCTTGTTGGGAGTGGATGCCATTGTCCATACTCTGTTAACAAACATCACGTTCGATATGGGAAAAAGATACTCACAGTGGGTTCCAAATGAACTGTGGAGGAAAGGTCTTCTAAAACAGCACAGCAGAAACCAAAAACGTGTTTCCTTATCCTGCAGATGAACCAGTAACTAGCGTTACCAGGTCCCCCATATTTTACAATTTTTCCCATATTTTACCCATCTCACGTATTTGATAGTATTTTCCGTCATATTTCATAAAGTTTTATTTTCATGCTAACATTTCTGTATCGTTCAAAGTTATTGTAACTAAATGTTTTGCTAAATAAGAGTGCTATGAAAATTGTTTTAGTTCATTTTTTTAGTGCCATCTACAATGATGAATTCTCGTTGATTTCCAACTTTTTTTTGTAGAAGGGAGTTTAAGTATGTAAACTTTCCGGAAACACTCGTTATTTGTGTACACTTTTGTGTACAGTTAGGTACAACGGTCTCAGAAAGGTAAAACTTGTCATTAATGCCACGACGGGACTATTATGGTCATCATTTCCAAAAACTCCCGTATATTTAGTGTGAAAGTCTGACAATCCTATTAAAAACAAAAATCTCACGCTGCCATTTTGATCTTAAGAGGGAATCGAAAAGTGGATATTTAAATGTCCTTACAAAGTTCATCTAATTCCTGTGCGTTGTCGGTGTTGTGCGTGACGTGTTAACTGGCGCCAGATTTCGTCCACGACACTGTTCGAAGAAGCAGATTCTAAATCTACGTCCACTCAACCACTTCCATATTTTCCGAGATTTCTCTAAATCTCTTCAGATATATATGTGGATGGTTAGTTTGAAAAAGCCACGCCCGATTTCCTACCTAATCCTGTGTACTCAATTTCCAATGACGTCGTCGTCGACGGACTTTGAAACTTTTTTGTGCCCCCTCTCTCTCCCTCTCTTTTTATGGCAACCCGTCGTTTAACGGTTGCGGGACATAAACTGGGAACGTGTGCTTGTGATCTTACCACGTAACGATTCTAACGTTGTGGTATGGACACTTCACTTTAGCGGCTCGGCAACACATGCGTTCGGAAAGGGACATTTTTAATTTATTTTTAAGTCCGTAGTCTTCAGAATTATTTGATGTTGTCCTCTGTCTCCTACATCTACTGTAATGTTGTTGCTTTAATTTGTTATGTGAAAGCGGTGCTGATAGACAATAAAAGCGGGTTAAAAGCTGTGAGCTATCTGAGGAAGTTAACGTTGCATTACTGAGCAACTGTTTCACCAGGTATCCAGTCTAGCTTACCAAATTTCCAAACAGACTAACATTAATTATAATCTTTTAAAAGTCATACGAAAACCGGTGATACATGTATAAAAAAGAGAATTTAAATAAAATGAAAAAAATCAGTTTATATTTGGAAATTTATTTTAACATTGATCATTGAAATTTCAGCATATTAAACTTGAGTCATAACTAAGCTGGTGCCTTATTTAGGATTGTGAAAATGTGAGTTTGTAATCTTACAGAACACATCAAATAGGGAGCCAAGATTGGGAGACTGCATACAACACTACATTCATAAAATAACACACGAAGAACATTGAAACATATGCAAGAGGAAGTTAACCACAACCAACCGATTCAATTTCACCTAAAGAAGTTACATTCGTAGCGCAATCCTGTCCGTCATGTAATTACCACACACTGGTATACTAAATTCATACTAACTCTCTGTGAAATCTTCCCGAAAAGAATAGCTGAGGATTACTTTGATGATTACACCACATGCTTCACGTGGTCAACTTGGTTTACACAAAGAGTGTACTCCACAATAATCTTGATAATTAAACTAAATAAGATCGAAAAGCAATTTACAAAACAAAAACCTCGAACTGGTTACTATCGTCTTACTATTAACCTGATGGGTGAAACAATTGTATAAGCACGTGGTATTGGTCTCACAAAGTACACCCCACGTGCGTTGAACATAAAGAAAAGTTGCTATATAGAAAAATATTGTTAAGACGAGACGTTATAATATCACGCACATTCGCATTTAAGACTGATCAACACGTGGTTCCACTTTACTCACAAAGTAGTGACAAAGCAACTACTGGAAAATATTCTGAAGTTCACACTCGAAATACACTGCGTTGCAATTTAAGATAACATTAGATATTTTAGAGCTAAACCTGAAATAAAGGTGATAAATTTTCAGTTAGGCTGAACTTAAGAAATCCATTGTCCTACGGACTTAGCAGACACGCGCTTAGCCGGAGATCTTACCACTTCAGACGCTCGCCACGGACAGACACCTGCGCTCCTACCAAGGGTGCTTCCGTATGCAAAACGGAAGTGACCAGAGGGGCAGCTTCCTATACCAATATGACAAGAGACGGAGAGGACAGTACTAAGGATAGAAACCTCTTTGCTTCTAGAAAGCGTAGCTACCTGTTCCGACGTTGGTCCTACTGCTCTCTAGCAGACAGGCTTGTCTGCTACCATCAAGCATGCAACTAGAAATACATTTGCTCATTCATTCTTTCACACAGAAGGGAATGGGGGATGACAGTATCTTATCATATATAGTATATAAAAGAAAGCGGATGTAGGTTCCGTATGACACTGTGTGACATGAATTACATATATGAATTAGATATAAACTGTGTTTTAAAGTGTAGTAGTGTGACAGATCGTTCTTGTTTATGTGGAAAAGTAACACTGCTCAGTCTCCTCCCAGATAGTCAGAAACACCACAGTGAATTTAGAAGAGGAATTTGTGCCGTAAATGGCAACAGATTTAAGAAATTAACATGAAAGGAATCCAACAGAGACCTTTCACTACATCCGTACTCTGCAAATCACTGAAATTGCATTGCGGAGGTTGCTTCCCATTATACCTGTGGTTACAGATGTTTTCCGTTAGCATTCACGAACACGGAAGACATATTGCTCAGTGGCCTCTGTGTGCGCAGTGTAATCTTTTCTTCGAGGTCCTTCGCTTAAAGGTATGAATCGCTCTAATGTCAAGTCCTGTTCACCAAAATTTGATTTGTATGTGTGGTTTGGGAAAATATCGGTTAGATGATTGTTCTGATTCATTTGACAGGACTTTGTGTGGTATGAGTGGCTTTGAGTTAACAAATCGCGATTATCATTTGTAGGTGGCGCACGCAATTGTCAATCATGGTATGACGAAGAAACAGGATAAGGTAAGTCTCAGAAAATGGTGTAGATTCTCTAGTAACAAAAACGCTAATAATAGATTGTAGGTAGTTTTCTTACGTTGTATTCGTAACACCTTTACCACGGCTTTAGAGCAGAAAAGTGAGATAATATAAGTGTACATGCACTAACAATTTTCTGACATTTAGGCACACTCCAAAATGGCTTTAAAACGTCTAGTCTTTTAGAAATGCTATATTTTGTTTTGTTGTCGGCATAACTAACTAACATTAACGTTAGGCATCGCTGACGTCGGCAGTACACTGAATAAGCCTTACATTATCATGCAGTGTGTTCGTTTAATAAAATGGTTGACACATTGAGCAATCTGTTGCTTAAACATAATGAACATATGCCCTTTTATACCTACAGTAAACCATCATCTGATCTATTAAGTTTTCACGAGACGAAAACAAAACGGTAGCTAAATCAGTGATACTGTGTAGTACGTATCATTAACAAAGAAGTGTGAGAGAATGACATCTTTTGTGCAGACATGTACTTTATAGCAAAGCCTGGGAGGCACAATTGTGAGTTGTACAACTGGAATGTAAATTAAGCCACGAAACAGCAAATACCGTACGACTGATGCTATGCGGATTTAAGCAAATGGATGGCGGGATTCCAAAAGATGGTAAAGTACTAAGGCGACCACCTAACAGAAGATGGGTATGTGACATACGAAAATATGCAGGAGCTAACAGGGTGCGTACAGCTGAAGATAAAACATGGGAAAGTATAGAGGCAGCCTTCATACAGTAGTGGACGTTAAATGGAATGCGGTGATAGTAGTGATATGATACTAAATGAAATGAGATTTCTTGTGCGGAAACGTAATAGATACAGCCAGAAGCTATGTAGTTGAAAATCGTAGCGTCGCTGATTGAGCTACCATTTCATTTTCATCTCGCGATAACTTTAATAGGTGATGGTTTCCGTATATTGAAGCGCCAAAGAAACTGGTAAACGCATGCTTATTCAAATACAGAGATATGTAATCAAGCAGAATACGGCGCTACGGTCGGCAACGCCTGTATGAGGCAATTGTCTGGCGCAGTTAGGTACGTTGTTGGTGCTACAGTGGCAGGTTATCAAGATTCAAATGAGTTACAACGTGGTGTTATAGTCGGCGCACGAGCGATGGGACACAGTATCTCCGAGGCAGCGATGAAGTGCGGATTTTGCCGTCGGATTACTGCACCATTGTACCGTGAATATCAGGAATCCTGTAAAACATAGTCTCCGACATCGCTGCAGCTGGAGAAAGATCCTACGGGAACGGGACCAATGACGACTGAACGAGAATCGTTCAGTGTGACATAAGTGCAATCCTTCCGCAAATTGCTACAGATTTCAATGTTGGGCTGTCAGCAAATGTAAGCGTGCGAACCATTCTACTAAACATCATCAATACAACTCGTGTACCCTTGATGACTGCACGACACAGTTTTATGCCTCGCCTGGGCCCGTCAATACGTACAGTTCACTGTTAATAACTGGAAACGTATTGCCTGGTCGGCCGAGTCGCGTTTCAAATTGTATCGAGCGGATGGACGTGTACGGGTATGGAGACAACCTAACGATTCCATGGACCTTGCATGTCAACAGGGGACTGTTCAAGCTGGTGGAGGCTCTGTGATGGTGTGGGGCGTGTGCAGTTGGAGTGGTATGGGGGCCCTGATACGTCTAGATACGACTCTGACAGGTGACACGTACGTAAGCATCCTGTCTGATCACCTGCATCCATTCATGTCCATTGTGCATTTTGAAGGACTTGAGCAACTCAAGCAGGGCAATGCGACATCCCACACGTCCAGAATTGCTACACAGTGGTTCCAGGAACACTCCTCTGAGTTTCAACAC
The DNA here is from genome assembly GCF_023897955.1 of Schistocerca gregaria. Classification (NCBI taxonomy): domain Eukaryota; kingdom Metazoa; phylum Arthropoda; class Insecta; order Orthoptera; family Acrididae; genus Schistocerca; species Schistocerca gregaria. The sequence continues at coordinate 425,120,790 of NC_064926.1, read as the reverse complement.
TTCCGCTGCCCACCAGACTCCCCAGACATGGACACAATTCAGCATATCTGGGATGCCTTGCAACGTTGTTCGTAGATTTTACGCCAGGTGTTCAACAAGGGCTATTTTCTCATACTTTTCAATGTATAAAGTGAATTGTTTGATAGAGGGGGCAATGGATTTCCTGGTGACGACGGAGAAAAGTTACCTAGCCTCAGAAACGCGCTCTTCAAAAGGCACCAGAAGGGAATGGAGATGGTTCTTGCGTCTTTCTGAGAAGCAGTGAAGTGAAAGTTCAGCCCATAGAAAAAGAATCTGACCATTGCTATTTGTGACTGAGGGACTTAGCGGGTAGCAAACAGTCGTGAAGTGGAAGCAGTGTGCAGAAATAAATTCTTAGAGTATTCTTAGAGTACTTTTTCGTAATACGTATGTAATAGAGGAGAGTAAGAGGAACAGATAAAGTGACAGCGGACCCCTCACGTAGTCAGTTGGGGTCTTAGGAAGATTATTGGAGGAATGGGTTTCACTTCATGGAGAGCAACGACGAGGTAAATGGGAATTACCGTTCGTGTTTAATCCAACATCCAAGAATATAAACATTACTCACAGGGGTAAGGAACGCTCGAATGTTTCGTGTATTCTGTACAAAACTGTTTGTACATTGACATCTTAAATAATGCTTATGCCAACTCGAATGATACAAACGTTAGTGTACGGAAATGTGTTGCAGCATTTATTTACGACGTTGTTGTGATTATAAATCTGTTGAGTCGCATCGTGTTAACCGTAGTGGACGCAGGTGATTTGTACAGCTTGCTAGCAGTGGCATCCGTGAAGCTGAGTTACCGATGGATGTTGGTAATATATTGACTACGATTGAAAGACAATGTTGTCGACTCTAACATGAAATTATATACATTTAGAAACCGTTCGAAAACTAAGAAGGGCCGAATGAATTGCTGTAGTATGCGAAGGAATTAATTCATGAAAAGATTTTTGAGCTGCCTATCTCCATCGAAATCGAGAAAAAGTTTTAAGGTGTAAGTAAACCACCACTGCAGCTGCTGTTAAGAAAATGTTTTAAATTTCGTTTCAGGTTGATTTTATTGACGTCTTCAGATAGCGAATATTTGCGGTCTTGTCGATTGCTTTGGCTTCCATCAAAACATTTCAGTAGCGTTTAGCTCAAGACGTAATTTTACGAAATATCAATTAGAAACGCCATTGAATCATAACGCAAGATCAATGTCCAGTTCACCCAACTAAATCACGCACGTTTACACACGCAACCGACCAAAGAAAACTAGTTTTCAAATACTGTGACATCACGTAATTGTGTAGACATACGATAAATATTCCATTTATCACCCCTTGGCTTTTCGTTAAGTGGCACTAATATTTGTATTGTACGGTTCTGTATAGCTTGCATCATGAAACCAGGTATCAAAGCACACTGGGCGAAACACGCTAACCCATCGCGCATTACTGTTATTTTAGAAGACAGGATTGTCCAGTGCATACTTCTTATGAAGGTAAACACCGTGGTGACAGAAGCCATGGGTTAACTCCTCATATGGTGTAGGACCTCCTTTTGCCAGGTGTAGTCAGCAACAATCCCCTGCAGAAATACTGAGCCATGCTGCCTCTATATCCGCCCATAATTGGAAAGTGTTGCCGATGCAGGGTTTTGTGCACAAAATGACGACTCCATTATGTCCCATAAAAGTTCGATGGGATTTTGGTGGAACTGCGCGATCAAATCCTCAGTGGCTTAACCTGGATGCGATGTACCTGCACAACACTGTGGACGCGACTTCCTAACCGAATCCGGGCAGTTATCAAGTCCAGGGGTTTGATTAAACGATAGTAAATGGTGATTGTAATGATTTTTCTAGGTGTGACTAATTTTTTTTGTCCGGTGAGTATAGAGGGTGACACTCGGTCATCCAGAATTTTGAAAGTAAACATCCTGCCTCCTGTTCACGGTAACCTGAATCTGTGGACCCAAGTCATGGTTAAAACACACACACACACACACACACACACACACACACACACACACACACACACACACACACACACACACAGTTTCCAGGGCCATCTGTGCCATTCGCGTCATTTGAAAATAGGCAAAATCACGACTCGTGGTACCACAGTACAGGGCTGATAGCGCCTTGTGCGAGGTTCCAGACTACAGACTTCTCCTTCACGATATAGCCTGGAAAGGGATGAGCTTACAAACACTAACAGCATCGATTCCTGTTTTATTTGATTCCGGTAGTGATTGACAAGGGCTGACACTCGTATTCGACCCCTGTGAGATAGGATCTTTATATTTTCTTATGCGTGCAACACACAATGATGGGTACATCGTTCCTTGTACCGAGCGAGGTGGCGCAGTGGTAAGGCACTGGACTCGCATTCGGGAGGACGACGGTTCAATCACGCGTCCAGCCATCCTGATTTAGGTTTTCCATGATTTCCCTAAATCACTGCAGGCAAATGCCGGGATGGTTCATCTGAAAGGGCACGGCCGACTTCCTTCCCCATCCTTCCGTACACCGATGAGACCGATGACCACGCTGTCTGGTCTCCTTCCCCAACCAACCAACCGTTCCTTGTAGACTCGTAGGACAGAAAGTTTCGGGCAACTTCATTCTCGGTGTTGCGGACACGTCCAAGCATGATAGTTCTTTTCTGCCATTATGTCAGATCTCTACCTCCATTTAGCATAGAACTCTGATTTCAAACTAGTAACTGGAACATCCACACCACTTCGCTGCCATGATTGGTCAACGGTGGCGGGTCATACAACCGCCTGGTAGGAGCTCTACAGAGCTTTAACGCGACCAGTCTGGTCTTTTAATGGGGCGACATATATTTTGCTCGGAGAACTTAACAGCATGCTGCCAACACCCGTTTTGATTGGTCCCAAAGCACTCAAGGTCTCAGGTACTTACCACCTAATGATGGTTCAGCGCAACCTGTAGTGAAAATTCAAGCATTTTGAAACATCGGCTGAGGTGGTAATTTACATATACCTCAGTGTATCAGCAACTGTGGCAGTACAGCGAGTAACTTTAAAAAAATTGTTTTTCGTGTTGTAACTGGACAGCGACGGCGTCTTAGCGGGGCAAGCACGAAAGGTTGCATCGCCGGCGGGTCTGTCGCAGCGGTGCAAAGCTGTGCGGCAAGGCAGGGCGTACTATCGACCCGTCTGGCTGCAGGTCGCCACGTCCATGCAGCCGCTGCCCGCCGAGGGTTGAGGCAGGTCTCGAGGCCTCGCCGCCACCAGCTGCTCCGTGAAACGTGTCACCAAAATAAGAGGGCTTCCCGAAGAGTTGAGCTCATTGGGACGTCTATGGGCGTCGCCGTCACCGTCGTTTTTGTTTGTACAAAGTTCAGCCGCATTGTGATCACCGCCCACGTTCGACGTCAACGTGCATTAACCACTCACAAACGGCAAATGGCAGCACTGCCATTGGAGGGTACAAAAAGCGTGCCGGCGGGGGGAAGGAGAATGGGGAGGGGGGACGGGGCGGAGAACGAAAAAGTGCAGTCAATGCGGAAAGGGTGCGATTTATCTGACTCCAAAAGGGCATGATCATTGGCTTTCGGGCTAAGAGTGGAAGCATTCCGAAACGGCTATGTTTGTAAACTGTTCACTCGCCGGCGCGGATGATGTAGGCGTATACCGTGCATGGCAAAAAGGCGCCATCTATAGCTGGCACCGAGGCAACTGTGGTACACCACAGGCCACAGATGACGGGTGGACGACTGCTGCGGAGATGTGTACGGGCGAAGAGGCGTGTGATTGTCGAGAAACTGGCTGACAAAATAAACCGAGGTGCTACCACCAGTGTCTCATTAACTACCGTTCAGCGAGTGTTGTTGCGTATCGGCCTCTGCAGCAGGCTTCACGTTCATGCACCCATGCCCCAGTACCATAACTGGACGTCCTTTGAGTGGTGACTGGTGGCCTTTTCAGATAATCAGGTTTTGTACTCCATCGGACAGAAGCTTCTGAAAGCAAACACTCTGCAACAATTGCTGAGGGAGGGGGCACAGGGTGGAGGAGGGAGCGTTTTGGTCTGGGAATGGTTTTGTGGCATTCCTTTTGTTATATCGTCATTTTGGAAGCCACAGTGGAATAACACAAGTATACGTATGTTTGGGAACCATGTCCACCCGTGCACTCAATTTGTTTTCCCACGGCACGAAGGAATCTACCTGCAGGACAATGCAACGTCTCAGGAATGTCGCTGTGTGCTTTCGTGGTTCGAAGAACACCTGGAAGAGTTTGCTGGTCTCCCCAGGGCATCGAACTCCCCAGATTAAAACCCAGTCGCCAATCTGTGGGGGCCACCTCGATCGGGGTGTTCGCGCTGTGGATCGTCATCCGAGAAACCTAGTGCAGCTAACCAAGGCACTGGAGTCGGCATGGCTCCACATCCCGTCGGTATCTTCCAGAACCTCATTGACCCGTATCTACACGCCTCGCAACGGTCCACGCTGCAAAAGGTGCGTTATTCAGGCTTTTCTTATGTGGTCCCATTAATCTACTGTTCAGTGTAGAATCAGATTGGGACTGTCTCGAGATTACTTTTTGTAATAAAACAATAGTCGTATAGGTATGCAGTCTTGAATCTTCCGTATGAAATAGCCCTATCCGAAATTAGGAAACACGCTATCCGAAATTGCATTTTGGAAGTATACTAAAAGGGTGTGCACACTTTTTTGACATAAATTATAAAATATAATCTGTTGACTTTCGTTATAAGAGATGATATATAACCAAAATCAGTTTTGTGTTAACCACGTCAGTCAGTTTCGGAGCCGGCCGGTGTGGCCGAGCGGTTCTAGGCGCTTCAGTCAAGAACCGCGCGACCTCTAAGGTCGCAGGTTCGAATCCTGCCTCGGGAATGGATGTGTGCGATGTCCTTAGGTTAGTTAGGTTTCTGAGTTCTAGGGAAACGATGACCTCAGATGTTAAGTCCCATAGTGCTGAGAGCCATTTGAATCAGTTTCGGAGAGCTTTCGGCTGATTTTTAAAAAACCATATCCTCATATTTCGGTAGCTACTCGAAAACTGGGCACATTATACTACTAGTATATTCTTGCTGTATGTGAGGACCAGTAGGGAGTGTTCTGGAGAGAATCCACTCATCAGGCACCGGCAGGAGCTGCGCACGTACCTCGGAGTTGCTCGACCGCAGAACGCCGTCGTGCGTGTCTTCACACGCTGCGCATCAACATACCCTGTCGGAGCCACATTATTGTAAGCGTTTCGTGCTATCTAGCGTAGAACTCTGAAATTAACAACTAAATTTTGTACTGTAGGTATTCGATACTATCGAGACACATTCCCTTTACAGAGCAATCGTTAGTTGTTACTTTCGTTATTTTGAACGCCGTTACTGATGTAGCCATTAGACATAAGCTCTTTTTGCCGGCCGCGGTGATCTCGCGGTTCTAGGCGCGCAGTCTGGAACCGTGCGACTGCTACGGTCGCAGGTTCGAATCCTGCCTCGGGCATGGATGTGTGTGATGTCCTTAGGTTAGTCACGCTGAAGTAGTTCTAAGTTCTAGGGGACTAATGATCACAGCAGTTTAGTCCCATAGTGCTCAGAGCCATTTGAACCATTAAGCGCTTTTTTAAATAACCTAATAAGTTACGGCTATAACTGTTCTCGGGAATTGACTATTGAAGTGGTTTCTCTTTCCCGAACAGATTTTTATCGTCTACATGGTCACCATGGCTGTACTTGCATTCACGGTAACAGCTGTAGTAGCAAGATGTGAATAACCACACCACTCTCTTGCGTAGACCACTATAGGAAGTTAACGGCAATTCTGCCGTACGGTGTAGAGTGGCAAGGCAGTGCAGTACTTGGGTATAGCAGCCCTAGGCCCTGGCGCGTAGTTACTGCTCCACGGATCCCATCTCTCACGGGAAGTGCCGAAGCTATACGAGGCAGCAGACGAAAATATGCGCTGTTCTGTTGCCTGATGTCTGATGTTTTTTAGTGCAAGTAATCTGGTTTCTACGTGTTAAGTGATTGGTTTTCGTCGGCGTTGCGAGAATTTTTTTGTGGTGTGGAGCAAGATTCTCCTTAATGAATCCGAATCAAAATCGTTTAACACCATAGGCATCATGAACGAAGATAAACACACGTTGTTCAGAGCGCGGAAAGATGCGATTACAACAAGAATAAAAAAAGACATATCCAGGAAAGTTGGTGTCTCGCTGCACAATAAAGGGTTCAAATATTTGTGTAGTATTTGTGGAAAATAGGTCAACCAACATGGTAATTAAATGTGATACGAAAGAAACGCAATACATCAGAGAACGGTTGTCGTAAGAAACTAAAATACCGATTGTGCGATCCTTTCAGTCGTTTCTGAGAAATACAGTTCGGGTCAATTGAAAGACGATGTGTCGATCAACTCGGAAGAGACTGGATTTGAACTTTTCTAGAAAAGTCTGACTGAAAGCAAGAGACTGGAAGAAACATGTCACGTAACATTAAAAAAGCGTGGATCGTATAATACTTCAGATAACACACAATGGGTCACATGACATGTCTTTGTATGCCATTGTTCGGGACTTCAAAGCAAGGGCGTACCTACACCACATGACGACGCAAAGGATTAGCAAAATAAAATGTCGGCTCAGCCAACATTTAAGTAACCAAGACTGGAGATATTAGCTGCAAAAATCAAACATGTGATTACTCATGCGGGTCATCAGAATGCTGCAAGTCATTTAGGCTTGACAGAAACAACAAGAAACATGATAGACTTGACAACGCCAATATAATTCCATTCCATGCAATACATGTCAAAACAAGATATACTTCATCTACTTCCAAGTTAGTGTGAATTCGTATGGTGTCCCCCTTAAAAAAAATAAAAAAATAATCACCCTCATCGCGCAGTACAATAATTTAAGTTCACTTGCCTCGAGATACGACAGTACCAATGTACAAGCGTGCGCTAACGAGATCAAAAGTAACACTGTGTGTGTCAAACTACAAGATGTAAGCAGCCTGATTCATTCACTTCCAAGAAAAGATCATCTTGTTCTTATTGTTATTATGAATAGTAACTAAGTTGAAATGCTAAAGTGTCGTAGTGGCCGTATTTGCATCGATGGAACCAATGGTCAAGAGCAAGAATCGTCATTCAGAACCATAACGACATGAGACAATGCTCCCCTTGTGCTTTCGCTATTTCCGACAGACCAGATCAAGGGGTGCCATTATTTTTTTAATGAACTGAAGAAGATAAAATACGACCTCAGACATATGTCAGATTTGGCTGCATCATTTTATAATGCATGGCCATCGCATATACAGGGAACTAGCGAGAGCACTGTTTTTAATGGTACAGGGACAAGTTATAGAGGAAAAAATATATGCACGAAAAGAAAATCGAAGAAAAGGGAAGCTGAAATGCACAAGATTTTGGGAAGTCTGGTTCAAGAAAGACAAGTTATGTCTTGAAGAACTCGTATACAATGTGATTCTGTGATGGCGATACCAGTTTTCAGGGTGATGGAGAAGGGTAAATGTATCATTTTGAGGGGAGCGACCCTGTTCCAGAAACAACCGAATGGGAAGTTAAAATCGAAAATCCTTCTGGTAACTCTGACAGTTAAATACAAGTATCGGTACTGTTGTTGCTAATATCGTAGGACACGCAACTGGCAGAGGTGATCATATGGATTGGGAACTTCATCAGTAGAAGAGATGTGTTTCACAGTAGCGAAGATCAAAAAGTGCTCATACGAGCTCGTCTACGAGCCCATATTTACTGGACACTTCTTTTCTTTTTTCTTGTTTGGTGCGTCATACCACATCTAAAAGTTCTCTACGCTACCATCTTATCAACAACAGATTCGGTACATTTAAGATTTGTGAGTGATTTTGGCACTGATACATGTTTCTCTTCTCGATCATCCCTTCAAGGTAGCCGTCGAATGTGTGATCCACGCTTAAGTAATCGTTCGTATTCACACTTACCAATTGTCTGATTGTGAGTTACATAATTATATCTAGCAGAGTTGCTATCAAGCAAAACAATTTATTTTCTCAACAGACACAATCTTGCAACGTTCTCCTGATTAAATTTGTTGGCATTGTCGTCGGTCGTTAATTTGAAAGGTTAGCAACAGGAGTGCTTTTTCATGACACAAAAGAATAAACTTGTGATACTAGGATTAGTCTCCGTCGCGTTTTTGTACAGGGTGACACTGAAAATCGGGAACATTTCCACAATCCAGAAAAACTAGAAGTGTTGAAGGAAAGAAATGGCATTCTTAGTAATTGAAACCTTACAACTTAGCGATTTACTAAACATTGATGGCATTTAACATTTTTTTTAAGTTACGTCCGTCAGATGGCGCCCTCCTATACGAATACATTCGTGAGATCTTCAGTTGAGATTCTTCATTATTGACCATTGCAACCTCTCAGCTGGGATACTGTGAATTGTTTCCCGAATTCTCTATTTTAACTCGTCCAGGGTTCCTGGTCGAGTCGTGTAGACTTTCCTATTGACGCAGTCCCATAAGAAAAATCGCAAACGGATAAATATAGCGATCTAGGGCGTCAGGCATGTTACCGAATCGTGAGGTCACACGGTTGCCAAGCAATTTTCGCACGTATGCCGTTGATTGCCGTGCAGTGTGTGATGTCGCTCCGTCCTGTTGAAACCAGGCGTTGTGAACGTTTGGAAAATTGTTCAATGCTGGTGTAATGAAAGTTCGGAATCTGCCCAGTAACGGAAGTTCTGTTTCTTCACATAACCTGAGAGACGAAACTATGCCTCATCCGACATCCACAACTTCTTTAGAAATTCATCGTCATTGTTTATTTTTGTTATCAATCGTTGACAGAATCCTAATCGTAACCGGTAATCGTTGTCCTTGAATTCTTGCACCATCTGTAGTTTGTACGGATGAAATTTTAAATCAAGATCAAGAAATCTGCGAACACTCTCCCAGGACATTCCAACCACTGCTGCTTGCTTAATAATTGAACGCCGTGGGCTCCGGAAGACAGACTCGCGTACAACATCAACGTTCGCTAGAGAACGCACATTTCTTGGTCGTCCTGTTGGCTTCTTCTTGAGGACAGACCCACTCCCTTAAGTTATTAATCCAACATTTTATCACTTGTTTCGACGGAACGGCATCATGCCGTCCTAAATTATAAAAACGTCGAAACTCCCTCTGCGCCGCTACTAACCATCATTGTTTTCATAAAACATTTTTGTGTCTAACGCACGCTGCTGTCCGTTCCACTGATCCATGATTACTGAAATGGCGGACTGTTTACTCGCTAACTGTCACAGAGCCGCAGTGCTGCCATCAGTCCACGGCTACCACTCCCCAAAATTTTCAAATGTGTGTGAATTCCTAAGGGGCCAAACTGCTTAAATCATCGGTCCCTAGCTGCCAGTACTCATTTCAGACATTCTCATTATTCCGTTAAGCTACGAATGAGTTGAATTTGCATCGACGCACCAGAGTCTCTAACTCGCCTGCTTCATTGTGCACGATTCTTAGATTACTCAGTGCTAGTTAAATTTGAGCCCTTTGGTCGGAAAAGCGCCTTCGCTCGTGGGTGCACGAGACATACATACAGTTAGTACGTTCTAACGTGCACTTTCCGTGTAGCAGTTTAGTGAAAAAGAAAGTCTTGTGAAAAAATGCTTCTTTATTAGTTTTATCTATACAGTTGAAGCGTTTCAAAATCATTTTCAGATCTGTAATATAAAAATAACACTTGTACCTCATTTTTACATCAGTGATTTTGAAGATGTTTCTGAGACGAACCATGAATATCTACTAAAAAGAATTTTGGTCAGGACAGTCCTTTGTCTCACATTGACTATTGATGAAACCCATTTCTTTGAGTTTCCTTTAGGTGCCATGTTATTCATGAAGGAGACTTTATCCACTTTTGGCAATGTTACCCCTCAAGTGGTGAAAATCTTTTGTGTAACAACGTCTTTCATCCGACTGACTAATTTAGAGAAAATTAGCGTGGGACCGTCATAAAGGTACTACAAAAACATATATAGGGAAGCTGTCTGAAGTCGCTGAAACTGGCTGCGAGCGTGCAGTGTCACGATGAAACAGCAGTTCTGCGGAACAATTTATGCTGACGAGCTACAGAGATAACGAACTCACCAGGGTGTGGAAGCGAGCGAAAAGCGCAGTGATGAATAACTGTACTCGCATTTGGGAGGATCAGGATTGAAATAACCGTCGAACCATCCAGATTTAGATTTTCCGTGGTTTTCCGTATATCACCGAAGGAAAATGACAGATGGTTACTTCGAATGGACAGGGTATATTTCTTTCCCCATCTTTGTCCAGTCCGAGCTTGCTGTTCGCCTCTTATGACCTGGTCGTTGACAAAGTATTCAAAATTTAATTCTTCGTCCAGCCATAGTCTTGAGGTAGCATCGCGCGGACGATCAGGAAGCGACCATCCGACCATTGTTGGTAGCCTCACTCCGTCACCACTAAAAAAAAGGGTTGCATACCGTCTTCTGCGACTGTAAGAGTTTCTCTTTATTTGAAACCATCTTCAGTGATCACTGTAACAATGTTGTTTTTGTCACATATCTCTTTTCCAAGATTGTGAATAGTGCTCATACTTCAAATTACTAGTGTTAAACATAATTAAACCACTTATTACCCACGATTTTCTGTTTTCTACTTGATTCCTAATGTTGTTCTGCCAAAGGTGTTAGAGCTTTAGTCACTTCACTAACACTGAATATCTATTGGTGTTCCTGTTGTTGAGGTCCATTAACGCCTCGTGTACTTTGTTTTGATGTTAGGTATCGCGATCGTCTCTTGTTTTTGTGGAAGCGTGTGCGCTCTCTCTCTCTCTCTCTCTCTCTCTCTCTCTCTCTCTCTCTCTCTCTCTCTCTCTCTCTCTCTCTCTCTGTGTGTGTGTGTGTGTGTGTGTGTGTGTGTGTGTGTGTGTGTGTGTGTGTGTCTTCATGTTTATACTTATTACTTTAATAAAATTACTTTACTATAGTACTGCGATGACTGATCAGGAATGGGTGTGTTTTGTGATACTGTTACATTTTAGGCTGAAGAGAACGAAGTCCTACATCACCTCACCCTGCTCTCAAGAGTTGGGTAAGAAAGCTGTAAACAAAATAGTAAAATAAAGTGGAAGAAAAGAGTTTAGGGTCGTAGAACTTCGAACCTCGATGTCTCGAAAACCTGGAAAAGCGCGTCGTCCTAGGGCAGCATTTCTTACACTTCAGTATGTACTACAGCCGTGCGAAAGATGAGCAATGTCTGTAACCCGCTGGATGCATGGCTCGCTTGTGGGAGGGCTCCATGCGAACACCCGCTGCCCTGCCTTTCGACAGGGCTGCTGGCTGGTCGCTTAGCACGGCGTTGGCGTGTAAGAGTGAAGAGACGGCCCCCAGCGGCGAGTCTCGACGCGGGGGACTCTGCCGCTCTATTTGTGTGCCGCTGACGCCCTGACAGTTGTAGTTTCAGCGTCGGCCGCCAGGTGGCTGTTACGCGCTCTGTGAGCTCCGGCTTGCACATAAGCACAGATGTTACGAATTCACCGCGACAACAAATTTCCTGCAGTGTTCGGTGCTTCATGGACAACTACTACCCATAAGAGGAAAGACGCTACTCACAACGAATTATGTCACTCTTTAAACATGTATATAAACTTTTTAACTGCAGAACATTTCATGGTGGTATTAACTTGATTTTCAACCAGTATACACATATCATGAGAGTCATGGGTGTATACGCCAATGTGTGTGTGTGTGTGTGTGTGTGTGTGTGTGTGTGTGTCACAAACAAATTAAAAAAATTACATTCGTTGCTGTCAATTACCTCAAGTTGCGGCTTCTGATTATTGTAATGTTAATTGTGCTTCACAGAGGAAATTAAAAATCATTTTAATCTCTGACTGAAAAACCATGTGTTAAGTCGCTCATTCAAACCATCGCCAACTTCCAATGTGTTGGCTGAAACTTAATAATGAACCTTACCTCCTCAGAACTTGTGTACTTCAATTGAAATTTTTCCATTCTGAATAAATTTCGACCAGACTTAGGCAAAACTCCGTTCTGTTAAATTTTTTGGGTGAAGTAAAAACGGTTTCTTTAAGAATGATATAAAGTGATAAAGAAAGTTGCTGGTATGTGTACCTGTGTAGTAAAAGCCTAGTTATTGCCAGATGAGAGAAATCCATGCACTTTGGTATCTCTTTGATTATGGAGATATTAGTTACTGGATTAGTAGTTTTCAGACAGATTTACGAGGTGTTTTCATTGCCTGCCATCGATATTTCACGTCTGTTTTTCTGATAACATAATGTTATTTTTCATATCGATGAATTTAGCAACAGACAACGAAAATGACTAATGAGAATTGTTAACTTTTATGAGTCATAAACTACTTTAGAGTGAAACTATTTTAATATTATTATACTTCCGTTCTCATGTAAACAAAACTTTTCTTTTCATTTTTTCTAATTTTACTATCCATAATCAGTTGACAATTATAAAAAGACATAAACCCGATAGTTTTCATAATGCGCCAAATCTTCATATAGATAATTATTACCAGAAAATATTGTACAAATCTTACCTGAAAAGGAATTTCAGTTAATATAGTCATAATAAAAACCGTTTGAACTACACCATGTTCTAGAAGCATCTGGAAGTTATATACGCATACGTGTAGAAATTTTAGGCGCGAAACTCGCTATAATATTTTCAGTTTGTCGAGATTGGTTATTGTAACTATCAAGTTAACGAGTGGTGTTTCAGAAAGTGTCAAGAATTTATAAATAAATACTAATGATGTCGAAAAGCAATCATGTTCCCGTGACTTTTACTGAAACAAAAAACCTTGGACCTAACAATTGAAAAGCATGAACAGGAACCGACTCCCTAGACAACGAGACACCCATAGCAAGATAAGTTACCTTTATCTGCCACTATAAGGTTTCTGCGCTTAGAAAATAATGTAAACTTTGACAACACTAGAATAGTAAGTTCAGTGTAGTATATTTACTTTCTGTATATTTACGAGGATTTTGATGGTAAGATATATGTAACATTATAAACTGTGTAGTTGCCGTTTCTCTTTTGGTGTTTGCAGATAGTACCGTATTTAGGATGTGTAGACCCCTTCATCGAGTCTTTGGTGTGAAATTGTAGCATAACTATTTTAGAACAGTTTTCGAATCAAAAGCACATCATTTAATCTGTATTATTTTTGACCAGTGTTTAATTCGTATAATAATCATATTGGCTACTTGGTTTGCGCCTACACTGCGTGCCTACTTTAATACCTGTATACTTAAGTTTACTCAAAATGTCATTGCCAACAACTAGCGAAGCTGTAAATCTGAGTGTCTTCTAACGTGGAGGTTCGAATCTAAAGCACATCATTTTATCTGTATTATTTTTGACCTGTTTCCACCGTTGTCCGTCACCGTCAGGCTCGGGTACCTTGTTGGAGCGACCTCGACATTAGGGAAACAATCTTGGATGAATTTTGGGTCTTGTTTTTGATAAAATCGGCTTTGCGGTACATGAACTTCAAACTACAGAATTTCCATTAATCATTCTTTTAAAACTCTTACAGATTCTTCAGATGTCCAGCACATCGCTGGGTCACCGGGAATTTGTCGCGAGGGAGCCAGAGGTCTGTGAAGTGAATGCTGACTCAGTTTATGCCACTAAATCCCCAACTTAGATTTTTTAAACAGTCGAATAACCATGTAGAAAACATCAAATTTCCCGAACTATACTAGCGTGCAAAAACTTAAGGATGAAAGCAGTGCTTTCTGTTTTCTGAAAAAAAGGTTTGAGGGTGCTCCGACATTGGATATAATTCAGCGAAAACGTATTTTTCCAAAGTCCAACATTCTGGACGAGCATTTAATTCTCTATCATGCACACACTCGTTCACTGCATTTTCACATGTAGGTTCAGTACTCAGGCTTGCAGTTGCACTTTCGTCATACACTGATGTTGAACTTCCTGGCTTTTCACTCGCACACGAATTATTGACAGTTTCTGGTTTTTTAGTTGCAGGAGAACAAGTAAAATAGTTTCTTAGTTTTCTGCTCATCTCTCACCTCCAACTTAACTTAAAAGTTGCAAACGAAAGACAAGACACACCGTAAACTTCGCACAACCGACAGAAACGGAACAACAAACGCAAACGAATAAACAACAACAACACAAAGATGGCAATGAATCGCGAAGGATCATGGTAGCGGGACCGTAGAGACATCTATCGGTAGCTTGGAGTTGTAGCGTACGCATATCCGTTTAGCATTACCATCGCCCACCATTAGCTGGCGAGGGCACTACATGCTTGTCGAACTGGTTGCCAGTGATTTAGTTGTCGAGAATTGTTGCCGCAGCTTCTAAATGCTTGACAGTCAATGACATCGCTTTTTCACCAAAAACTGCACTGGTATCATTCGTATTGCATATACCAACACGAAAAAATGAAATAAAAAAATTACGTTCGTGAAATAAATCTTTAGCACTCACTCAAGTTCTCGACATCGTAAAAAAATTACTTTGTCGACGGAAAAGTTTAGGGGTACGCATCCCTCAGCGTTCACCCAGAAAAACAGTACTGGATGAAAGTAAATTTCGTATAATTCCCTGCCCAGAAACATAGCTCGATGAAACTAGTAACTTAAATGGAAAGAACCGCTACAGTATAACAGGGAAGGTGACTGAAAGGAATACGCAATGAGACGAACAGAAATGATACTTTTATGATACTTTCATTCAAAGACAATGGTCATTACAAAAGGCGGGTCATCGTTCTTAATAGGGTGTGTGGTCACCACGAATGGCATTGCGTGCTCTGCAGCGTGTTCCTGTGCTGGCGACAAGGTTGATGAGGATTTCTGCTGGTAGGGCAATTCCATTGCTGCATCAGTGCGGTGATAACTGCTGGATGCTCGTTCGTGCATGTAGACATGCTACAGAACCTTTCCCCACTGCATCGCAGACGTGCTCGATGGGCTTCAAGGGGGAACGGGCGCGCCAGTTCATTCCCCGAATATCCTCTCGTTCCGAGAGCTGCTCCACCTCTGCTGTTCAGTGCAGTCGCGTATTTTCATCCAAAAACGTGACAGGTCATGGCCAAATCATCCCTGATAAAATGCACATTGAGAAGGAGTAATGCGTCCCAACAACATCGGCTTGTAACTGTGACGTGTTCAAGGATTTGGAGGCCAGTACGTCCACGCTACATTATACCTCCCTACAACACTAGCACCAGGACCACCAAAACGATAACCCTGATGTATCCTCATATGAGAGATGGGAACACGTAATGCAACCAGGAACACTGTCGAGCATGACCGTATTGGTGGTCCAGGCGCTATGATGTTCCATGGGCATACTGACCTCCAAAGCTTTGACACGGTAGACTCACCGATCAGCATTATTGTGACGCCTTACACCTTCCTCAAGAGCATCTTTTCAGGGTGTCCTTCAGGCTGTATTCAATTTCTAGAACGACAATAAGCGAACGCATGGAACAGCGCAGGTGGAGCGGCTCTTGTAGAAAGATAATATTCGGTAAGTGGACTGGTCTGCCCTTTCTACCCGATTGAAATCCCATCGAGCACGTGTGAGATGCCGGCCGTGGTAGGCAAGCGGTTCTAAGCGCTTTAGTATGGAACCGCGCGACCACTACGGTCGCAGGTTCGAATCCTGCCTCGGGCATGGGTGTGTGATGTCCTTAAATTAGTTAGGTTTAAGTAGTTCTAAGTCAAGGGGACCGATGACCTCAGATGTTAAGTCCCATAGTGATAAGAGCCATTTAAACCATTTGCACGTGTGAGATGAGATGAGGGGCTTACTGCAGCACGTTCACATACAACGACGCCCATCCATTACCTTCCAACTGCATAGGTGGAGGAATGGAACGACTTACCACAAGAACTCCTTATCAAGATAACGGCCAGCATGGTAGTACGTTGCAGAGCGTGCTTTGCCGTTAAGCCATGTCACGTCTTTTGCAATGTCCAGGGGACCATCATAAATTGCGGTCACTTCAGTGCAACTATTGTCATTTCCATTCGTTTCATTCCAAAAAGTGGTTCAAATGGCTTTGAGGACTTGTTGTTGTTGTTGTCTTCAGTCCTGAGACTGATTTAATGCAGCTCTCCATGCTACTCTATCCTGTGCAAGCTTCATCATCTCCCAGTACCTACTGCAACCTACATCCTTCTAAATCTGCTTAGTGTAGTCATCTCTTGGCCTCCCTCTACGATTTTTACCCTCCACGCTGCCCTCCAATACCAAATTGGTGATCCCTTGATGCCTCAGAACATGTCCTACCAACCGATCCCTTCTTCTGGTCAAGTTCTGCCACAAACTTCTCTTCTCCCCAATCCTATTCAATACTTCATTAGTTATGTGATCTACCCATCTAATCTTCAGCATTCTTCTGTAGCACCACATTTCGAAAGCTTCTATTCTCGTCTTGTTCAAACTAGTTATCGTCTATGATTCACTTCCATACGTAGCTACACTCCATACAAATACTTTCAGAAAAGACTTCCTGACACTTAATTCTATACTCGATGTTAACAAATTCCTCTTCTTCAGAAACGCTTTCCTTGCCATTGTCAGTCTACATTTTATATCCTCTTTACGTCGACCATGATCAGTTATTTTGCTCCCCAAATAGCAAAACTCCTTTACTACTTTAAGTGTCTCATTTTCTAATCTAATTCCCTCAGCATCACCCGACTTAATTCGACTACATTCCTTGATCCTCGTTTTGCTTTTGTTGTTGTTAATCTTGTATCCTCCTTTCAAGACACTATCCATTCCGTTCAACTGCTCTTCAAAGTCCTTTGCTGTCTCTGACAGAACTACTACGTCATCGGCGAACCTCAACGTTTTTATTTCTTCTCCATGGATTTTAATACCTACTCCGAATTTTTCTTTTGTTTCCTTCATTGCTTGCTCAATATACAGATTGAATAACATCGGGGAGAGACTACAACCCTGTCTCACTCCCTTCCCAACCACTGCCTCCCTTTCCTGCTCCTCGACACCTACAACTGCTATCTGGTTTCTGTACAAATTGTAAATAGCCTTTCGCTCCCTGTATTTTACCCTGCCACCTTCAGAATTTGAAAGAGAGTATGCCAGTCAACATTGTCAAAAGCTTTCCCTAAGTCTACAAAGGCTAGAAACATAGGTTTGCCCTTCCTTAATCTAGCTTCTAAGATAAGTCGTAAGGTCAATATTGCGTCACGTGTTCCAGTATTTCTACGGAATCCAAACTGATCATCCCCGAGGTCGGCTTCTACTAGCTTTACCATTCGTCTGTAAAGAATTCGTGTTAGTATTTTGCAGCTGTGAATTATTAGACTGATTGTTCGGTAATTTTCACATCTGTCAACACCTGCCTTCTTTGGGATTGGAATTATTATGTTGTTCTTGAAGTCTGAGGGTGTTTCGCCTGTTTCATACACCTTGCGCACCGGACGGTAGTTTTGTCAGGACTGGCTCTCCCAAGGCCGTCCGTAGTTCCAATGGAATGTTGTCTACTCCGGGGGCCTTGTTTCGACTGAGGTCTTTCAGTGCTTTGTCAAACTCTTCACGCAGTATCGTATCTCCCATTTCATCTTCATCTACATCTACATCCTCTTCCATTTCAATAATATTGTCCTAAAGTACATCGTCCTTGTATAGAACCTCTATATACTCCTTCCACCTTTCTGTTTTCCCTTCTTTGCTTAGAACTGTGTTTCCATCTGAGCTCTTGATGTTCATACAAGTGGTTCTCTTATCTCCAAAGGTCTCTTTAATTTTCCTGTAGGTAGTATGTATCTTACCCCTAGTGAGATAAGCCTCTACATCCTTACATTTGTCCTCTAGCCATGCCTGCTTAGCCATTTTGCACTTCCTGTTGATCTCATTTTTGAAACGTCTGTATTCCTTTTTGCCTGCTTCATTTACTGCATTTTTATATTTTCTCCTTACATCAATTAAATTCAATAATTCTTCTGTTACCCAAGGATTTCTACTAGCCCTCATCTTTTTACCTACTTGATCCTCTGCTGCCTTCACTACTTCATCCCTCAAAGCTACTCATTCTTTTTCTATTGTATTTCTTACCCCCATTCCTGTCAATTGCTCCCTTATGCTCTCCCTGAAACTCTGTACAACCTCTGGTTCTTTCAGTTTATCCAGGACCCATCTTCTTAAATTCCCAACTTTTTGCAGTTTTTTCAGTTTTAATCTACAGTTCATAATCAATAGATTGTGGCCAGAGTCCACATCTGCCCCTGGAAATGTCTTACAATTTAAAACCTGGTTCCTAAATCTGTCTTACCATTATATTATCTGTCTGAAACCTGTCAGTATTTCCGGGCTTCTTCCATGTATACAGCCTTCCTTTATGATTCTTGAACTAAGTGTTAGCTATGATTAAGTTGTGCTCTGTTCAAAATTCTACCACGCGGCTTCCTCTTTCATTTCTTAGCACCAATCCATATTCACCCACTATGTTTCCTTCTCTCCCTTTTCCTACTCTTGAATTCCAGTCACACATTACTATTAAATTTTCGTCTCCCTTCACCATCTGAATAATTTCTTTGATTTCATCATACATTTCTTCAATTTCTTCATCAGCTGCAGAACTAGTTGGCATATAAACTTGTAATACTGTTGTAGGTGTGGGCTTCGTGTCTATCTTGGCCACAATAATGCGTTCACTATGCTGTTTGTAGTAGCTTACCCGCATTCCTATTTTCCTATTCATTATTAAACCTACTCCTGCATTACCCCTATTTGATTTTGTGTTTATAACCCTGTAGTCACCTGACCAGAAGTCTTGTTCCTCCTTCCACCGAACTTCACTAATTCCCACTATATCTAACTTTAACCTATCCATTTCCCTTTTTAAATTTTCTAACCTACCTGCCCGATTAAGGGATCTGACATTCCACGCTCCGATCCATAGAACGCCAATTTTCTTTCTCCTGATGACATCCTGTTGAGTAGTCCCCGCCCGGAGATCCGAATGGGGACTATTTTACCTCCGGCATATTTTACCCAAGAGAACGCCATCATCATTTAATCATACAGTAAAGCTGCATGCCCTCGGGAAAAATTACGGCTGTAGTTTCCCCTTGCTTTCAGCCGTTCGCAGTACCAGCACAGCAGAGGACTATGGGACGTAATACCTGAGGTCATCAGTCCCCTAGAACTTAGAACTACTTAAACCTCACTAACATAAGGGCATCACGCACACCCATGCCCGATGCAGGATTCGAACCTGCGACCGTAGCGGTCGCGCGGTTCCAGACTGAAGCGCCTAGAGCCGTTCGGCCACGCCGGCCGGCCGGCGTTTCATTGCAGATTTCTCTGTTACCTTCTGTACTGTACAGTAGCTAGCAGTTCTACTTATATCTTAAGTTCGATCGAGCTATTTTACTTCGCAGTGAAACATCGTGATAAAGTTATTTTCGTTCTTCAGTGTGGTAAAAACCCGAATAAGCACCGTTTGAAGCGCGGGCCGCTGCGAGACGTGCAGGAAGGGAGTCTGCGCTGGGTTTCATGGTTGAGGATCCATGGTGCGAATAGCTGAGTCGAGGTGGTGCCACAAATTCTCGATTGTGTTTAAAACCAAGGAGTTTTTAGCTAGGGGAGTACAGTGTGCTCATGCTGGTGCTCTGCAAACCACACACGTACACTGTGAGTTGTGTTACACGTTGCACTGCTGTGCTGGTAGATGCCATTGTGCGGAGAAAAAACATCGTGGCTCCCACAGTGGCGAAAACGTTTCCACCCTTGGTCCGAAAATCAATGGCCATCTTTTTCTGGATGTCAAATAAATCGCGCCCTTTACGCAATACGACGACTGCACGCTCTCCGGCGTCCCCCACCCCTCCCCGCCCCACTACTCGACAAGCTTTGTATGTCATCCGCTGCTAGTGCTGCCACCTGCCGTCTGAGAGTGGTTGTTGCAAATTTACGTCGACAAAGGTGGTAGTCACATTAATGTGACTGAACCGTGTAGTTAGTAGCAAAGAAGTAATAAACTAAAACGCAAAGTCTCCTGCTGCAGTTTTGGTTCAAAATGGCTCTGAGCACTATGGGACTAAACATCTGAGATCGCCAGTTTCCTAGAACGTAGAACTACTTAAACCTAACAAACCTAAGGACATCACAGACATCCACGCCCGAGGCAGGATTCGAACTTGCAACCGTAGCGGTCGTGCGGTTCCAGACTGTAGCGCCTATAACCGTTCGGCCACAACGGCCGGCGCGGTGCAGTTTTACTGCATGAACAGTGGAAAAGTAGTAAGCGATAAACTTTCCTTCTTTCTTCATTTTGTGGAGGTACAAGCGGCAAAAGTTCGTAGAGGTTTCAAACTGCGTAGAAAGTTTGTTGAAAGTCGCTAAGCGCGCTCATTTGCAAATCTTGAACGAATATAATATCGGTTATTCACGCGCCGTGCGTTACACTGCCTCAAGATGGTATACACAGTTTCTGTTATTCGTGACTTTCTGTGTTAGACCTTTAACATAGCCCGTAATGAGTAGGTTATGAGAGCATTTTGAATTTTTAGATACAGTCTGTACTTATATGAAGGTGTGAAAATTGAATTTTTGTTACCCGTGGAAGCTGTTAGAAAGGCACGTTGTAACTGGGACTGCAGTCGCTCCGAGCCCAGAGGTTAGCAGTTTACCACAGAGCAACTGGCTGCTAAAAAATTGAACCAAATAAGGCCGTACAAAATAATTACGCCTCCGTCTTTAACGATTCTAAGGACGCTCGCTGCACAGTATTATGAAGCCAGCTTTTTTAATTTTATGATGTCGTTGTGTGGCCCCGTTGGGCTGCTAGCCTGGGTCGCTTACGCATAAATTAGGCCCTCACAGTACGCGAAATGTAGCGATAATACTTGTAGTATTAAACGACCTTAGTGCCCCTGGCCCGTTGTTTCTCTATGAAATTCTGAACTTTCAACAATCCCCTCTATTGCCGTGGTATGGTAGACTGACGGTCGAAAAAGTAACGGAACCCAAAGCTGTGATTGATACACCGAAAAGCCAAGGAAACTAGTACACCTGCCTAATGGCGTGTAGGAACCCCACGAGCAAGCAGAAGTGCCACAGCACGACTTCGAATGGACTCGACTAATGTCTGAAGTTGTGTCTGAGGGAACTGACACCATGAATCCTGCAGGGCTGTCCATAAATCCGTAAGAGTACGGAGGGGTGGAGATCTCGTCTGAACAGCACGTTGCAAGGCATCCCAGATATGCCCAAGAATGTTCATGCCTGGGGAGTTTGGTGGTCATCGTAAGTGTTTAAACTCATAACAGCATTCCTGGAGCCACTCTGCAGGAATTCTGGACGTGTGAAGTGTCGCATTGTCCTGCTGGAATTGCCCAAGTCTGTCGGAATACACAATGGACATGAATGGATGCAGGTGATCAGGCAGGATGCTCACGTACGTGTCGCCTCTGAGTGGTATCTAGACGTATCAGCGGTCCCATATCACACCAACTGCACACGCCCCACACCTTTATAGAGCCTAAATCAGCTTGAACAGTCCCCTGCTGATATACATGCTCCATGGGTTCATGAGGTTGTCCATACCTATGCACGTCCATTCTCTCAATACAATTTGAAACGAGACTCGTTCGACCAGACAACATGTTTCCAGTCATCAACCTTCCAATGTCGGTGTAGATGGGCCCAGGCGAGGCGTAAAGCTTTATTCAAAATGTTCAAATGTGTGTGAACTCCTAAAGAACCGGGCCGCCATTCGTCGTTGCCATTTTTCGGGGCGCATTCAGCCTCGTGATGCCAATTGAGGAGCTACTTGACTGAATAGTACCGGCTCCGGTCACAGAAAACCACCATAACGGCCGTGAGAGCGGTGTGTTGACCACACGCCCCTCCTATCAGCATCCTCAGCTGAGGATAGTCCCGATGGGCCATTTGTGGCCTGCAGACGGATTACCAGTCATAGGTGTCGGAATACTTTGTTGTGTAGTATACAGGGTGATTGACGAAGATGTGTAAATATTTTAATATGTTATTCTACCAATAAAACTAAAGAAAGTTCGTATAAACGTAGGTCCGCAAAAGTTTGGCTACGGAGTTACGGCTAATATAAGATTTTGTCTGAAAATTAGCCGTAATTCCATTACGAAACATTTTGCAGGCCCATGTTTATATAAATTTTTTTATTTAGTTTCACTTGTAGAATAACATTAAAATTTTGCACATCTTCGTGAATTACGCTGTATAGTACGGGACCTATTTCAGCGCAGTTCCCCATAGAGAGGGCATTTGACCGTACTGTAAACTAACAAATTACGGCGTCGCCATTCGAACTGTAATAATACTCCGCTCAGTTCTAGTGTTAGGCCCACAACCATCACAGTTAGTGACAAATATGCTGCGATTTACATCCTGGAAGCTGAATTATCCGCAGGGAGCCATCTTGCCTCCACTGCTGTACAGTGTACACACTCACCCCGTTTTCATAGTGCTCCCCAAACCTAATTTCGTAAACCGAATTCCCAATACCGCTTCTGGGTGGCATGTAAACATTTCAAAATAGATTCTGGAATTCGCTTCTGGTTGCCGTTTTTCCAGTTTTGAAATTGATTTCTTGCTCGTTTTGAAAAAATTTCGGCCAATATGGGCGGGATGGCTCTTTGTGCAATGAAGGCTAAGTTGAAATAGATTGAATCTGTTTACACATCGTCTAATTGAAGAGAAACAGCGATTGTACTGACTGGTAAAGCGCTGGAAAACGTTTCGTGTAGACTGTCCCATGTAACAGTTGCTACATTCACATGGAATATTGGAACATAAGGGACTCTCAGGCAATAACTGAGACAGGTGGCGCAAATCGGTTTTCGCGCACACAAGGAAATCAGAGCTGTTGCTCCCACAGCAAGATATTTATCTTGTCTAAAGCGCAGATTTTCACTTAGAATTAAAGCGACAAATGCACCGAGAACATTTGATACAACAGATCCATCGCGAAAGACTTCTTTAGTATGGTAAATGATTTTGGTGAGAACTTAACATTCAAATATTAACCTAATAATCTTTCTCCATAGTAATACCTCGAAAGGGTGTTTTGGGTGATTACACGCGAAGAAAATAAAACGGTTTTTCTGTCGAGTAATTTTACCAGTACTTCGTCGCGTTGGGGTGAGTGCGGTAAAGCAACAGTTAAGGAACGTAGTGGTGGCACAGATTAATTTCAACTGGAAGTCGTACTAAGCAAATTTCAAGGAAACTGAAGGATCGTTCGTCGTCAGAGAAGATAGAAGATAAATACCGATAACTGGTCATTTCTAGGGAAGAAGTGACAGATTGTGAGGGGTTATCAGTAGAGACGCTCTGAGAAAACAGATAAAGGACAGGATCAGCGACTTGTCACGCGACGATTATAAAGGAAAAGATAAGACATTACAGAGCCATGTAGGTGGGTTTATTATCTGCATGCCTACGCACTGAGGCTGTGTTGTCGTGTGCCAGGACCTATAGGCTAAAACCTATTTTAGTTTCCCTCTTGTCTTACTTGTGCTTAAATTGACAGTTTAAGAACATGAGAATTTTAACACTGTCTGCCAGGATGCGACCGTATGTGGTTGTACGGGTGATCGTGAGAGAGACTGGGAAAGAATTAGCAAATTTTCTGTAAGATTGGTTTTTGCTTTTTTATTTCTCCTGTCGCATTTTCTGCGTGTAAGCACACTCGTTTCACATAATTTTCATGTGGGCGCTGATAAACTCGCCGTTGAGCAATCCTAAATCTCTCCTCCCCCCCCCCCCCCCCCTCAGCCTCTTTGATGATAAGTGAGGAACTACTTGGAGGAGGAGGAGCATCTGTTTTGAGAGCAGACATTAGCAGGTGGGAACGTGGCTTGTCAATCATACACATCTTCCGACTAATATTCATTGACTTTTTCGGGTCTGCCGACCCATTGCTTCGTCTTCCTAACAAGTAAACCCCATAACGACGCTTAGAATCTGTCGAAATGCCAATACGGCGGTAACGCCACCGTGTGCGTTTCCGTACAAATAGATCACTGCCATAACTCACAAGGTGACTGCACATCTGAGCGAACATAGCGACCGAGCATTAGCGAACAGGGCATTCTCTTCTGTGTAAACGGTGGCGAGCAGCGTTTGTTCATGCTACTTGGGCATTCGCAATTGTTTGCTCGTGACCCACCGGTTGTCGATCTTCAGGCGAGTCAACAAAGGTAGTAAGTTCGCGTTCGCTCCGCTTGGGCCCCCACTTAGTAAAGAGAGCACTTGTTTTTTCGCACGCGAATTTTAAACTTGTTATTGTATGGAGTGGACAGATCATTATGTGATGCTTTTCGTTGGACAATATCGATAGGAAATTAAAAAAAAAAAAAACTGAAGCTATGCAATAAATTGCCGAGACACTTTTATGTGCGCTGGTGGAAACGTAGAGGACCAAGACACCTTGCTTCATACGCAGTGTATTACTGGCTAACTTACTACACCATTCTGTAAGTGTATTATCTTAGTCCCTGAAAACTACAAAGCATATTTTATAAAGTAAACGATATTTTATCGACTATAGCAGGTCATTTGTATATTTTTAGTTTACTTTAATAGCATTTTTCTAAATTATTTTCCTGGCCCGAAAACAGTCCGTGAGTGCTTCACATACAGCACTGCAGCCTTCAGAAACTGAAATATAGTAGTAGCTGAAATGCGAAATGGTACCTAAGAGACTAGCGTCACTGACTATGGTTGCTAAAAGCTGGAGCGTGAGTGTAAATTTTTCTTCAGCCGAGATAGCTCGTCTGTAGTTGACGTCCTGCCTTGCAATTTTCCCCAAAATAGTAGTAAGCAGCTAGCGAAAATCGTCTACCAACATACTCCTAAAATATTGAAATACGCCTTCTGAAGTTGGGGGACACACACATTTTCCTTTTCCCTTGCTGCTTTGCTATTGTTCCTTGCATCATCAACAGCGCAGCTACTATACACAATCATCCTGGCTGCATATCAGTGTTTTTCATCACGGTAGCGCTCTATCGGATGACATCTGTGTATAAGAGTTGAGCGCCAAATAAACAAAAACGCAGCCTTTGCTTGTGATCGTACGCTCAACGCTTGTTCGGTAGGCTTCTCTTTCGCTCGTCTAGTGTAATAGCTTCTTCGTAAGTACAAGCGAATGGCAGGTAACACTAGCGCAATTGTCCTCCGGAATGCTCGTTCGCTTGTGTTCACTCCGCTGTACAGGCACCTTTAAAGTGCGAAATATCCATCTACATGTCCTGAAAACCAATGGCCAAGGGTACATCGCACTGGGAACACGTACTTGGATTTCCTCTCATTCCATTCCGGTATAATAATAGCATACCTACCCGTCCCCAGCTCGTGGTCGTGCGGTAGCGTTCTCGCTTTCCACGCTCGGGTTCGATTCCCGGCGGGGTCAGGGATTTTCTCTGCCTCGTGATGACTGGGCGTTGTGTACTGTCCTTAGGTTAGAACAACTAAAACCTAAGTTCTAGGGGACTGATGACTTTAGATGTTAAGTGCCATAGTGCTCAGCCATTTTAGCATACCTACCCCCGTGATTGTCGTAATTGGTCAAATATTATCTCCGCTTCCCCTGCGGGAACGATAACTTGGGTGCTGTGGAACTCTGAACGCTGTTTCTTGAAGCTTTGTAACTAGTCTTTCGCGAGGTAGTTGACACCTGTCTACAAGCATAAAAAATTCGGATTTTTTTTCGGTATTTCGTGGCGCTCTCCCAAAGGTCAAACAAACCTATAAATATAACCATTCGTTCTCGCCTTCTTTTTGTGCGTTCAGTAAAACCTGTTACTCCCATCTCGCGTGAGGTTACACACTTCAGCAATTTTATAAGATGGTAGCGTTTTGTAACAAGTGCACTTTGTAGATCGACTGTGTGTGTTCCTGATATCCTATTAAAAATCGAAGGCTACCACCTATTTTCTCTCTCATTGAATGTATTTGATCTTTCCATTCCATATCCCCATAAATTGCTAAACCCAGGTATTGGTGTGAGTGTGAGTTGATTGATTTCACGTGGGATTCATACAATGTGACGTGCACAATTTAACTTTCTTTAAACATTGTAAGCAAGTTGCTAGTTCTGCAAAACAAGGAAACTTTATTAGTGCCTGGAGAATGGTTGTGCAGCAATTCTCAGACAGCACATCATTATATTAGGTCTACAACTTTACTTCTCGAATGTTTTTCCTTCAAAGTTTGAGGCTTTTTGTGAATAACTAAAAAAAATTAAGATTCAACATATTGGTCATCGCTGGCCACTGCCTTCTCCAAACATTCGTACAGGATACGAGTCTCGGGGTGGAACAAATGGTTCAAATGGCTCTGAGCGCTATGGGACTTAACATCTGAGGTCATCAGTCCCCTAGAACTTAGAACTACACTCCTGGAAATTGAAATAAGAACACCGTGAATTCATTGTCCCAGGAAGGGGAAACTTTATTGATACATTCCTGGGGTCAGATACATCACATGGTCACACTGACATAACCACAGGCACATAGACACAGGTAACAGAGCATGCACAATGTCGGCACTAGTACAGTGTATATCCACTTTTCGCAGCAATGCAGGCTGCTATTCTCCCATGGAGACGATCATAGAGATGCTGGATGTAGTTCTGTGGAACGGCTTGCCATGCCATTTCCACCTGGCGCCTCAGTTGGACCAGCGTTCGTGCTGGACGTGCAGACCGCGTGAGACGACGCTTCATCCAGTCCCAAACATGTTCAATGGGGGACAGATCCGGAGATCTTGCTGGCCAGGGTAGTTGACTTACACCTTCTAGAGCACGTTGGGTAGCACGGGATACATGCGGACGTGCATTGTCCTGTTGGAACAGCAAGTTCCCTTGCCGGTCTGGGAATGGTAGAACGATGGATTCGATGACGGTTTGGATGTACCGTGCACTATTCAGTGTCCCCTCGACGATCACCAGAGGTGTACGGCCAGTATAGTAGATCGGTCCCCACACCATGATGCCGGGTGATGGCTCTGTGTGCCTCGGTCGTATGCAGTCCTGATGGTGGCGCTCACCTGCACGGCGCCAAACACGCATACGACTATCAGTGGCACCAAGGCAGAAGCGACTCTCATCGCTGAAGACGACACGTCTCCATTCGACCCTCCATTCACGCCTGTCGCGACACCACTGGAGGCGGGCTGCACGATGTTGGGGCGTGAGCGGAAGACGGCCTAACGGTGTGCGGGACCGTAGCCCAGCTTCATGGAGACGGTTGCGAATGGTCCTCACCGATACCCCAGGAGCAACAGTGTCCCTAATTTGCTGAGAAGTGGCGGTGCGGTCCCCTACGGCACTGTGTAGGATCCTACGGTCTTGGCGTGCATCCGTGCGTCGCTGCGGTCCGGTCCCAGGTCGACGGGCACGTGCACCTTCCGCCGACCACTGGCGACAACATCGATGTACTGTGGAGACCTCACGCCCCACGTGTTGAGCAATTCGGCGGTACGTCCACCCGGCCTCCCGCATGCCCACTATACGCCCTCGCTCAAAGTCCGTCAACTGCACATACGGTTCACGTCCACGCTGTCGCGGCATGCTACCAGTGTTAGACTGCGATGGAGCTCCGTATGCCACGGCAAACTGGCTGACACTGACGGCGGCGGTGCACAAATGCTGCGCAGCTAGCGCCATTCGACGGCCAACACCTTGGTTCCTGGTGTGTCCGCTGTGCCGTGCGTGTGATCATTGCTTGTACAGCCCTCTCGCAGTGTCCGGAGCAAGTATGGTGGGTCTGACACACCGGTGTCAGTGTGTTCTTTTTTCCATTTCCAGGAGTGTACTTAAACCTAACTAACCTAAGGACATCACACACATCCATGCCCTGGGCAGGATTCGAGCCTGCGACCGTAGCGGTCGCGCGGTTACAGAATGAAGCGCCTTGAACCGCTCGGCCACTAGGCTGGTGCCGTGGAACAACTGGGCGTCTTCAAATACGTGAATCTATCCAATTTTTCACTTATTCATATGGCCGGAAGTGCTGGTGAGCTAGGCCGTCTCCCAGTGATAAAAAAATGTGTTAGTGAGAGGGAGTAACGTTTGGAGAATACAGCTGGTGAGGTGGGACTTCCCATTTCAACGTTTCATTCTATGTTTTGACGGGATTTGCTAAATGTGTTCGAATATTGTCAAGCTGCAAAATTACCTTTTCAGATCTGTCGCTGTTTTGTTCCGGTGCTCGGCTCAGACGCATCAACTTCTTTCGATAACGATCTCCTGTGATTGGTTCCCTCGATTTAAGCAGCTTCGGAAATCTTTTCTCTTTCACTACCATGTCGGTCTCCGACGTCAAAATCACCGTTCTTGAAGTGTTGAAACTATTCTCTGGAAATTCTTTCACTTGTAGTTGCCTCGGCATAGGACGAGCCTCAGTCGCAGGTTTCTCCATGTTAAAGCAGAAAATTAAACTTCCCGCAGATGACAAGAATTGGGCTCGTAAGTTGACATATTCAGTAGAGAATAACTTTATGATGCAATCCCAAATCCGTTAATATTTTTATGGCTTTCTGTTTAAAAATGCCTGAGCTTACTATATGACGCGTCCTACCACCTCCAACACCTCTCGCTGCTACTGCCATCTATTGCAGAACGGTGGAAGCAATGTTGTAGACATAAGAGATAACTACACTGTGTGCAGAAAGTCTTAAGTTACTATTAGTATTGTCTGCCAGGGCATTAATACACAGCATAAACAGCAAGGGTTACGCCATACTCCCAGGGACACGTCCGAAGTTACTTCTACTTCTGTCGATAACTCTTCGTCAACAATAACATGTTGCGTCCTCCGTACCAAAGAAATCCTTCATCCTTTTAGAAATTTCTCTTCGTTCCCCCAATGACTGCGCTTCTTCCCTTAATAAATGTTGTTGTGGTACTGTGTCATGTGCTTTCCGGGAGTCATGAAATATTGCCTCTACCTGACTGCTTTGATCCATGGCTTTTAGGATGTCGTGTAAAAAAAAGCGCGAGTTTGTTTTCACTTGACCATTTTTTGTTTGTTTTGTTAAATCCATAATGGGTGACATAGAGGGTGTCGTTCTGTTCCATCATTATGTTTCATCATCGACACGCGAGTTGCCCAGTGCGGCAACTTGTCCAGGTAGGGGGCTCCTGGCCATCACTACCATACGATCTCTTCATTTTTTCATTTTCCCCTCAGTATGTTTGAGCTCAGAATATGTTCTACGAGTCTGGAACATATGGATGCCTGTGATAGTGAAAGGCAGTTTCATGGCACACTTCTATTACTCTTCTTGTACACGTTTGTTGACTGTTTCTTACTTCCAATTACTGGATATAATTTTTTATATGAGGAATCTAGTGTATATTCAGGTTAAAATGAGGGTTAACTTGCTGCAAATTACGTGTAATATCTGACAGGTATTCTACAGGGTTCTGGGAGCTTGTTAAATTTTAGCGATCCAGCTGGTTCTCAACGTCACTGGCAGTAATATCTAAATAATTCATATTTGCCTGTTTGTCATATTAAGCTGGAAACAGTCATCTTGTATCGCCATTTGTAAAGCAACTTTTAAAATCGAAGTCTAACAACTGTACCGAAATATTTGTAGAAATATGGACTGTTAAACCAAAACATCCTGACCACGTTCTTAATTGCGTGTTCGTCAATTTTTGAAGCGCAATACGTCAACGATTCTTCGTGGTACAAGTTCGACAAGTCATTCTCAGGTTTCTGAAGGTATGTGGCACAAGATGTCAATAGACAGATGACGTAATCCCCGTAAACTATGCGCTGCTGGGTTGTAGGCACGGAGCTGGCGTTCCATAGCAACCCAGATGCGTTACATCTGGTTCAGAGCAGGCGAATTTCATGGCCTATATATCAAGGTGAGTTAACTGTCGTGCTCCTCAAACTGCTCTGGCACTGTTGTGGCCTTGTGACACGGACAGTTATCCTGCTGGAAGATGACGTCGCCAAAGGGAACACACAAAGCGTGAAA
Source organism: Schistocerca gregaria (assembly GCF_023897955.1). Classification (NCBI taxonomy): domain Eukaryota; kingdom Metazoa; phylum Arthropoda; class Insecta; order Orthoptera; family Acrididae; genus Schistocerca; species Schistocerca gregaria. The sequence continues at coordinate 425,090,697 of NC_064926.1, read as the reverse complement.
GGAGGCCGGAGGTCCACAGTACTATTAATGTAGTGGTCAGCTGTAATGGTGCCTTAGATTGCTACTACATGTCTCGTGCGCCACGATGATGGCGTATCAAGACACCATCATCGGCCTGGGATAACAATCAACGCGTTTCATCCGGTCAGGCGACACGTTCCCATTGGTTCACGGACCAGTCTCGATGATCCTGTGCCCGCCGTAATGGCAAAGCATACCTGGAGCTTGTAGCAGTGCTCTGCAGTCGTTAATGTCGAGTACCGTGATTGGTTAATAAAAAAATGGCTCTGAGCACTGTGGGACGTAACTTCTGAGGTAATCAGTCCCCTAGAACTTAGAACAACTTAAACCTAACTAACCTAAGGACATCACGTCCATGCCTGAGGCAGGATTCGAACCTGCGACCGTAGCGCCGTGCTTGGTAGTCGACATCCTGATAGGAAATATATTCGACCTTCCCTGGTGTCGACAGCTACTGCAATTGCTTCAACTGTCGCTATTAGGGGTATGTACAGAACTTGATGTTCCAAGGTGGAGTGTACTTTGACAGCTGTACCGCCGCCGGCCGTTGGTCGATCGGTGCAGCAACAATGTTACTTACTCGATCTGGCGTGAAATCAAGGTTCAGATGCTTTTCAGAGACGGGGCGCACATCGATTCGTTCGTCTGCTAGGAACTGGTACTACTTGCTGTAGGTGCATTCCGTTGGTGTTCCACAAGGCGACTGTTGATTGGAGCGTCCCTGGTGAGTGGTCTTGAGGCCATTCTTGACTGCAGACTCGATCTTCTGCGAAAAGGAGTGCATCATTTTGGTCAGCGTCTCCGACATTCGTTGCATCATAGCTGCCAGTTGATTTAAGTATGCTTCAATGCTGATTGAAGTAGTGTCAGGCAAATCCAAACGGCCTTTCAATGGCATCCTGTTCGTTGAGCAGCTTGCCAAGGGAAGTTGGCGGTGATACGGTCTCGAGTTGGGGCCTGGTACACTTCCGTCCTACTCTGGCTGGTTGCGAAGAAGACATCTGCATTTTCAAAATATCCACGGGTGTATTGCCGGTCTACAGTGTCCAACGGGCATAATATTTCGGCGATCATACATGTCGCCATCATCAGGTGAACTGACGGACTGAGCTGCTGTGAACGTGCCGGTACGGAGATCCGTACGCTATGGCTGCTCAGGGAGAAATAGGTTCGGTCGCGGCCGCGGTTGGTCAAGTGTAACCCTTTGATTACCAGTTTAATTTCAAAAACATTTGTGTGATTTTTTAATTAAAATGTCTTAGTCAGAAGTAACAATAGGAAAATATTTCCCGCCGTTTCGTTTCCCAAGGTTTCAGAAGAACATTATGCAAAAAAGTAAGTTTACTGAAAACATACACACACATTAGAGGACACGGCATCTTTCCAAGCGTGTAACTCACACTACAAGTGCTCAATATGGGCTTCGTTTGCGATGCGGCAAGCGTCAATTAAAGAGTGCAAGTCGTTGACGCGATGTGTCCGCGATGGCAGCCAGCTTTGCGAATCTGGTACTTGTGTTGCCTATCAGCAGGTGCAAACTAATTCGGTATGACAATACGGAGCATTGAAAATGAAACTAGAGGACAGCACAACCTACAGGTGCAACTTGTAAGTATAAGAATTCAGCTAAACCATTAGTAGGCTTGCCTGTACTAGTACATCACTGATACATAGCAGTAACATGCAACAAATTCTTATTGGTTCTCTGATAACCTATCGTGGGACACATGCGTCCCGGTGGTGGTCAAATGGTTAAGAATCTGTATACTTCCTGTTAGGACTGATGATAAAATTTAGTGATACACAATCACCAAATTAAGCTTTATTGGCAGACTTTCTTGGTGACGCCTTTCTGTTAAACGCTGATTTTTTTGCCCGGGTCGAAAATGTTGATGTAATTTATTTTCAACTAAAGAGGTCTACGTCTCATGAAATAGGTCACCAATTGCACTAAGCATATGGTTTTACAGCAGTAATTATCAAGTGTATGTCATGAATGTGTGCCGCGCGGGATTAGCCGAGCGGTGTCGGGCACTGCAGTCATGGACTGTGCGGCTGGTCCCGGCGGAGATTCGAATCCTCCCTCGGGCATGGGTGTGTGTGTTTGTCCTTAGGATTTCGTAGGTTAACTAGTGTGTAAGCGTAGGGACTGATGACCTTAGCAGTTAAGTTCCATAAGATTTCACACACAATAGAACAATCATGAGTGTGTGTACTGATGCTGACAAACATAAGCGAGATAACAAGACATGACATGTACTGCGACGCCACTTAGCAATCTTCAGCAGTGCTGTGCATTGATTTGAACCTATGGCAACGGATGAGAACTCAACTGCACGGGACACTTTCTCAGAAGTTGCACCTTGTCATCATGTGACATACGAATATCCACAGCGCTTTTCGGCTAAATCAGATAAATGTGTTATCGATTTCGACATTGTTTGTCATTATCATTTATGAAAGTACTGTTTCTGAAGTAGATCTGGTAGAACTAAAATAGCGAAAGAATTGATTTCGCCACGTATGAAGAGTGGAATCTCCTAATCTCTATCTCTGATAAAATATCCAGTGGTTTTATCTACAGATGCCAACTATGATTGCAACGAGCTGTACTCAGAATTCACTGCAGAAAAAGCCAGGATTAAATCACTATCATGATGTCACGTTACAGATATGGAAAAAAGGTTTGTAAATCATTCTACAGAGAAAAATGACTAAAGATACTAAGCGATTCCATAGTTTCCAGGACCCCACAGGCGGCGGCCGCCGAAAAATGTTCCCGAAAAAAGTGACGCGGCTACTCTGACGTCACTCCAAGGCGCGTATTTAAAATTGATTTTCAGTATGTCTTTTATATCATTACACACTGTTCTTTATTATTTGAACTATATAAACACACCAATTAATTTTGATACAAATGCTAGCTTAAGTGAATATTGTCAAACGCACTTAAGAGTTGCAGAACCGAAGATATGACTCGACAATATCGCAACGCAACTACTGCCGTAGATTCTTTTGTAAACGTAACATTTGATTCGAAAATATATAAATTTAGTTATAGGTACATGTTCTGAACGATTTCTTGTCATCGTTTACTTGTGACTGCAGTCTTGAAACTGTAGTGATCTGATCGTATAGTATGATAGTGCGCCCATGTCCGAAGGAAAATTGCATTGTTCCCCTCAACATCAGTCACTGCTACATGGTACTTATCTGCAGACACCAGCCACCGACTTCCATTTAAAATGCCCTTCCACTGTATGGGAATTACAAATGTAAGAGTAAAGGCTATGATTCAGGAACGACGGCATATGGAAGTTTGGGCCTCACCGCGGATCGTGCACGGACAGCCAAAACGATCAGGGCGGACGCTCGCGCGCTGCGGAAAACCCGGATTCGAGTCCCGGCCTGGCACAAATTTTCGTTGTCATTCCTTTGTACAGTTCATACTTGATCGTATTCGGAACTGCCAATACATTTCATGACTGTATTGTAGCAGTAGTAGTTAATAGGTGCGCTTCTATTATTTTTGTCGCAATTGTCTTCTATTGTTGTGTTAAGGTTTTTCATTTCTTGTTGGAAATGTTTTACATACATTTAATTGTGAAGTGTTTAGGTTCGTACCCTGTATCGCAACCTGTACTCTAACTACATAGGAAAAAGTATTTTTTTAATACACGCTCCGATTATCTTACGTACAGTAAATAAGTACCGGTTTTCATTTATTACTGTGTAGCGCCGTCTCTACTCAAACAATATAATTGAATGTTGGTTTATGCAGTATTTTGAAGTTCAAAACATGCGCAATGAAATGACGTTTCTGTCGCTATTCTGTTTACATCTGCGTGTCGATTGCTGATGCTGAGATCTTTCTCCGTTATCAAATAACTTCCTTTCAAGAAAGTAGAAACAATGCAGCGTTGTTTACTAGGGATAAACCAAATTAGGCTGTGCAGTTGTGAACAAATTGGCCTAGTGTTTGAGGGGATGGTATCGCTAACCCCATCCAGCTACTGTAATATATTTTTGCGTGAGAATGGTTTCTTTTACAGGGCCGGTCCTTTTTTGTTAATGTATAACACAATGACTTATCCTGCATCACTTCTAAAAACGGTCGACAAATGAATAAAACAAGGAAGTACTACTACTACAACTGAAACTACAATTACAACATAGGTCTTAGAGATTAACTGTCTTGTTCATTTGCTACTAGTCACAGGACGCGCTGTACTGTAGTGGTCCATGGATTAATAGAACTACCACTATGGTGTTGCGCAAAAAGTAGGTGGTGGAGCGATGTGTGGAAGCATTTAGCCACTGTTGTATTTGGCGTGGCAGAATGAGTAGTAGGATGTGAAAATGACAGAACAAGGAAACAAATTTACAAATTTATTGAAACACATTGAAAACAAAGTAAATTATATGCCATTACATATCGTATACGCTCTTTACTTGATTTTGAATATAACAGCATACACATGGTCGTTATCACTTCGCATGCATTTCCCCAGGTGGCGAACGAAAGCCTCCCCCAGCAGATTCAACATGTTCAGTGGGATCTCTTCCACATCTGTATCCATTCCGTTAATTCAGCCACTCCGAGGACGTTTAGCGCACACTTGAATGTTAAGGTATCCCCAGAAGAAGAAATCAGGAAGAATACAGGAAGCGTAAGGGGAAGGTACGTTGGGAAACTTTAACCTGTTCACTGAGTTTCGGTACGACCTGCGTTTGTATGGGTGGACCTGCAGGTTGTGATGGATGATGCATCACACGGAACGATCTGTCAGTGTTAGCGCCGTGGTATGTTTGGAAGCAGAACCGTGAAGAATTCGGATGAGTGCTTGACGCGTCTCCTCCACTCGCTTCAAATCCGCTGCGTCCTTCGTCCGGGACTTTCCTTTTTTGTGCTGGATGCAATAGTCCTGAATAGTTGCACTGACCATAAAATCGTCGTGTCGTTAAAAATCGAAATGGTGAAGAAAGACTCAGTCAATTATGGTGTTTTTTGAATAAGGGTTGACGACGAATGCTCGATACTTTGAACGCCGCAAGGCCATTACTTACAAAAGGCCACCTTTCCTCAATGCAGCGAACAAGTACATATTTCGTGCTGGTGCAACAGTAACACCATACCAAGTGACTCAAATCCTACTATTCGTTCTGCGAGATCCCATATTACGTTAACAAGCAACAGCAAATTTTTCTGTGCATGTAAATTTTCCAGAATGGGGGGGGGGGGGGGGGAGATTAAGAAGATCAGATTCTCACAGGTGTCGGTGAAGCCACTGCAGACATATGTGTCGCATTACTGACTTGTGCGCTATGGCCAGAGAATTTGTAAACGATTGTGTTAACAGGTTATGCCATTACGACCAATAATTGGACAAATAGACATTCTGTAAGTCAGTAGCTTCTCCCTACAGTGCCCATAAAATAGCCACATAAACAAAGGATCTAGCAAAGTAGAATCAGATGGTCCATGTGCTGCCATTAGAAATAGTGTAAAACAAAGAAAGCGTAAAAAATGTGCACAATCTTATGCCATTGTTATATAAAAATGGTTTTCTTCTCGTTTTATATCTTTTCAGAGTACTGAAACCGTGGGATGTACTTTAGTTATGTTGTCGTTTACTATCGTAATTATATGTATTAACTGGAAAAGGTAACAATTCATGCAATCCTCTCAAGCACAGTTTTTACTGAGATTTTTGGTTCCTCATTGGTCCCTTCTGACAAAAACTGAATGGCATTGCATATAACCACATATGCCTGCCTCATTGTGAAAAACGAAATCTGCCCCTACGGTGTCGGTGAAGACTGTGGTGCCACGCTATGTAGTGAAGAGACAGCAGTGAGAACGCACGAAGTGTGCAAGCGGCAGTCAACTGAGGCAGTCCTCCTTTCGGACTATATGGATGAAATCACCCAGCACTCGCTACGAAATTGTATGCATTCTCGACGCCCATGTTGGCTGTTGCCAGGGTAGGCAATGGATGGAGAATGTAGCCTATGTCAGATAGGGAGAGTACATTGGAGATGCTGTGAAATACTTCGTCTTCCCCTGTGCAGAACACATCACATACTTGCCTTACCGAGTGGGGTAGCACAGTGCTTAAGACAGTGGACTTGCATTCGTGAGGGCGATGGTTCAAACCTGCGTCCGGCCATCCAGATTTAGGTTTTCCGTGATTTCCCTAAATCGCTGAAGGCAAATGCCAGGATGGTTCCTTGAAAAGGGCGTAGCCACTTTCCTTCTCCATCCTTCCCTAGTCCGAACTTGTGCTCCGTATCTAATGACCTTGTTGTCGACGGGGCATTAAACACTAATTTCCTCCTCTTCGTACATACTTGTTCTTACTCGCACGCCATACTGCTGCTATTGTTACAACCACTGCTTATTTTTTGGAAGAAAGGTGACTGTACTCACAAAGATCTTGCTCCAGCAACTTCAAACAATTTTAACATACCCTACGATGTACACACACAGTTTCTAGACCACTTCGTGCTTTTGGTGTCAGCCGGAGAATGATAGCCTTTGAGCAACCATGAATCTACATGTTTGTTACATTTGAACTGTTGAGGGGAGGCTCTACCATCCTGACGAACAACTGTGCAAAAATTGTCCGTACAAATGTGGATGACGTAGATGATGGTAGCTATAAGATTCATTTGAAAGAAAAACTTTTCGTACTGAAGTTGTGCCCAAAGTGCGCTTCAGAGGAAGTGGTATATGTGGGAATTGTTTTCTTGAAAATATTAAGAGAAACCACGAATTGCTTCTTTCTGTTTAAGCGAAATTTGCAGGCTACTGTTTATAATTTCGGCGTCACCAAATGTCTGATGCTTCCCAGGGTTTTATGACCAATACTAGAAACCCAAAATCTTTCCGCATTCAGGTAAATCATCATCTGCTCCTTGAAACTAAGCTTTCCAACCGCTTCTTTTCTTGTCTTCGCCATGTGCAGATTGGACAATTTCTGCCTTCTTCGGTCTACCATTCTTCACTGATCAGCACAGATAAACTATTTATTTCACTCATTTTGAAAAGAATGACTGCACTGATTTAAGCTGACTGACTCAAAACTGGCACCCAAGCACTCGCTTGTAACATTGAAAACACCGCGTAACAAGCAATGACATAGCAAGTGTTTCCGATATCAACATATGAAAGAAAAAAAGTATTGTGCCAACTTGTAAGGAATAAAACTGGAAATTCCATTTTCAAAGAAAATTCCATCTACCAGTATATTTATAACACGTTTTCCTCTAAACAAATCGAACACTCTCTAAAAAATATCGAAAAAAGGTGCCAGTTACGTGTACCTTTAGAAAAAATCACTGATTTCTACACTGCTATTGCTGCTCCTGCTGCTATGTTCATTGTGACGTGGATCAAACAAGACACATTATATCACAATCTCCACATTATGCAAATTTCTTTGAACAAGGGAGGCTAACAGTTTATCAGTTTTGTGGTAAGTAAAAAGGCTTTTCGATAACGTGCTATGGTTTAGATTAAGTTGGTTTCGTGAGGATGGAACTAATTTTTCTACTTCTAGAAACTCTCTCTCTCGGTGTGCGTGCGCGCTTGTGTGTGTGTGTGTGTGTGTGTGTGTGTGTGTGTGTGTGTGTGTGTAACCAAATTAGCTAGCCTTTATTAAGCGCAGATTTGTAGGTTCAGAATGAAGGTAAGACATTCCCTGACGCTGCATACCCTACGACCAGATGAAAACGCAGTGTCGCTAGCCTTGGTACAGGCATGATCTCTTCCACAGGAGCTCTTTGGGAGAAGGAGCGTGCAGCGGTCGAGTCGAGTGGTGTATGTGGCGCCCATGTACTTCCCCAGTGGTGGGCTGCCTCCTGCGGAGCAGCCTTCCAAATACCTGCACTGTGCAACCGTAAGTGCGCGCCTCTCAAGAGTAGGCACACCCCCATCCCGAGAACCAAGCATGGCGTAGTTATTGGCTGCCACCCCCTTGTCCAGTAGTTAAACTGTAGCCGTTCTCCATTGGCCAAGCGTTCGCAACCGCTGGCCTTCTGGGGCTGCAGACTGCAGTCCAGTGCTTTGCCTGCTCTTGTGTGCTGTGGAGCTTCAGTCTCGTACGTGCAGCGCGTCGTTGTCGCTGTTATGTTGCTCGTACAGCTTCCAGGCCTCCCACAGTCCTTGTACAGTAAAAAAAAAAAAAAAAAAAAAAAAAAAAAAAAAAAAAAAAAAAAAAAACACGCTAACAGATGACCAGTCCATGCACGATTTACCAGTCCCGAAGCATATTTTGAGACACGGCGCTAGTTTTGTTGCTAACTGCGCATGGTTTCGTCGCTTAATTTAAACACTGAAAAGTCACATACATAGTGGTCGAAAAGTCCGGTAACATTTGAATATGCATTAGTTCACGGAATAATGTAGGTAGACAGGTAAAAATTGACAATCACGCTTGAAGGGAGTTTTTATTAAAACCTAGAGTGCAAAAACATTCTAACAGATGGCGCTGGATAGGAACAAGTCAGTGTCGCCGCATGAGAATCGTGTATAAAATGAGCTTTAGTGAGAGAGGGAGTCAGATCATCCCTAGCCTGGCTGGTAAACGCCTGTTGGAAGTTATTACTTTTATGCAGGATGGCGCTCCACCCTATATTGCTTCACGTAGGAAAGATATCTTTGTGCACATCGTTTGGTGAGGATCGGCTCAGCTGAGCCACCATTTCCGTCACCGTTGGCCACCCACGTCTCCAGACCAAAATCCTGTGGGGTCACCTGAAGTCGCAAGCCTACCGCGATCGTCCAACCTCGTTGTTGTTGTCGTTGTGGTCTTCAGTCCTGAGACTGATTTGGTGCAGCTCTCCATGCTACTCTATCCTGTGCAAGCTTCTTCATCTCCCAGTACCTACTGCAGCCTACATCCTTCTGAATCTGCTTAGTGTATACATCTCTTGGTCTCCCTCTATGATTTTTACCCTCCACGCTGTCCTCCAATACTAAATTGGTGATCCCTCGATGTCTCAGACCATGTCCTACCAACCGATCCCTTCTTCTAGTCAAGTTGTGCCACAAGCTCCTTTTCTCCCCAATTCTATTCAATACTTCCTCATTAGTTATGTGATCTACCCATCTGATCTTAAGCATTCTTCTGCAGCACCACATTTAGAAATGGTATATTCTCTTCTCGTCTAAACTACTTATCGCCCACGTCTCACTTCCATACATGGCTACACTCCATACAAATACTTTCAGAAGTGACTTCCTGACATTTAAATCTATACTCGATGTTAACAATCTTTTCTTCTTCAGAAACGCTTTCCTTGCCATTGCCAGTCTATATTTTATATCCTCTCTACTTGTACCATCATCAGTTATTTTGCTCCCCAAATAACAAAATTCTTTTACTACTTTAAGTGTCTCATTTCCTAATCGAATTCCCTCATCACACGATCTAATTCCACTACATTCCATTGTCCTCGATTGCTTTTGATGATGTTCATCTTATACCCTCCTTTCAAGACGCTGTCCGTTCCGTTCAACTGCTCTTCCAAGCCCTTTGCTGTCTCTGGCAGAATTACAAAGTCATCGGCGAACCTCAAAGTTTTTATTTCTTCTCCATGGATTTTAATACCTACTCCGAACTTTTCTTTCGTTTCCTTTATTGCTTGCTCAATATATAGATTGAAAAACATCGGGGATAGGCTACAACCCTGTCTCACTCCCTTCCCAACCACTGCTTCCTTTTCATGTCCCTCGACTCTCACAACTGCCATCTGGTTTCTGTACATTACAGACGTTGATTGTTGCTTTTGTAGCATGTGGAGGCCCATCTGTTGGTCATTTCGTGCACTCTTTTATTGGTCTCAATAAAACCTCATGTCATTTCAAGCATGCGTGTCAACTTTTACCTCCCCACCTAAGTTACTCCGAGACGTATTGACTTTTCAAATGTTAACGGGCTTAGGGTCACCCTGTACATTAAAGGCTGTAATCATCTGTGTCGCTTATTAATCAGTCTTGTGATGCTACTAATAAAGTTGAATTTTACGTGTGATATAGGAATACATTCCCGGTGTTCCGATCTGGAGGGACAGCAGACGTCGGAATTCGACATTATCCTATGACTGACACTCATTAAAATCCGGCTAGAAAACGTGCAATTTACGCTGTGTACCTTACACACATTCAGAGTGAAGCAAACAATTGAGTGCTGCGGAATGAAGATTTTACTTCAATCAGAAGTGTAATGGCAGATGTAAAATTGTCCATACAAAGTACGTGTTGTTTCATGCACGGAAAACGTCTTTTATCTTCTTCTGGAGTGAGCACCACAGCCTCAATAAATTAATGGAGAACTTTATTTCTACCAGGTCTTAAATGAGTACTCATTCTAAAGTGCACAGGTGATGTGGATAAATCCTCGTAAGTAGTTTCCGTTTTATGCTGCTGACGAGGATGTTGTACTCACATGTATTACGCACTTGAGGACGAACACATGCTTGAAAGTAGCTTATAGTGCTTAATGAAGTACGCGTGTAAAATAACAGACGGGTGGAAACGATGCCATGCTCTAGAGATGTCTTTTGAAAATGCGTTATGGCCCACATTAGAAACAGCAGCTTTGATCCGCATACCAAAGTACTTCCTAATAAAAAAATAAAATAAAAAAACCCTTGAATACGATACTGATAACTTTCAAAGTTTACTGCCGAAGTGAGTCAGTGTAGCCTAAGATACCGAAGCTATCGGTGTTGCATGTTTTTGGACACTAATTAAACAGTAAATTGCTTGCCGTGCCAGATTTCCCTCTCTGTGCTGGTAGTTAATGCTTGTAGCCGTCCCTGTAAATTTGGCAGCAGTGCTTTTGTAATGTTCTCACTACATTTGTTTATTTCCAAACGAAAAATGAAAATCACTGAACGACAAGATGTCAGTCAGTGTCTTAGATGGCACTGACATTTCTTCTGAATGTGAAGGAGTCACGTGGGATCTAACTGTTTTCGAAGAAGTTTGCGAGAGAAATGTTTACGTTTTATGTTTGCGTGTTAAAAAGGGCGCCACGAAACTTTTGCAACGCATACCATTGTTTGCTGCTTCAAAATTATCTCTGTTACACTCAGTTCGTCTTGTTTAATAATTGGTTTCAACGGATTTAAGGCTGATCCGACGCGTACTTGTAATCCGTCGGAAAGTTTTAATCATACAACTTTTCCAAATTGTCTGCTGCCTTCTTTAGCTCCCACACATACAAGTAGGTCTTTTTTGTATTATTTCGTTTAGCTTCAACCCACCTTTTTCTACGGGGATAATACCATGGCATAGGGAGTTGTGGGATAGGCGAATGAAGAAAGTTTTTCGCCCGAAATCACAATATGTTGTGCTAGTCCATCGAGAAGTTTGGTACCCACAAAGAATGAAGCCCTGTAAGTGTAATTTAGTTTTGGGGAAAATGCCAGATTACCAACCCAAGCGTCCAGGTTTCAGTCCACATTTGGCCTCAGATCTTTTTTCTGTCGCTTACTTCTTCTGGTAAAAGCAGACTTTGAGGCCAGAAATATTGCATATATAGGAACACGCGAAGCAGTGCTAATCCTAAGACTTTCCCGAGAAGATATATTGAAGAAAGGCAAACCTACATTTACAGCATGTTTAAATTTATATAAAACATTTGACAGTTTTGGCAGGGATACACTCTCTGAAATTCTGGAGCTAATATGGGTAAAATAGACGAAACGAAAGGTTATCTACAAGGACATGAAAGAGAAATAGTAATTTAGAGGAGACTAAGATAGGGTTGTAGCCCTGTCCCCAGCGTTATTCAATTTGTACGTTGCGCCATGCAACAAATGAAACCAATGAGGAATTTGGAGACATAATTAAGGTTCTGAGAGAAGAAATTAAAAAAATTGAAGTTTGTCGATAACATAGTAATTCTGACAGATACGGCAAAGGCCTTTGAAGAGCAGTTGACTGGAATGGATGGTGTCTTGAGAAGAGGTTGAGCTGAAGTCAATAAGCGTAAAACAATGGCAATGGACTGTCGTCTAATTAAATACTGTAGGAATTAGATTAGGAAATTACGCAATGAAAGTAGTACACTAATAGTAGTCGATGAGTTATGACTGACTAGCCGAGGTAAAGCGGATGTAAAATGCAGATTGGCTACAACACGAAAAGCATTACTGAAGCTAACATCTAACATAAATTTAAAGGTTAGGAAATCTGTTCTGAAGGTATTTGTCTGAAATGCAGCCTTGTACGGAAGTGAAAAATGAATGATAGGCATTTCAGACAGGAAGAGAATAGGAGCTCTGGAAATGTGATATGGCAGAAGAATTCTGAAGATTACATGGGTAGATCGAATAACCTATGAACAGGTACTGAATCGAATTGTGGAAACAAGAAATTTATGGTATAACTTGACAAAAAAAAAAGGGGGAATCGGTTTATAGGACACATCCTAACCCATCACGGAATCCTCCGTTTAGTGGTGGAGGGAAGTGGGGGGGAGGGGGAACTGTATAAGGAGATCAAAGGCTCGTCCGCAGCAATAATTGGGTTCAAATAGAAGTAGGTTGCAATAGTTACGCAGAGACGAAGAGTTGCGTAGAATAGATGATGGAGCGTTGCATCAAACCAGTATCCGAAGTAAAGAAAGCAACACCGCATGTTTCACCTCTGCCAGTAATTTGCAAATCAGAAAAGTTCCCGAGTTGTATGTTGGTTTGAGGTCCACGTTGAACAGTAGGTCTTCCTGTAAGTAGCTGTGTAAGTCACTTCAGAGGACGGACTGAGGCAAGGTCATAGCACTCAATGCTGTGCTTACACTGAGGTGACGAAAGTCATGGGATACCTCCTAATATGTCTTACCCCCTTTTGCCCAGCTTACTGCAGCAAGTCGGCGTGGCATGGACCCCGCAAGTTGTTGGAAGTCCCCCACAGAAATATTAAGCCATGTTGCCAGCATAGTCGTTCATAATTGCGAAAATGTTGCCGGCGTAAGATTTTGTCCGCAAACTGATCATTCGATTATGTCCCATAAATGTTCGATGAGATTCATGTCGGACGATCTGGGTGGCCAAATCACTGGCTCGAATTGTCCACAATGTTCTTCAGACAAATCGCGAACAATTGTGGCACAGTGACATAGCGCATTATCATCCATAAAAATTCTATCGTTGTCGTTCATAAATGGTTGCAAATGGTCTCGAAGAAGTCGAACATCCAGAAGACCCAGTCCATTCTGTGTAAACACAGCCCACACCATTATGGAGCCACGACTAGCTTGCACAGTGCCTCGTTGACAACTAGGGTCTATGGCTTCGTGGGATCTGTGCCACATTCGAACGCTACTGTCAGCTCTTACCAAACTTGAGCGGGACACTTCTGACCAGGCCACGGTTTTCCAGTTATCTAGGTTCCAACCGAAGTGGTGGTGAGCCCAGGAGCGGAGCTGCAGGCGATATCGTGATGTGTGCAAAGACACTCCCGTGCCCAAATTTCGCTGCACTGTCCTAACAGATACGCTCGTCTTACGTCCCGTATTGATATCTGCGGTTATTTCACGCAGCGTTGCTTGTCTGTTAGCACTGACAACTCTACGCAGTCGCCGCTGCTCTCGGTCGTTAAGCGAAGGCCGTCGGCCACTGGGTTTTCCATGGTGAGGGGTAATGCCTGAAATTTAGTCTTGGCACACTCTTGACACTTTGGATCTCGGAACATTAAACTCCCTAACGATTACCAAAATAGAATGTCCCAAACGTCTGCTCCAACTAAAATTCTGCGTTCTAAGTCTGTTAATTCCCATCGTGCGGCCATAATCACATCGGACACCTTTCCACGTAAATCACCTGTGTACTAATGAAAACTCCACCAATGCACTTTCTGGTATAGCTGTGCGGTGTTAAAACCATATTTTATATTGAGGGCAGGTGTACTGACTGCGCGGGAGGCAGTGATTTCTCATATAGAGTGATCAACAGTAGACAGGTGATAGTAACAGATGACGATGTTTGGGCAGCGGGCGGCGGCGGTGCAAACGCATGTACCGGCTGCGATCAAAATGGAGATAGCGAGCTACAATGTTCACCGGCCCTGGTATTTTGTGTTACAGCGCTGGCGGCGTCGGTGGTTCGTGTTACGTCACTCCGGGGAGTTGCCTGGACAGTACTTCCTGGAGTACTATGCGGACCGCAACCGGCGCAAGCTCAAGGGCAAGATAGACTTGGACCAGTGCGAACGGGTAAGTGTGTGTGTGTGTGTGTGTGTGTGTGTGTGTGTTTTGTTGTTGTTGTGTGTGTGGTTTTAGAAGCTGAAATATAAGGCTGCTTAACTATTCCAATGGTCATTATTCTCCCCTTCCCACTAAATACATACACGCGATGATTTGGGGAGGAGGGCGAGGGCAGTGGGTGGTAGGATTCATATTCCTGTTCTTCAGTCCAATGCTGTTGACGAATAATCACAAATAAAATAACGGGTTTTATCCTTTAGAGGTTGATGAGCCACAAGTGTCCCATGAGGGTAATAACCAGTTCAGCTGGGAAGTCGACGCCCCACATTGAGATTCTGTTATTAGCGAAAAGCTTTCAGAATCTGGAGTTGAATACTAGGGACAATGGGCTGAGTATATAGAAAGCTGAGACAAAGTGAGGTGGCGTGGGTTTGTAGGTAGGACAGTGCATCTCATTTATGAATATCGAGTCACAGCATTATCTTCTCTGCTCCGAGAAGGGCTGAAGTGAGTACTTGTGTGTTCTAATACATACATGCACTATTTTGGAATATTATTGCCTTTCTTAGTAATTACTAGCTTTCACGTAATTTGTGTTCAGTGGGGCTTATATGTCCAACTAAATTTCATAGAATGTAAATAACACTGGTATGTGATACGTTACGATTTTCACTGTCGTGATTATACATCTGTTTTGGTACTGCCTTGTTCATATTTGACATCCTGACAGTCCCATTACATATAAAAATTGAACTGTGAAAATCGTATCATCCAACGAAAACTTGGATCTAGTTCAGTTCATAGGATCATTGAAGAATTTTAAATTAAGCCAAGGATCGATACGTTAAGAGACAGTTTGTCATTGCCGTACTGTGAAGTTTCTTTGCCTTATCATGTTTGTTTTTGCTTTATTATGTTTGGATTCAGCAATGAACTTGAAAATGGGCTTATAACCCAAAACCTTGGTTGTACAGTAACCATAATCAAATTTGTGAAACAAGGGGCAAAAAAGAAAAAGAAAACTGTTTAGTTGGTTCATGGGATCCATGTGTCCCACGCCACTCCGTTGCGGAATTGGTTAACTTCAAAAACTTTTATAAGTGAAAGTGTAACATTAATCGGAATGAAGACCGATTTTGACATTTTGCTTTTAAAACGCATGTAAAATGATTTTTGACCATGCAAGGGTTAAAATACAGGAAACGAAAATCCTTTCTGATGGTAATACTGTAAAAACAGCATTTCACTTATCCTATTGTGTAAATGTCATAAGGGTGGGAAGGAGGGAAGGATGGTCGACGGGCAATACAGAGGTTGCACCACTTTGAGAGGGACGGGTGCACGATGCTGGGTAGGGAATTTCAAATCGATTTGTGGGAACTGGGACAGAGAAGAGTGAGGATGGAGTTATGGATGTCATAAGGCCATATGTGTAATGGAGGTTTCATTGAAGGGGATGATACGGGATAGGTGCATAACTGGGATGGGCAAATGTTAGAATGGAGTTTCGTTGGTTATCCTCTTCCGATCCCAAAAGTTTGATGGTAGGTTGACCGGGGAAAGGGGGGGGGGGGGCATATAGGTATACGCGCGGCGGCAGCCAGGGGTGCAAAAGCTTAGGTGACGATGGTGTTCTCGTCTTTAAAGTTCACAGAATGTATACGATTTGCAAAAATCTTGCAGAGGTTTAAGGAGAGGGTAGGGGACGTATAATCACTGATGCACGCCTTGGCTACTCAGTCGAGAAACCTAGCGCAGCTGGCCACGCCACTGAAGCCAGACTGGCTCCACATTCCTGTCGGTACCTTCCAGGAGATCGACTCTTCCTGCAGCTCTTGCAGCAGTCCGGTTTGCTGAAGGTTCGACAGCAGGTCACTTTAATGTGACAGGACAGTGTATAATTTTTATATCACTTTTACATGTCTTCTTCTTTGTTTTGTGACAATTTAAACAGAGGCGGCGGCAGGGATATGCAAGGTCGGCAAGGGAAAACTGGCCCGAAAAATGACAATAAGAATGAAAATCACAGAAGAGGCAGGACATGGCCACCGTTGACGTCCATGCAGCGCTGTGCTAAATTTATCAAATTGTGGGAGATGTAAAGCAGGTCTGCGTGAGGGATATCAGCAATAGCGTTTTCATTCTGATGCTGTAGCTCTTCGAATTTGTGAAGTCTGAGTGTATCTGTTCGTTCAGTTTGATGTAGTACCCATACAGTCGTTCATCTTTTTCGAGTTGATCCACATATGCATTAAGCACTGTCTGGACATGCAAATTAGAATTAACAGTTTGGTAAAAGAATCTCGTTATGATGCGGACACCAGACTCTGGGCACGAAACAACATTCTAGAGGTTATACAAGAGCTCTCCAACGTACTGGTGAAGTTAGAATTAAATTTCTGTGTAGTTTGGACGATAGGAGGCGAGGTACTGGCGGAATTGAAGCTGTGAGGACGGGTCGTGTGTCGTGCTTACGTAGCTCAGATGGTGGAGCACTTGCCTGCCAAAGGCAAAGGTCCCGAGTTCTAGTCTCGGTCCGGCACACAGTTTTAATCTGCCAGGAAGTTTTACTGGTGAAGATTTTTTTGATGCGTAATATCCCATGTTTCGTGAGTTCACATACGGCGATATACCGAATCAGACCTCAGTGTAGAAAGGGGAAAAAAAACCAGAGGATCCAAAAGTCATGATGCTAGTTCACTCACAAAGTTACCGGCGAAATTAAACACGTCAAAGTTTGTTTGGGTGCTGTAGCTCTTGTACGACAACCAATCTGTAAGGATACAGATGCAAGCCGTTTTTGATAATGTTTCGATACGATCTCTTAATTCCTACTTCTGGTGTTGACTCTTTTCGGATGGTTACAATTACTATTCGCTGCAGAGCCCGTTTCGTGCCATTTTGCCTCGTAAGTTTTGCGTTGCAGAATTTGCTGAAAGTTTTGCCAAAACACTTCCAGTTTTAAACACTTACGGAAGCAGTTCTGCAGACGTTTTCCACGCACAACTCTCGACATTGAACACCCGCTATATTTTGTATTGCATTCAATGGTCGCTAAACACGTCTGTGTTACTCAATCACAGAAACGTAATGGCACAGCGAAGTACTCAGGACAGAGCATTCGAGAGATGAACGTATACGCAGGCGTGTGACAGCAAACCACGGTTCCCAACATTTTCTGTGCTAGGCAATTCTCTTGATCATTAACAAGGGCTCATTCCATTCGGCGTCAATCTTATAAATATTTTCCGATCCAGTTTTATTTTTTGGCAGCCTGTAAATGTTCAAACGATCTCCTAATTAGCCGCAAAACACGTAAATATGAACATAAATATAAATGTGGCTGCAAATCACGAATCTAAACTGAGCAGTTTGTGTCGCAGCTAGCTGGGGGAAGTATAATATAACTCATTTTTATCTGCTGATAAAACAAGTTCATTTGCTGAAAGTTAGACCTATCTGCTGATAATCTCGCAGTTGAGCGCCCTAAAACCGTCAGTAGATTAATCATCCACTCACTATCCGCTCCTTAAAACAAAACCGGGAGACTGTCCCTTATTTAGTCGTTATAAAGTGAGTTGGCGCACTGCTTGGGGCAGTGGACTCGCTTGACGAAGGGCCATTCAGATCCCCGCCTGGCCGTCCAAATTTAGTTTTCCAATGGTTCCCCGAAATCTACTAAAACGACTAATGCCACGATGGTTACTTTAAAATCGACGCTGTCAATTCCGTACCCCAGCCTTGTCTTAGTCCAGTTTCTTCTCCATCACTAGCGTCCTCGTTGTTGTAGAGACATTAAATTTCAGTCTTCCTCCTTTGGTTAAGTTCCCAAACAATACAGGGTTATTACAAATGGTTGAAGCGATTTCACAGCTCTAAAATAACTTTATTATTTGAGATATTTTCACAATGCTTTGCACACACATAAAAAACTCAAAGGTTTTTAGGCATTAACAAATGTTCGATATATGCCCCTTTACTGATTCGGCAGACATAAAGCCGATAGTCAAGTTCCTCCCACACTCAGCGCAGCATGTCCCCATCAATGAGTTCGAAAGCATCGTTGATGCGAGCTCGCAGTTCTGGTACGTTTCTTGGTAGAGGTGGTTTAAACATTGAATCTTTCACATAACCCCACAGAAAGAAATCGCATGGGGTTAAGTCGGGAGAGCGTGGAGGCCATGACATGAATTGCTGATCGTGATCACCACGACCGATCCATCGGTTTTCCAATCTCATGTTTAAGAAATGCCGAACATCACGATGGAAGTGCGGCGGAGCACCATCCTGTTGAAAGATGAAGTCGGCGCTGTCGGTTTCCAGTTGTAGCATGAGGTAATTTTCCGGGATGTCCAGATACACGTGTCCTGTAACGGTTTTTTTTTTTTTTCGCAGAAGAAAAAGTGGCCGAAAACTTTAAACCGTGAGATTGCACAAAACACGTTAATTTTTGGTGAATTGCGAATTTGCTGCACGAATGCGTGAGGATTCTCTACCGCCCAGATTCGCACATTGTGTCTGTTCACTTCACCATTAAGAAAAAATGTTGCTTCATCACTGAAAACAAGTTTCGCACTGAACGCATCCTCTTCCATGAGCTGTTGCAACCGTGCCGAAAATTCAAAGCGTTTGACTTTGTAATCGGGTGTCAGGGCTTGCAGCAATTGTAAACGGTAAGGCTTCTGCTTTAGCCTTTTCCGTAAGATTTTCCAAACCGTCGGCTGTGGTACGTTTAGCTCCCTGCTTGCTTTATTCGTAGACTTCCGCGGGCTACGCGTGAAACTTGCCCGCACGCGTTCAACCGTTTCTTCGCTCACTGCAGGCCGACCCGTTGATTTGCCCTTACAGAGGCATCCAGAAGCTTTAAACTGCGCATACCATCGCCGAATGGAGTTAGCAGTTGGTGGATCTTCGTTGAACTTCGTCCTGAAGTGTCGTTGCACTGTTTACGACTGACTGATGTGAGTGCATTTCAAGCACGACATACGCTTTCTCGGCTCCTGTCGCCATTTTGTCTCACTGCACTCTCAAGCGCTCTGGCGGCAGAGACCTGAAGTGCGGCTTCAGCTGAACAAAACTTTGTGAGTTTTTCTACGTATCTGTAGTGTGTCGTGGCCATCTGTCAATGAATGGAGCTACAGTGAATTTATGCAGTCGCTTCAATCATTTGTAACAGCCCTGTACAACATGAAAATTTAATGAAAGATGACAAGTAATTGCTTTCAAGGACCAAAGTGAAGATAAATATAGTAGTTCCAACAAAATAATAAAGAAAATAAAAACTGACAAAATACTGAAGAGGTCTTACCTGGAATTCTGTGTAGGACAGGGGCTGTACCCAGTCTCACAGAGAAAATGAATGCTGGATCCACATTGCGAAACAGTTGTAGAATGTGTGGATAATAAATAAAATTTCTTAGAGGGATGAAACGCTGCCGGAGAACACAGGATATAAATTTAGACACTACGAGAGGAGGCACACTATTTGGTCAGAACTATCCGGTTACCCCTGTATAATGCAGAATAAACCGCGAGATGCCACAAGAGGTGGACCTGCCAGTATAAAAGGAGGTGGGGAATATTGTGTTGAGTTGAGAAGCAGTAACAGCAGAACAGGTCCCCGTTAGGTGAGCTCAGTGACTTGTCCGTTGCTCGTGGTCTACTGGCTTGTGTTACTGCCTCTGGAACACGAGGTCCCGGGTTCGATTCCCGGCCGGGTGGGGGATTTTCTCTGCCCGGAGACTGGCTGTTTGTGTTTTCCTCATCATCACGCTCATCATCATTAGTGACAGTGGCTAGATTCGACTGTGTAAAAATTGGAACTTTATATGAGCGCTGATGAAAGTGCAGTTGAGCGCCCCACAAACCGGTCGTCGTCGTCGTCGTCGTCGGCAGCAGCAACTTCCAATAACTAGTTCACGTTAGAAGTCACGTGAGTAACAAATCCGTCATGGACACTTCGGCCGTTTTAAATCTTCCCACGTCAACTGTTGGTTATGTGATTGTGAAAGTGTAAATGTGATCGAACAACCACAGCTAAACCATAGTCTGTCATTTTAATCGTAGTTGACGTCTGTCACTTGCAGCTACAGTGCCGGCCGCGGTGGTCTAGCGGTTCTAGGCGCTCGGTCCGGAACCGCGCGACTGCTACGGTCGCAGGTTCGAATCCTGCCTCGGGCATGGATGTTTGTGATGTCCTTAGGTTAGTTAGGTTTAAGTAGTTATAAGTTCTAGGGGACTGATGACCGCAGATGTTAAGTCCCATAGTGCTCAGAGCCATTTGAACCAGCTGCAGTGTTGCCACATCGGCTACCGCTCGCTTATACACTGCTGGCCATTAAAAGTGCTACACCAAGAAGGAATGCAGATGATGAACGGGTATTCATTGGACAAATATATTATACTAGAACTGACATGTGATAACATTTTCACGTAATTTGGGCCGTAATAACGGCCGTGATACGCCTGGGCATTGAGTTCAAAAATGGTTCAAATGGCTCTGAGCACTATGGGACTTAACTTCTGAGGTCATCAGTTCCCTAGAACTTAGAACTACTTAAACCTAACTAACCTAAGGACATCAAACATCCATGCCCGATACAGGATTCGAACCTGTGACCGTAGTGGTCACGCGGTTCGACTGTAGCGCCTAGAACCGCTCGGTCACAGCGGCCGGCTGGCATTGAGCCAAACAGATCTTGGATGGCGTGTACAGGTACAGCTGCCCATGCAGCTTCAAGACGATACCACAGTTAATCAAGACTAGTGACTGGCTTATTCTGACGAGCCAGTTGATCGGCCACTATTGACCAGACGTTTTCAATTGGTGAGAGACTGGGAGAATGTGCTGGCCAGGGCAGCAGTCGAACATTTTCTGTATCCAGAAAGGCCCGTACAGGACCTGCAAAATGCTGTCGTGCATTATCCTGATGAACTGTAGGGTTCCGCAGGGATCGAATGAAGGGTAGAGCCACAGGTCGTAACACATCTGAAATGTAACGTCCACTGTTCAAAGTGCCTCTACTTTCCAAACCACCGTGAGGTGCATGGCAGGGGGTAGGCCCGATTGCACAATTTGTTTGCTGTTCCATTCACATATGAAGCGCGAGAAGAATGATTGATTGAATGCCTCTGAGCGTGCAGTAATTATTCTAATCTTACTCTCGCTATCCTTATGTGAGCGACACGTAGTATGTTCCTATAGACACCATTTAAAGCCGGTTCTCGAGACTCTGTTCACAGACTTTCTCGGGACAGTATAGTCCGTCTTCATGAGTTGGCCTGACAATTCGTGCTTCCCTTCTCTGTATACGTTCAGTATCCTCTGTCAGTCCACCGAGCGAAGTGGCCCAGTGGTTAGCACACTGGGCTCACTTTCGGTATGACGACGGTTCAACCCAACGTCCTGCCTTCCTGATTTGGATTTTCCGTGATTTCCCTAAACCGCTTCAGGCAAATGCCGGGATGGTTCCTTTGAAAGGGCACGGCCGACTCCCTTCTCCATCCTCCACTAATCCGATGGGACCGATGACCTCGTTGTTTGGTCCCTTCCCCACAACCAACCAACCAACCCACCCTCTCAGTCCTATTTGGTACGGATCCCACACACTTGAGCAATATTCTAGGATGTGTCGCACGCGTGATTTCTATGTAAGAAATCTCCTTTGTAGCTTTATTGCACTTACCCAATACTCCATCAATAAACCGAAGTCCACCACTCGTTTTACCCACTTCTGAACTTACGTGATCATTTCATATCATATCCCTACGCTGTGTTACACCCACATATTTGTATGAGTTGGCCGATGCCAAGAGTGACTAATTGATATTATGGTCGTAGGACACTATGTTTTTTATTTTGTGAAGTGCACAATTTTCGTTTCTGAACATTTAAAAGCAAAACCTCTGTACGACTTTGAAATCTTATCAATATACGACTGAACATTTTTTGCAGCTTCTTATGGTGTTCTTCATTATAGCTAACTGCATCATCAAAGCTTTGCGTTACTTTTAATATTGTCTTCATGTTCATTAGTATACAACATGAACAGCATGTGTCCCAGTACACTTCCCTGGGGTGCACCAGAAGTTACTTTTACATCTGACTATGACTCTCCACCCAAGATAACATGCTGTGTGATGAAGTACCAAATTAAAGGGCCATATCCAGGATTTATGATCCAAGAGCAACAAGAAAGAAAACCGGACAAACTGAACTGACCAATTATTGTTGTGGCAGTTTGACAGCGGCGAGCGGTTTGGGCGTGACGTTGAGCGTTCTGGCTGGAGGAAACGAGCTCCAGCCCGCGAAGTGTCAACTATCAGGTAATTTTAATTGGACAACAAAACCAGACTGTCGAGCATTGTGGAGGTTGGTTGTAAAAGATTGCACGAAATTAGCAAAAGGACGCAGTCTTCAGTTTCAAAGTGCTAGGAGCAGTCCAGCTAACTAAAATAACGTCTGTGCACAGGGAGTTAAAAAGAATGGGGTACAATGCACGAGCACCTCATTTTACGCGCTTTCGCTGTCTTGCTCAAAACCTGATTTTTTTTTTTTTTTTTTTTTTTTTTCCACGACTGCAGAAACATGAAGTCGCTTCCTAGCCGTTCACAAGTGTACACGTGGCAGTGGTAGTCGGCATATTTTCTGTTATGGGCAAAACGACGAAAGAAAGGGGAACAATGCTACTGCGTCAGCTTAAAAAAGAGCTTTGCGATTCTCAAGTTGATCAATCCACAAGATTAGACAAGTGTTTGGAGGACGTAGCAATGTGTACCAGACGGATAAGGAAGTGTTAAAACCGTTTCAAAGATGGCCGCGCATCAGTGAAGAGTGAAACCCTGTCAGGTAGGCCTCAAGATCCGCAAATGAGGGCATTGTTGATCACCCTGGTGATTCAGGATAGATGAAATTGCACACTAGTTTAAAATTAGTGTTGGATACATTTGAACGAAACATTTGTCCATCAGGATCTCAGCAAAATTTCTGCCAAAGTTGCAACTGAGCAGGAGCAACTTCATTTGGAGCCTGCAAAGGACATGCTGTGTACTGTGAACAGTAATCCCAACTTTAACACAGTGATTAGCGGTTATGAGTCGTGGGTTTATGGGTACGACCCAGAAGCAAAGTTCCAGTCATTGCAGTGTAACCACAGCTGGACTCGTGAGCAGTGGGCACTTTCATCATCATAATGCACCTGCTCATCATTCTCAATTCAGAGTTTTGAAACAGGCCTTCCAGCGATGCTTCCAGTGGTGGCATCAGGATTGGGAGAGGTGTGTAGAAGCTGAAGAAGATTGGTTTGAAGGTTGAAGATGAGTAGTGGCAATTATATCCAAATAAAGATTGATATTATGAATAAGTCAGATACTTTTTGAAAAGACCTTGTAAGGGCGATGCTTGACATAGTGTGAAGAGTGACAATGTTGGGACAGTGGTTAACTGGAGATGAGTGAGTTGGAGTGATGAATTATGTTAAGTCATTGCAATGGAGGTGTTTGGGTTTGGTGAATGCCTGGAGAACACTACCTACCATCATGTGTAGTGCAAGCAGTGAAATACTGAGGCGGTGGTGTTACATTATGGGCTTTTTTTTCATGGTTTGGGCATAGTCCACTTATTGCACATGCTAAATGTGGAAGGATGTGAAAATATTTTACAGTATGTGTTCTGTATACACTAGAGGAACAGTGAGAATGTCTGGATTGTTCGTATCAGCATGTCAATGCCCCCCCCCCCCCCTACCATAAAGCAGCATCTATGAGGCCATGGTTTGTGGACAACATTTCTGAAATAGACTGGCCTCTCCAGAGTTCAGACCTGAACCAAATGGAACATCTGCCGGACGAATTAGAACTTACACTTCATTCCAGACACTGTCATCCAACATCACTATCTTACCTAAGTTTGGCTCTTCAGGAAGAATGATCTACCATTTCTCCAAAGACATTCAGATACCTTGTTGAAAGTGTCCTCGCCAGCGTTCAAGTTGTCATAAAATCGAAGGTTGGTCACACACCCCATTTTAATCTACAGAAATAGGTGCCGAAGTAATTTTTGTCAGATGGGTTATTAGCTCAGTGAAAGAGAAGACTAGAATCATTTTGAGTGAAACAAAATTTGGGTGATAATGGACAATGAAGACTCACCTGTAAAAACTAAAAATTAGAATGTAGGCAGGGCCGCATTTAGTCAGGCTGACATGGTTGCAGTGTAGCAGCCTGTTCCTCAAAAATTTTACATTGAATGTAAATGTCAGTGTTTCAAGATTATGATGTAATTCATATCAACAGTCTCCGAAATATACCAACAGAAAATGAGAGCATTCACCTCCCTAACCTCACACTCCCTCTGGTCAAATTCTTTTGTGGTTCCCAGTCAAGCATGTAGTACCTGTGTTGGCACAATTCTGAAGACTTTTGAAAGAGCAGTTACTGCAATGTTGGTAAGCTGAAGTTAGTTTCATTTTACTAAGAGTATGAAATTTACTATGTTACTATAGCGAAAATGGCTTCATGTGGTAAGAGCAGAATTAGCACGATTTAGAATGGATAGTGGATTGGATCTTGACACATGCTACTTCTCTATTGAGGTGGTTTTCTGTTTCTCCTGTTGTGATATATATTTTACTTTGTTGTTTATGTTCTATGTAGCAAATATTTCAACAAAGGTAAGAGGTTTTTCTAGCCTCTCTTATTCTCTATTGAAGTGCATTACTGCTACCTATTACACAGTCAATTTCCAGAATTTTTTTCTTTTTTTTCCCACCCTGATATCACTCATCACTCTTGTACTGAAACTCATGGTTACAAATTAATTACCATGCAGCATAAGTGGAAACACGGTGCTCTGTCTTCTGTGTTAAGATTTCTGTAAATTACCTGGAAGTTGTAGTAATTAATTTTTCACTTTTCATTACAGTTGTTCTCCATGAACTGCCACCTCTGCTCTCTTAGCCCTTGTAGATCTGTATTTCTTTCAGTAAACTTTTACCAGCCTAACAACAACTTGTGTATGAAGTGTGTTTGCTACTTCATACTTAATTTTACTGTATATTCAAGACTGAAGCATACAATGTTGAAAGTATTCTGACATCTTGGTGTGATTCAGGATATAGTGACCTCAATTTTAACCAGCAAATTGTCACCTATCATTCATACAGAGAAAAATCAGTGGGTACATAACCATTATGCCTTTTGAATAATAATGCAACAAACAAATAAGAATGATGAATATGGTAGTTAATTTCGTCATATTTGAGAGAATATTTGGAGCAAGTGCATTGAAATATTGTTGTCAATTGTTTGTCAAACAGGTTGATGCAGGTTTATCATTTGAAAACCGTAAGGTGAAGTACCATTACATGTTTGATGTCCAAACTCCGAAGAGAACGTATTACCTTGCAGCTGACTCAGAAGAGGACATGAACAAATGGGTTGAATGTGTATGTCAAGTTTGTGGACTTAAGGCATACCAAGATGATGATGTTGGTACGTACATACTTAAAGGTGAAGAACTAAGTTTTAGAGATAGCAGCTCAAGACATTATTTATGATACCAGTGTGTAACATTCCCATGCTCTTTCATGTTTTGATATGTAAGATAAAGGAAAGGCACCTACTCACTTACAGCTGACTGATGTGTGACACACAAAAACATGTCTTTACATTAGGTTTTGAGCTGGGATGAATGAGATTTTCACTCTGCAGCGGAGTGTGCACTGATATGAAACTTCCTGGCAGATTAAAACTGTGTGCTGGACTGAGACCCGAAATCAGGACCTTTGCCTTTCACGGGCAAGTGCTCTGCCATCTGAACTACCGAAGCAGGATTCACCTCTGACCTCACAGCTTTACTTCTGCCAATGTCTCATCTCCTACCTTCCAAACTTTACAGAAGCTCTACTGCGAACCTTGCAGAACTAGCACTCCTGAAAGAAAGGATATTGCAGAGGTATGGCTTAACCATGAAACTTCAGTTTCATATCTGTGCACACTGTGCTGCAGAGTGAAAATCTAATTCTGGAAATATCCCCCCAGGCTGTGGCTAAGCAATGTCTTTGCAATATCCTTTCTTTCAGGAGTGCTAGTTCTGCAAGGTTTGCACGAGAGCTTCTGTAAAGTTTGGAAGGTAGGAGACGAGATACTGGCAGAAGTAAAGCTGTGAGGACGAAGTGTGTCTCATGCTTGGGTAGCTCAGATGGTAGAGCACTTGCCTGCGAAAGGCAAAGGTCCCGAGTTCGAGTCTTGGTCCGGCACATAGTTTTAATCTGCCAGGAAGTTTGTTTCAGCTTTGAGCTGTTGCTCTTTCTCTAGTAAAAGTACACATACGCACAATCACAGAGAAGCACAAATGCACACATCTGCTGTTTATTTTGGTATGATGATAAAAGGATTTTGTTGTTTACACCTGAAGTGCAAGTGAACAGAACTACACACACACACACACACACACACACACACACACACACACACACACACACACACACACACACACAATCTTACTTAAATGAAAGTGAGTATTTACACATTACTTTTGACCTGTAGTATAGAGAAACGTTTAGTAAAAAGTGCATAACGGCACATTTTGAATCTCATTTTCTTTGGTCTAAATCTCATCATAGTCCAGTTTAGAATTGGAAAAAAATAGTATGTAGTAATTACTTTGAATATTTCATTGTTGTTGTAGTTGTCCAAATTTGTATTAAATGTGTAAGAAGTATGAGTAAAAGTGTGTGTAGTTAAACTTGAGAATGTCATCTCAAAGTTGTTTGAGTGTTTGACTGAAGTTTATTGTAAAGAAGAAATGAATGAGGAAGCACTTCGTTGATGCTCCTTGATAGAAGAGCAGACTCACCTGTAAAGAATAGAAGTGCTCATCATGAAAGCAAATGTTTGTGGCCTCCATGAAGAATCATAAAATGTAAATCCTGAATTATATATGGTGAAGAAAGTGAGTGTGTGAAGAAGAGAAGTTGTCACATAGTCATCTATTCTAATAATTATATTCCATCCTATATTGTCCATAAAATTAAAATTGGAATTAATATTTTACAGGCAGCAAAATACAAGTCAGTCAATGGAGTAGGGAGACTTGGCAATGAATAAATCATTGAAGTTCCTGTTAGAGTAAGCACTCCACTCCACCCCCCCCCCCCTCCCACAGGACCACTGTCCCCTCCCCCCTGAGGAAAATCACCCTAATACTATGTAGGACCAACTCTACCATTGATAAGGGCCTCAGTTTGCTGAGTTACTTTCCAAAAGCTCCTTCAGTTATGTCACATTGAGCAGAAGCCACTTACTGAAGATTAGATCTTGCAGAGCTGCCAAATTGTGGGGATGTTGATTGCTGTGTTCCACTCACTGTTCCAAATAGTGTGGGGTTAAGATCAGATGATGAAGCAGGCCGGTCAAAGTGCACTTGGTTGCTGAGTATTCATCACACAAATGTGTGCAGTTCAATGATCGTGGCTGTTGTCAACTCAGAAGACAGGGGTGTCCGCATTATACTCACCATGAGGATGTAGAAGAAACACTAGTCAGCAGAATGTTGAATTAGGATCCTGTCAATGCTTGTCGTACTTTGAATGAGTTAGACCCAAGCCATGCCACATAAAACACCTCTGAAACATCACAGAATCACCTCTGACCTGAACTACACCTGCCAAACACTGCGTTGAGCCATTTGTGCACTTAACATCATGCTTCATTGGACAAGAGGCAAAACTGCTACTCCTTGGGCCACACTACACACTTTGACTGAGCTATCGTCCAGTTTGTGTTGTTGGGCTGTTGAAGACATGGGGCATTACTGATCAGTATCAGAAAGTTCCCTTTACAATGTTTGCACAAAAAAATGTTTAAGATGGACCTGCATTCCCTGATAACTAGAGAAATTCCTCTTGGAAAGCTGATTGTCATTAAC
This sequence comes from Schistocerca gregaria, assembly GCF_023897955.1. Classification (NCBI taxonomy): domain Eukaryota; kingdom Metazoa; phylum Arthropoda; class Insecta; order Orthoptera; family Acrididae; genus Schistocerca; species Schistocerca gregaria. Next base: position 425,062,533 of record NC_064926.1, on the reverse strand, counting down.
AAGGTGTGACACACTTCTCCGGTTCCTGTGGGTGAGAACCTTCTTATTATCACTGTTCTTATACCATTTTAAATGGCTGCAAGTAGCACACCATTTGTTGCAGACAACTTGGACAATCTCCACTGATATACCAACAAAATGGACATAATTATTCTTCATGTAGTTATGAGCATGTCTAAACATGATGGTTCCTTTTTCCTTCTGGCATTCTTGCATCTCCACTCCAACCCATCTTAATGCACTGATTTGATATGCCCAAGTGGCAGATCCACACTTCTTCATTGCCACAAGGAGTGTAAGCAATGGAGGGATGCATGGCCACATGATACCAATATACAGCACACCAAAGTGACCAGTGTGCTCATTTAAGGTGGTGACTATCAACTTTGTCTGGTGAGCTTGTGTTTTACAATTATTACCCTCGCTGAAAGATTGTTTCACAAAAAATAAGTTCTTCCGTTATTTCAGTAACCATTTATACATGGAATAGTGTTACCATATCATATCTGTATTTTGTACTATACATTTATGTAACATTGAGAGATTTATCAATAGGTAACAACTACTTTTTGATATTTCTTGAAGCTAGTAACCATATTTGTATGGAAAATTTAAAAAATTGTAGAATAACAGAAGTGAAAGTCAACAAACAATTAAATAGCTGCAATGAGACTTAACAGATTGCAGGAAACTATGGAGTGAATTACTGTATTTTTAGTAAAGATTTTAAATGAAAGTGGTTCTCAAATAAACATCTTCAAATTAAATTTTTTATTTATGAATTGATGTTGTAGTGGGTAAAATGATTGTTTTAATAGTAATAGAGGGTTTCTCTGTTTACAGATGTGGAGGAAGCGGCAGATGCAGTACAGCTTCCTATGTTGCTTGCAGCTGCCGATGGTGCTACTGCTGTTCAATGTGTGCCAGATATGAGGGGCAGTGCCACAAATGTCAGTGCTACAAATACAAATACAAGTACCAGTGCAACGGACTCGCCACCGGTATCCCCAGTTAGCACTGTCTCAGGTCCATACATAGCTATTAGTGAATGCATATCAGGGCATCCACTTACAGGGCCAGAGGATAATCTGGACGAGCTACTGCAGCGCGATACTCATATATTCATGACCCGTGCCCATTATGGACTTGTCAACACAGAGTATGGTACAGCTGTCCACCAAGCTCGAAGTGTAAGTATCACTAATGTTTATGCAATGCAAAAGTTATCGGACTGTTTTCAGATTGATTAAAAGTTGGCATCTTAAGTGAATTGCCTTCTTGCCATGTTGATGTAAGTAGTTGTTTAATTAAATATTATTTACAGGTTATGTAATTTTGCATGTTGAAGCAGATGTAAACACTAGCTTGTTAAATTTTCCTGAAACTACATGAATTGCTTCATTGATTAGGCATTATTGGAGATTTTAATGACAGTTTAGGAGTCCTTGGCTGTTGTTGTTGTTATTGTGTTTACTAACAGTGTGACTTATGCAAATGAGAGTGCAAGATGCTTAAAAAAATTGTTTGACAGTATTTACAATGTTGTGACTACCGATAATGGAGTGTTTAAAACATATTGTGTAAAATGTGAATCTACGCATAAAAATCTACATGAAGATAAGTGTGTGCTTCCAAGTGTTTGCTGAGTTGTTTCCATTTTATCCACATTATTTCAATGACTGGTGGACTCCAACCATTCTACAAGTACACATAACAGCAAAATTTGCAGCACCTGAAGAAGTTGGCTGGTTTGGTCATTGAAATATTGTGCATGAAATGGGAACAATTATTTGACAGAACACCCAATAGCACACTATTAATCAGTTGTGCTGAGAAAATTCTGTAACACACTTCTCCACGAATATATTTGTTTATAAATGTAATAGGTACCAAAATCTGATTAAAAATACTTGTCATTAGATGTTTGTCACATGACACTAAAGTATTGCCACATCATCTGTGAGCTGCACAGTAGTTAGGGCTCAGACAACAGGGAACAGGCCCTGGCAACTCCAACAGTCCACAGTTGCTGGCAGCAGTTAAATGGAATGCTGATAGTGCCTGATAAGAGTGTGTGTATATGCAACACTACTTGAAAAATGAAACTACCAGCAGACAGTTTGTCCGTGGTATTGAGAGTTCTGGTTGAAGGAACTAATCTCTGTGAAGATGTGAAGACTCTAGTAGTTTGTAATTTTGATCAGGCTGTATACTGGAAAACAAAATGTAAATAACATGTCCTTACGGCATGAAGTCCATTACTGCATAACTGTCACAGAGTCTTATACCAAAATATGGCAGTGGATGACTGGGGGTTATTCTAAATATTGTTCTGTGTTCAGTGGTTGAACATTCTCACCCTCTCAATGCTTTCAAAAAGCCTTTGTTGTTGTTGCTCTTGGGACTGCTCTTTATGGTTTGTGTAGATAAACACAAATAGTGTAACATGCATTGATGTTTACATGAAATAAGAGGATGGGGAAAGAGAGAGAAGGGATGGGTGGGAATTAGTGACTTCCAGCCATGCAGGTTGAAAATTTGTGCCATGCCGGGATTCAGCTGGCTGCAGTGGTTAGGGCAACTTCTCATGAGAAGCAGTAAGTCCGGGTTTGTGTCCAGTGCAACATAAGTTTTCAACTTTTGCCATTGCATTACCACAGTTCCCTGCGCAACTGCAAGTAATAAATTCCCACCCATCCCTTCCCTTTCTTTCCCCTTCCTCTATTTCATGTAAATGTGTGCACCAACAGAGTCATTACAAGTGGTGTCCAGAGTAAGTGAAATATTGGATTTTAGAAGTACTGATTTTGTTCTGATGAATGCACGTTGAACTATGTAGTGTACAGGATTTCAGATTGTGCTACAGTATCTCAGGTCTTTGACAGTAGTTTTTGAAATTTTAATTCATCTACCACTGATTCTTTTGTGTGAAATATTTGATCTTTCTTGAGGTTTGGGGTGTTATTTACCAATTACAGTCACTAATAGTGCTAATGTTGTTATGAATGACACAACAGACAACAGGGAAAAAACTGCTGTTGCTACTGCTAAAAACCCTACCAGCACTATTAATACTCTTCCTGTAGTTCTTCCTGATAATTCATTGTTTAATTTACATTCTGTTACATATTTCTACCTGGCACTCATCTTCACCAGTTGTGATTATGTGTAATGGCACATTATGTGGGTGTAGTCTCCGCTGTTTTTGTCATTGGAGTTATTTTTCATGTGCTGCACTATGACTGAAATGTTAAGACGTGAGGGGGAATTACAGAAAAACTGATGTTAGTGATGGTGTAATTGTATAAAAATTTTTACTGTAGTCTTCTCTAAATACTTTCCTCACCAGTACAGATGAAATAAGCAATTCAACTTGACAAGAAGTACTCATTTATATGAATGTTTAAATTTCTCCTGTGCATTTTTTTTCACACAGTGTGTTTATGTGTAATTCATTGCTGTTTAACAGGCGAAGGGAAAGGAACCAGAACCATCATCTGTGAAACCTACTATAGTCCTTCAAAAAGCACCTGTACCTGCAGCACGCAAGCGGCCAGTGTATGAAGAGGCACCACCTCCAGAAGTAGTAACTGGAGAATTTTATGACTTACCACGAAAGCTACATCCACCAAACTTAGATTTGCAACAGAGCAGTGGCACTGGCTTGGGGACACCACCCCACAGTCCTAACACAGATGGAGAGAGTGTGTTCACAGATGATGATACTGTTGCACCAGGTATACAACCTATGAGCTCTTCTAACAGTTGCACAGTTAAAGTTACCACAGTTTTTTAAATATTAATTGCTGTAGATTATTGTAATTGTATACATTGTTAAAACTACTGCGGAATATCATCTTAAGACTTTAAACAGTGGGCAGTTTCCACTTTTTTGTTGGTTAGGATACCATTATACTATTTTAGGTGGCATGCTGTTGCCTTACTTCAGCCTTAGAACTGAGTGACCTTGTTAGTTACAGGGGTACCTACAGCGTAACATGCATTGTAAACCACTGCACAGTTATGCATTTTTCAGATGGAAAAAAAAACCATTTCCAAAGATGGAATAAATGAAAAGTGACACACAAAATCTTAGGTATTACTTGAGGGTCAAACCCTAGATCTTTCAATGAATAGTAGGACACTTTATGACTGAACCACCATTACTGTTCTTGAGAGTCCATGTTTATGCAGGGTTGTTTCTCTTTGAAGCTCCTACAGGTTTTGAGGGAAGCACTCGCCACTATTGTAAATTTATCTTACAGGGATAATATAAATGATTCATTCCTTTTAAAAGCTCTGTATTTTCCTAAATAAGAGGGGTATACAATAAGTAATGAGCACTTTTTTCCTGAAAGCAGGTTGATTTATTCAGGATTCCAGTAACCCATATTATTCTCCACTCTTTTGACTGCAAAACAACATTATCTCTGTTTAGTGTGTCAACCTTACACCACCAATTTGGGAGGGCTTGTAGGCCTGCATGGTACCACTCTACTGGTTGATGTCAGGGCCAATGTGTTGTGCATCAATAACCTCCCCATAGTCCACATACTGCTTCCTGTGGAGTGCTTCCTTTATTAGGCTAGACAGATGGTGGCTCTTTATGGCCTTCTGTTAGGCCACGAGGAACCCAGTGGGCCCACACCTTTGAGTACGACGACTGGTGTGTCTGCACTACCAACAAAGATGTGCTGTCAAGAAGCAAGGTGTTAGATTGTGATTTGTTGATCATCTCGTATGAGAGTGTTTGCATGTTACAACATTGCAGGAGTCACAGCTGTGTGTGCTGGCTGGCATGCTGGAGATCAGACAGGTTTGCACAACCTTGTTGTGATAATGACAGATGCCTCACCAAATGAGTTGCTGTGCTTTCATTCACTGTCAAGTCTCCATAGATATTCAGTGCTCTGACTTTCTACTGAAAGAAACTCAATGGCAGCTCTATGCTTGGAATGCACCTCCATTACAGGCTCCATTTTGAAGGATACCTATAGCACCACCATGTAGCAGAACTTCATGAAACTATAGGGGATAGAACAGTTACATTCCACAATGTTAAACAACAAATTCAGTGTGTCTTCATCTGAAATCATTTGAGAGAAAAAAAGTGTTTCATTACTTACTGAACACCCATCGTACTATATGTACATGCATAATTTATGCGTGAACAGTACTGAAAACTCGCCAAGTTTGCATTTTACCCACCAGTTAGAATTAAGAGTACAGTGCCTTGAGGAAATTGTCAAAGCAAGAAAATAGTTTTTTGTGTTGGAATATGCAGCATGCATTGTGCATTCAGAACGAAAAATGTAAAAGAACAACCACACTAAAAAATGTAGTGGATAGGTATGACAATTGATGGTCGCTGGTTGTCTCTGTAAGATGAAAAGTGCTGGTCGACAGAGTGTACCAGATGCATCCATGGAGCAAGTAAGGAAAAGTTTCATATGCAGCCAAAAAAATCATTGGTCCATGCAAGCCAAGCACTTCGAATACCACAGCAGACTGTGTGAAATATTTTCTGATGATGGTTATGTTTCAGGCCTCACCATATGCAGCTCACACAATAATTAAAACCAGAAGATTATGGTGGGTGCCTTTAGTTTTGAATCACAATGCAGCAAGGACTTAAGGATGAGCATTTCACCTCCAAGCTGATATTCGATGATGAAGCAACATTCTATGTATTGCTAAACATTAATCACCACTACATGAGAATGTGGGGCACTGAACATCGTCATGGAATTGTGATGCATAAATGATATTTGTGGAAGGTTAATGTTTCCTGTGCAGTATCAAAGACAAAGCTGTATGGGCTGTTTGTTTTCTGTGAGAAGACTGTGATGGATACCTCTTACTTGCTATGTTGCAGTTGTGGTTGTTTCCACAACTGATAGCTGATTCTGAGACTTGCATCTTCCAACAAGATGAGGAACTTCCTCGTTGGAGCATTGATGCTTGTAACCACCTAAAGATGAACTCCCCTATCTGTGAATTCATCATAGTGGTGAATATGATGTGACTGTGTTCACTTGGCCTCCCAGGTCACCTTATCTAACTCCTTGTGATTTTTTTTTCCCCTTTGGGGACACATTGAGGAATGTGTTTACTATCTCCATTTCCAAGAAGTCTGGAACAGTGCTGCAATGGCACTTGTAAAACATTTGTATAGTACAAAACTCAAACTTTGGGAGTTTAACATTCTATTCTTGCATCAATCATATTTGTATGTGCAATAGTTGGAAAATACAGCGCATCAAAACTCAATAAGCCATTTATAGTAGCACTGTATAGTTGGTGCTGGACTGCACAGTTAATTCAGTCTTCAGTGCCACATCCACCAACAGTGTCATTGGATGTGGTATGGAGGGACATGGGGTAAGCACACCTTTCTCCCAGCCGTTGTTACTTTTTGTTTCCTGGAGCTGCTACTACTAGCTCAGTTATCTCCTCAGTTGCCTCATGAGACTAAGTGTACCCTTTTCCAGTCCTATCAAGGAAAAATCCATGCCAGTATCAGAAACTGATCCTGAGTCCTCTGCACGGCAGACAGATATGCTAATGTCTGTTAGAAATTTAAGTGTTAGGGAATGTTTTGGAGGGTAACTGTGTGAAGTGTAGCCTTATGTAGAAGGATATGTGGTCAATAAATCAGTTTGGATGAGAAGAGAATTTAAGATTTTAAAACGTGGTATTATAGAAAATGATTAGATGGGTACACCAGATAACTAATGGGAAACTAAGGCTTGAATACCAAAATTTGAATGGATGTAAGGTGCAGTGGCAGTGCAGAGATGAAGAGACCTGCTGCGAGACAGACTACCCTATTATTAGACTGACTTAATGATGTGGGAGAGCTGCATCAAACCAATCCTCAGATTGAAGACTAGGTAAAAAAACAACTGTACACTGAGATATATATGAAGAATTTGTACCCTGAAGTTCTAAAGCATGTCATCTGCTCACTTCTTCCAGTTAGTGTTTTCCACATACCCTTTTTTCACAGTTTTGTAAAGAAACTTCTAATTTTTATTTTATTTTAACTTACTTTCCTGCATCCTTCTGTAACAAGTATGCTTTCTCATTTTTTCTAATTTTTCCACTGTTCATGATTCACCCTCATCAATGATTTATATTATACAATATAGTCATGTATATTTTAATCTAGTATGTAAATAAATCTAGATTTCTACTCACGAAGTTGAAGAGGGTGGATGACAGGCACTTGGAAAAGGTTAAAGGTTGCTCAGCTTTTGAAAAAGTCATTCTCTCTCTCTCTCTCTCTCTCTCTCTCTCTCTCTCTCTCTCTCTCTCTCTCTCTCTCTCTCTCTCTCTCTCTCTCTCTCTATGTGTTTGGCACATTCATTCAATAAAGATTTTGTTTTAATTTCTACCCATTTAATTTTTGAATTCACTGTAATATAATGTGTGTTTCACTGATGAGTGTTTTCTCTTTGTCACTTAAAGGTCACGGAACTACACGCAGTCTCCCATCTGTGAACTGGGAAACTTTTCCCAGTAGTGCAGAAGCCGATACAATGAGTCTGCCCAGAACAACTCGCCCATCAGACAGTTCAACAGAGGGGGATGTTGGTTCATGGAGTGTTGTTCGCCGCTTTGGTCGTCTAACTGTAAGGGTCCTTTTTTTCTTTCTTTTTTTTAAAATAATCTAGACAAACATTTTAGTTCCTGCAGTGAAGTAACACAATAAATTAGCAGGACAAGAAAGTAAGTAGAACGAAAACTCACAAAGACATATGGCTTACAGTAAAGTATTTGCTGAAGTGAGTAACTGCATAAATGTCAGCAGGTCGTGGTTACCATTGCTATATTGTATTGTATGCAACTGGGGACCTAGAAATGACAGAGATGCTTCATCCCCACTGTAGCCCTCAACCCCACAACCCCACAACAAGCTACAGCAGTCCGCTCACCCCACTGCCACCCCACACTGAATACCAAGGGTTATTGTATGGTTCAGTTCCCAGGAATGTCTCACACCAGATGAGTGTAACCCCAATGTTTGCGTGGTATAGTAATTGTGGTGTACACATATGTGGATAAAGTGTTTGCACAGCAATCGCTGACATAGTGTAACTGAAGTGAAGTGGAATAAGGGGAACCAGCCTGCATGTGCCGAGGCAGATGGAAGACCGCCTTTAAAACCATCCACAGACTGGCTGGCACACCGAACCTTGGCACTAATCCACCAAGTGGATTCATGCCGGTGACCGGCACGTCTTCCCGCCCGGAAAGCAGTGCGTTAGACTGCACGGCTTACCGGGCGGACTACCAATGCTGACTCTTGTTCATGGGATTTCAGATTAGTCATGTGCCTGAACTCCCCACAAGGCGACTCCCAACTGAATATGCCATAAAAAAATTTCACATTTCCTGCATAAAATTTAGAGAATAGAAAAGTCCATTACTGACATTCATGTAAAGATTAGCCGTACTTCATTCATAAGACACATTCAGCTGTAGGAGAAGCTGGAGGAATTAAACATGTTTGTGGTAGGTCAGTATGCTTTGAAACTCCTGGTAGGATTTAAGTGCTAAAGATTATTACAGCAGATACAAATGTTTAACATAGTGCTTCTAATTCTAATTGAGAAAATATTGCAAGTTACACCCTAACAGATTAAACTTTAAAATGCTGTAAACCAGAATCATGAACCATCATTATCAGTAGTGTCTAGAATGATTAATAGCAGTTTCTTCTCACACAGCGTATATACAGCTCTAATATGTGGCACTATGATTGTTGTCTACGTATGTTTAAGAATATGTATGGATGGATATGCGTGTATGTGTGTGTGTGCATGAGTATATACCTATCCTTTTTTCTCCCTAAGGTAAGTCTTTCCACTCCCGGTATTGGAATGACTCCTTATCCTCTCCCTTAAAACCCACATCCTTTCATCTTTCCTTTTCCTTTCCTCTTTCCTGACGAAGCAGCCGCTGGTTGCAAAAGCTCGAAATTCTGTGTGTGTGTTTTATTCATTGTGCCTATCTACCGGCACTTTCCCACTTGGTAAGTCTTGGAATCTTTGTTTTTAATATGTTAAAGAATAAGTGATAGATGCCAATAATATAAACTTCAGAACACACATAATAACATAATAAACTGTACTGGATGTTCATTTTTATACCTAAATCAAGTAACTCCATAAATCTCCCATGCAACTAGATAAATGCTGTTAGAACTAGTTTTGCTGCAAAGTTCCTTGGAGATGGAACACACATTGCTAAAAAAAATGTAATTCATTCAGTATGTAGTTCATTAGAGCAAACAGGTGGTAAGACAGTTGGGACACATCTGAGTGCTAAAATGCCCTAAATTAACAGAGGCAGTCAATCAGAATGGAAAACTGAAGTAGACAGTGTGAGGAACTGCTACTTTTCTTTTAATTTTAAAATTGCTAGCTATAGCATTTTAGCAAGGAACGGTCTGTGAAATCAAAGCTTACATCATCTCACAAAAAAGTTTATCTTGACCACTAAGACCCACTGTATACCAGATAATCAACTTTGATGATGTTGGTAAATGCATAAACATGTATGAAGTGCCACAACCTTATATGTGATAAACTTTGTATGAGCAAACTGAATACACATCTTGCACAATAAAGATAAACTATAATAATAGAATCCAAATAATATCAACCTGAAGAACGGAACTTTAGGGGGACATGTCAAAGATGTCAATAACAGTAGCTGATGTGGGGAAAAAATCATATAGTAATTCAGTTTTCGAAGGATTTCAAAAATAAATTGAAAAAGCTATATATTATTGAAAGTACAAAGGTTTGTTTGGTAACAATGTAATTTGTGTGTCACTAGCCAATGTGGCAATACATAATTAATAGGTTTTATGTACTGAAAAATGCGATGTCTAAAAATTGTGTTCTTCTTTTCCAGGTAGTTGATAGTGATATACCACCTCCTGCGCCACCTCGACCACCTAAGCCATCTCACCTTACATCAGTAGACAACAGTGCTGGGCCAAGTTACATGAATTTGGACAATATTTCCAGTCAGAGCACAGGATCAACAGTAGTTAACAGTGACAAGGGTTCCCAGGAGCCTCCGTCACCTGTGTCACCACCTCATACTGATGTCATTGTTGTAACAGACGACATGTATGACTTTCCAAGGTCGCATCAGTATCCAGTTACAGCAGGATTAGTGTCTGGAGGTGAAGCTGATGGAACTGGTTCTCTCTCTCGGATGTCTTCTCTGTCAAGGCACTGTTACAGCAATGCTGCTCCTGTACAAGTAAATGGAGATGTTTTTAGGTATGAGAGAGTTTTTAAAAAAAGTGCTGATAGATAATTTCTTTGCCTTTTATAGTTTGTTTGAACTTGCAGAAGAAGAATAAAAAAATGTAGTGTGTTCCATATGAGCCCCCTAAATTGCAAGGAAAATATTGGTGGTTGTTTTTTCTTTAACCTCCTCCCCATCTCCACTTAGGTGTGACTAGTATCTGTAAACATCTCTTAGTTGCTGCAGTATTCAATGTGTTCAAACTTTGTCAGTTTGACTGTACGGACAAGATGCTGGCTTGTGTAACGTGCAGTGAGAATAGAAAATACGGTTTATACTTAAAACTGAGCTGGAAGATACAGTGGTGTTGGAAGTGAAGTGTATTGAAGAAATAACATTCATGTTATTGGTTTACATGTGCTGTAAAAATTTTGATTTATTTTTAGAGCATTTTGTATACAATTTGCTTACTGTTCAAGCTATATCACATCTGAGTTAGAACTCAAGCTTTTGAAGATATTATTCATTTTGTCCACTAGGAGATGTGTTGATCTGGCTTATTATTTGTGCAGTGATGTCACCTGGTTTCCTGTGGGCAGTATTACAGGGCCAGAAGGGAACAGACTACCTACATCACCACCACATAGTTTTAAATCTGTTTTTAATTTGAATTCTTTGTGAATGCTCAGTTTCTAGTGCCTAATAACATTACAGATACTATTAAAGAGATAGAGGGGCTGGCCAGTACTTACCTCAGCTCAGTACAGCCGATAGATACACAGAACAGAACAGAACAGAAAATTTACATTCTTAGTTTTCGGAACTTTATTCCTTCATCAGGGAAGAAGGGAAAGTGGATTCAGTTAATCACAACCCAGGTTATGAAGCAACAGGAAAGGTAAACTGGGAGGGTAGTAAGGATGGAGGCATGGTTGTCAGAGGGAAGCCAAAGATATTCTACTGTAGGTACTGTGCCAGCTTAAAACCAAAGACGATGCATACAGAAGTAAAGAGGTATATACTATAACGATAAACACAACTATGTAGGAAGAAAATATGCATGAATGGCTAAAGAGGAGAGGGGAAAAAGGAGAAGACTGAAGAGTAAATGGGAGTGAGGTTGGTTATCGTAGGTTCAGTCCAGGGGGATGGCGGGATGAAAGGATGTGTTAGAGTGCAAGTTCCCATCTCCGCACTTCCAAGGGACTGGTGTTGGGTGGGAGAAGCCAAATAGCACATACATTGTAGCACGTTCTTAGGTCACTAGAATCTGGACGACATGCTCTGCTACTGGGTATTGGACGTCTCCTAGGCGGACAGTTCGTCTGTGCCCATTCATGTGCTCAGCCAGTTTAGTTGTTGTCATACCAATGTAAAAGGCTGTGCAGCACAGCCATGTCAGCTGATAAATGACTTGTTGTTTCACATGTGACCCTGCCTTGAATTGTGTATTTTTTACCAGTAGCAGGGCTGGAGTAGGTGGTTGTGTGTGTGTGGGGGGGGGGGGGGGGGGGGGGATGCATGGGGCAGGTTTTGCAGTGGGGTCGGTTACAGGGGTAGGAACCGCTGGGTAGAGAAGGTGGTCTGGGAATATTGTAGTGTTTGACAAGGATGTTGTAGAGGTTGGGGGGGGGGGCACACCGATGGAAGGCAACTCTGCGTGTTGTGGGGAGAATATTGTCAAGGGATGATCTCATTTCAAGGCTTGACTTGAGAAAGTCATATCCCTGGCAGAGTAATTTGTTGGTGTATTCGAGGCCAGGATAATATTAGGTGGCGAGGGGATGCTTCTGTGTGGTCTGGGTGTAGGAACATTGTTGTGGACAGGGAGGAATGTATTGCTCGGGAGATCTGTTTGTGGACAAGGTCTGCAGGATAGTTGTGGGAGAGGAAAGCATTGGTCAGGTTATTGGTGTAATTGTTGAGGGATTCATCACTGGAGCACACATATTTGCCACGAATACCTAGGCTGTAGGGAAGGGAGTGTTCGATGTGGAATGGATGGCAGTTGCCAAAGTGAAGGTACTGTTGTTTGTTTGTGGGTTTGATGTGGACAGAGGTGTGGATTTGAGCTTCAATAAGATGGTCAACATCCAGGAAGGTGGCTTGGGTTTTGGAGAAGGACCAGGTGGAATTTAGGTTTGAAAAGGAGTTAAGGTTATTGAGGAAATTAAGGAGTTTTCTGTTTTGTGTATCTATCGGTTATACTGAGCTGAGATAAGTATTGGCCAGCCCCTCTATCTCTTTATTAGTATTTGTTTCACATCTTCAGATGAGATTTTCCATTAATCATTTTGATTATATTATAGCTAAGATTATAACTAGTCTAGTTGAATTCAGTGGTGGACATAACAAATATCTGACATTTGTTATATTACAGTCCTAGTAAGTAGCTACTTCAAGGAGATTCTATGTCCTTTTGTAAGACTATTCTACTATTACTGACATTCCCAAGTTTCTCAACTTCATGTGACGTACATGTGCATCACTATTTGGACAAGGTGTGATTATTTGCCCTTCATAATTTCACTACATTCACAAAGCAACATTGTAAATACCAGGAACACCCAAAATGAGGCTGTCTTTTATTGAACAAAATGTTTCTTTAATTTTCTGCTGTGTACAGAACTCTGGTCTGTAAGGTATCTGCGTAACATGTATTTTAATTTTCTTAAGGTTATTCCAAAAACGTCGTCCTTCATAATTGAGTCATGTGGAGGGTCTGGGTTTGAGTCCCAATAGTACCTGGAATTTTTCCTTTTTGGGAGGACTGGTAGGGGTGCACTTGGCCTTTTGGGGCCAACTGAGGACTACTCAACCAATTAGTAGTGGTTCCTGGGTCAAGAAACCTGTCACAGAATGGGAGAGTGGTGTGCTGACTGTCTCACACTCTATGCCACATTCAATGATGCCATTGATAGATGATGTGGTGCCCAGCCAGGCCCTGTTAGTTTGTCTAGGGCCCGAATGCAGAATTTTTTTCTTACTTCACAATGTGTAAGGCATGCCTGTCAACTCTTCTTTTTCTTTTTGCACTGCATTGCTAGGTATCGGCCTCCATTTACTAATGAACGCTGATTTAATTTGATGTGGTTTATATCACTTCCTACTGCAAACATGTTCCAGATGCTTTAATTAGAAATGTAACATTCACAAATAATTTTAATTCCTTCCAACCTGTAATTCTGGTCCAAGGGGATACAGGGGGAGGGCGTCTGCACTCACTCCAGAGTCCATTTCCCATATTGGTGCATGCAAGTACTGCTCCAGGTGATGTCAGTTGACGCATAGTAAGGCAGACTACTGCTATACGAGATGCACGGTAGTCCCAGCAGTTAGTTTTCCTGATGATGCAGGATGTGAATATCCTTGAAAGCTTGGGCTTTAATTCACACATGATGCAACTTGAGCACAAAGAATTTTATATGCAAGTGCTGCTGCAGGAGACTGCGAACCCTCTCCATGCATAATGTTACATGGTGTCATATCCAATGTCCTTAAAAGGGACTTAAAATAACAAAATAATTATTAAATATTTTATCCAAGCAGTGTATAAATAACTGTAAAATACCTGCTCAATAAAATGCCTTAATAAAGTCTAAATATTTAAATAATTTTAAAGAGATAGGTGAGAGTTAAAAACCTAATTTACATGAATTTTACTATTTGCAAGGTTGTTGTGAAGATCTACTTGCTATGTTGAATGTGAGACATATTATAGAATGGTCCAGCAATAAACGGTTGTTTACAAACATTGTTTTGAGATAGCATCAGCAAGGACAAAAAAGAATATATTCCAGATTGAATGTTTCACTTTGCCACAGAATAAATAGTGCAGTGAAACTCACTAATGTTGCAAAACGGTGTACTATAACGGGACATGAGCCTGGACCAGCATCTCTGGCAAGCAACCAAAATGACGGAGTAGTTAAAATGCTGGACTCAAATATGAGAGGGATAGGTCCAGATCCCTGAGAAGCCATCTGATTAAAGGTTTTCTGGGATGTGAAAAACCAAATCCCTGTGCCATTATTGTGCTACCCAAAATTCTACTCAGCTTCTAATGACCTTATTATCCTCCTCTTTTGTTTTCCTTTTGTGGATATTGTTCTTCCCAAAGATCTGTACAAGCATACCTCATAGTTAAAGTTTAAGTTTTCATCTGTCACTGACACACTCCTTCTCTGGTGGACCTATCTCTTAGAGAGCTGATACGGTAATGACAGTTTAGCTACAGTCTAAAGGTAGTTTCAGCAAGCAATATTTCACTCTGCAGTGGACTGTAGCTGTAATGAAACCAATAGAGTAATACCGGTCATGAGACCCATGAAAAACAATGGTTGAGGTTCAGCCACACACAATTCTAATCTGTTAGGAAGTTTAATTGATGAGTCAATGCATTAGTGTTGTTGTTGTGGGAGTGTGTGTTTCACTTTCGCGTTGCAGGTGTGGGGTAGGGTGCATATCATCATCATATCTGTTCTGCTTAGCTTTTCAATGTATGACAAGTCATGCTATTTGATGATACTGTCTGTAGTGGTGACAAACTAGAAGTAAAGTTTTTGTATCTCTGACATGTAATCCAGTAGACTCTGTCATCCACATCTGTTCAGTTTTGCTTCATTAAGTATGTTTTGGAGGTAAATAATAAAGCTATTGGAGCAAAACAAATATGAGAAAATTAGCGTTCATCATTAAGCAGTATTTTAGTGATAAACTTGGCCTTGTAACTTAAATTTCAGTATGATTGTTTCTTCTCATGTTTATTCTAGCTTGAAAGAGAGAATTGAAATACACTGTTCAGGGTGCACAAGTTAGAAAAATTGGATTTTATTTTGAATCCTTACCATCCAGCAGATATTTCAGAGACTCTGAAACATCTTCAGAAATACTGTAAGCAAATTTATCACCATGACAGCAAAGTTGTGTTCATAATATGTCTCTTTGCTCTATACAACTATTTCAGTAGCTTCAGATCCAAAATATTCTTGTTGTTGTTGTTGTTGTTGTTGTTGTTGTTATTGTTGTCTTCAGTCCTGAGACTGGTTTGATGCAGCTCTCCATGCTACTCTATCCTGTGCAAGCCTCTTCATCTCCCAGTACCCACTGCAACCTACATCCTTCTGAATCAGCGTAGTGTAGTCATCTCTTGGTCTCCCTCTACAATTTTTACCCTCCACGCTGCCCTCCAATACTAAATTGGTGATCCCTTGATGCCTCAGAACATGTCCTACCAACCGATCCCTTCTTCTGGTCAAGTTGTGCCACAAACTTCTCTTCTCCCCAATCCTATTCAGTATTTATCGTCCATGTTTCACTTCCATACAATGCTACACTCCATACAAACACGGTCAGAAACGACTTCCTGACACTTCAATCTATACTCGATGTTAACAAATTTCTCTTCTGCAGAAATGCTTTCCTTGCCATTGCCAGTCTACATTTTATATCCTCTCTACTTCGACCATCATCAGTTACTTTGCTCCCCAAATAGCAAAACTCCTTTACTACTTTAAGTGTCTCATTTCCTAATCTAATTCCCCCAGCATCACCCGATTTAATTTGACTACATTCAATTATCCTCGTTTTGCTTTTGTTGATGTTCATCTTATATCCTCCTTTCAAGACACTATCCATTCCGTTCAACTGCTCTTCCAAGTCCTTTGCTGTCTCTGACAGAATTACGATGTCATCGGCGAACCTCAAAAGTGTTTATTTCTTCTCCATGGATTTTAATACCTACTCCGAACTTTTATTTTGTTTCCTTCACTGCTTGCTCAATATACAGATTGAATAACATCGGGGAGAGGCTACAACCCTGTCTCACTCCCTTGCCAACCACCGCCTCCCTTTCACGCCCCTTGACACCTACAACTGCCATCTGGTTTCTGTACAAATTGTAAATAGCCTTTCGCTCCCTGTATTTTACCCCTGCCACCTTCAGAATTTGAAAGAGAGTATTCCAGTCAACATTGTCAAAAGCTTTCTCTACGTCTACAAATGCTAGAAATGTAGGTTTGCCCTTCCTTAATCTAGCTTCTAAGATAAGTCGTAAGGTCAGTATTGTCTCACGTGTTCCAATATTTCTACGGAATCCAAACTGATCTTCCCCAAGGTCAGATTCTAGTAGTTTTCCATTCGTCTGTAAAGAATTTGCGTTAGTATTTTGCAGCTGTGACTTGTGAAAATTACCTAAATGTCAGTTTAATATCTGTCAACACCTGCTTTCTTTGGGATTGGAATTATTATATTCTTCTTGAAGTCTGATGGTATTTCACCTGTCTCATACATCTTGCTCACCAGATGGTAGAGTTTTGTCAGGACTGGCTCTCCCAAGCCATTTTGCACTTCCTGTCGATCTCATTTTTGAGACGTCTGTATTCCTTTTTGCCTGCTTCATTTACTGCATTTTTATATTTTCTCGATTCAAAGTATTCTCTTCTTCCTTCATCTAGTCATAAGTCTTATACATTCCTCTATAAATATGGAGTGTTGCAGTCAACTGCTATGTCATACATTCTTTTCTCTACAGCGTAATTAAAATTTTGAGTGGCATTTACTTTAGCAGCATAAAAAAATTACTCAAAACTGTTGGTTAATATGTGAATCAAGATACTGTTGACAGTTTTTGTACACACAGATATTTTCTAAGGGCCTATTAAACCTGAATTTTCAGTACCAAATAATCTTAAAAAAAATTGTTGGAGTTGTTGTAGAAGTAACAGGAGTTTGGTTTTGAATAGCATGTGAAGTGAGTGGCTGATACAGGAGCTTGTAATTATCTTATAGAAGAGTGCTGCACCCTTGAACTGCAGGAGATAGAGATGAGGAAACCTACTTCTTTAAATGCCATCTGAATATAACAATAGTTTGAGAGGAATGAAAATATGTACAATCACCTTGAAGTAAAACAGTTGGTTTTTTACCCTCTGACAACTAACAATTCATAACTAAATGTTGAATGTCATCCTGACTCATAGAAAGGCCTGTTACATTAAATGCACATAATATGTGACTTTATTAAATGATCCATTTGTTTTTTGTGTCAGATACACAATTAATTACCAATTGAAGAGTGGAAATAGGCAATGTTACAAGTGATATTTTTTCACAAAACATGTTTTCAGTTCTGTTGGATGCACCAAGACTTCATCCAGTTGCCAAAACATGGAGAATGTGTTTTAAACATGTGTTAGTAATTGGTGCATTGTCTTTGTGACTAGCAGTGCTTCCCTCTGGAGTTCTGCAGTTTAAATTATATTAGAAATGGTTTTTGTTGAGTAGTGTTTCAGTATTAGTGACACTTAAAACAAAAACTTTCTTCATGGCACATAGACACAGTTAGTTCCGTGGTAAAGCACTTAAAATGATTTAACTAAAATATTTAGTTTTGAATTTGTCTCCTTTTGCTTGACAGGGGTAACCTAGTTTCTCATGCAGTCAAGAATGTTTTCAGAGCTCACACTTATCTCAGTGATTCAGACAGTACACCTTCTCATCACCATTTAATTACATGAAAAGTAGCATCTTGGGTTGTCGGGTGTTCTGCCGGATATCAGTGTCGTACTTGCACAATATTTTGGTCACGTAGCTCGTAACCTGAGACTGCTCCTCGAGTGGACCTGGTCCAGTATTTATGCCTATGGCCTTCCCCCTCCACCAACGGCTGCAGGCGCTTTCTCTGTGGTCCGCGCCCATTCCCTGCGACCTGCTGTAGCTTTGCTGCTCTGTTTTCCGTCCACTGTGGTTCTAGGTGTTCCCTCTGCGGTCCGCGCCCACCAAACCAGCTCCTGAGGGTTTCATCTTCGGTTTGGGGTGCCAAGCGTTCCTCCTGCGGTCCACGCCCGCTCACCACAACCTGTTGGAGTGTTGCCGCTCCGTTTTTTGTCCACTGTGGCTCTGGATGTTCCCTCTGCGGTCTGCGCCCACCAGTTCCACTTCTGGGTGTTCCATCTTTGGTCTGGTGCGCCTGTCAGTCCGATAGGGGCTCGTTTTCCATCTCCATGTCTCTGGTTCTTCTGTTTGTGTAGTGTTGCAGCTGGCCCTGTTGCTCCTTTAACAATTCCAGAGCCGGATCCAAGGCTCTGCTTAGCCGGGACCCTGTGTCACGGTTCATAAGATCGTCAGCCAAGATCATGCTATGAAGTATGAGGATACCAAGATTCTAGCACAAACACCCAGATTTTGGGACAGTGTTAAGAGAATCGATAGAAATAAAAATGGCTCACAATCTTATGAACTGTAACACAGGGTACCAGCTAAGTGGAGCCTGGGATCCGGCTCTGGAATTGTTAAAGGAGCAACGGGGCCAGCTGCAAACACTACACAAACAGAAGAACCAGAGACATGGAGATAAAAAACGAGCCCCTATCGGACTGCTAGGCTCACCAGACCGAAGATGGAACACCCAGAAGTGGGACTGGTGGGCGCGGACCGCAGAGGGAACATCCAGTGCCGCAGCGGACAAAAAACGGAGCGGCAACGCTCCAACAGGTTGTGGTGAGCTGGCGCGGACCGCAGGCGGAATGCTTGGTTCCCCAAACCACAGGTGAAACCCCCGGGAGCTGGTTCGGTGGGCGCGGACCGCAGAGGGAACATCTAGAACCACAGCAGATGGAAAACGGAGCAGCAACGCTCCAGCAGGTTGCAGGGAACGGGCGCGGACCACAGAGGAAGCGTCTGCAGCCGTTGGTGGAGGGGGAAGGCCATAGGCATAAATAGTGGACCAGGTCCACTCGAGGAGTAGTTTCAGGTCACACCTGATGAAGGTTACGAGCTACGTGGCCGAAATATCGTGCAAGTACGACGCTGATATCCGGCACAACACCCGACAACCCAAGATGTCATTAGATTGCCGGGAAAGCCTGAAGAGTTACACATGAAAAGTAGTTAAAATCTGGTTCAAGTGGTACCTTTTCGAACAGACATTCCCACTGACACGGGAAAGATAGCTTATAATAACTGTAGTCATAATATTTATACAGCCTGCAAATTGTTGCCCTGTTAGTCAGCAATTGTCTCGCAATCTGTTCCGCTCTTTTTTTAAATGTTAAGATTTGGTAGAAAGCTGATGATCATCACATGAATGATTAGAAAGGCTGTTTGGAGAAACTTTGATTTTTTACGTTTATAATCAGTCTGTGCCTATTATTCATTTAACTTCTCTGTCCAGAAAGTGTCACAACAAGTATAATTGTAATATGAATTGATTGGAAATAAAATTTTCATTGCAATCCTTTTTTTAATCTGTTGTATTGTGTTTCGTGCTATAGGTACGATTTCCATGATGATGTAGTAAACGTGCCCCTTCAAGATGGAACTATAGGTGACGAACCACCATCTCCACAGTCGGAGGGATCCTGCTCTGGTTCTGTAGCGTCATCATCGACTGCAGCTGCATATTCCAATTTGCCGAGTCCGAGTCCACTTGGACAGGTGCCAACCCCACCAGCTGTGGACAGGGGCCTGAAGCCTGGCCGCAAACTGTCTGACACACTGTCTATTGCTTCAAATGAGCTGTCACCTGGTGCATATCCTGCACCACCCAGTGTGGACAGAAAGCTGAAGCCAAATCGCAGGTTCAAGGATATTGTGACAGCCGTTCCTGAAACAGGTTACTTTCTTTACTTTATTGTTTGATTGCTTGTATGAGAGGGAGTCAAATGAAAACTGTTAAAGTGTAATTTAAAATTGACATTTTGTGCCATTGTTCTGTAAGTTAGCAGCACTACCAGTGATATAAGGAATGCCCTTCATGTGTCAGCATACTAAAGACAAGTGTAATGCAGACACAGTACTGATTCAAAATGGCTGCTCTGCTTGCGACATCCACCAAGGAAGAACAGTGCTCTGTCACATATTTTCTGGTCAATGAAAGCATGAATCCTATTGAAATCCATCATGGACCGAAGGTTCAGTGTGGTGATGTATGTCTATCTCTGAAACAAGTGTTTGAGTGGAGTAGAAAATTCAGAAATTGCATGACTTCTGTGACAGACACTAAGCACCTGAGCAGTCAGACTGCATTGTGACATCAGAGACTATGGCAGCACTTGAAGCCAGCACAATGGACATGTGATGGTGGACGAAATAGCTGCAAATCTGAAGATTATTTATGGATCAGCACATTACCTTATTCATGTAGCGCTCAAGTTTTACAAAGTGTCTGAAAGATGTGTGCCACCACAGCTCACTCCAGAACTGATGTAGTGACGTTTTGATGTCTGTGAGAAACTTCTATGGTGATTTGAAGCAAAAGGTGATGGCTTCTTTGTGGAATTGTTACTGGAGGTGAATCCTGGATACACCACCACCACCACCAGTGTGAAATATAGAGCAAGCAAGGTATAGCATCACTCCTCATCACCAAACCCAAGAAGTTCTGGACTCAGTGATCTGCAGGGAAGATTTTGGTGACTCTGTTTTGGGATAAATGAGATGTTTTCTTCGAACACTACACAACTAGGGGGAAACATCATCACCAGTGCATCATATTGAAACATATTAAAAAAATAGCTTTGGCCTGCAATAAGGTCAAAGCAACCTGGACGTCTAACTACTGGTGTCATATTGCAACAAGACAATGCTGAGCCTCATACTGTCTATGCAACACTTGAAACCATTGATGACCTGCATACTCTGACACATCCACCATACTCACTAGACCTCTCACTTAGTTGTTACCCACATGTCTGGATCAATCAAAGCAGTGATGGGAGGAAATAAATTTCATTCCAATAAAGAGATGCAGCATGCGGTGCACGAGTGGCTGTACACGCTACCATTTTTTTCCTCCCCCACAGGACTTCCTTTGTGCTGGATGAAGTATTTTGAATGATAAATGGTATGCAGACTATGCCAAAAAATGATACACTTGTGTTTCACTTTTGTTCAATAAAAATATTTAAAGTTTTCATTTGACTCCTTCTTGTATCTCTGTGTAAACTATATCTGAAATATAACCATGCCTTTTATAATACCAATGGAAGTTCTTTCCTGTGGGCTGTAGGGTCATTCAACCCTGTGAGACCTTTTCTTGGTTCAAGCTGAGTAGCCCTTAATTCAGCCCAGTATCATTAAATAATACTCCATTTATAGTTTATGGACAAGTTTTGAGAGACATCCTTTTGTTAATAACTTTCAGTTTCTAGTTAATTAGTTGGTGAGTTTCGTGTTCCATGGATCATTCTGCTTGATAAATCGTAATGATGTGGAAAGAGGTGTTTAACATTCACATCACAAATTAATTTGTACACTTGGTTTCATGCTGAACATCCCTAAGTTTTTATTTTTTTTTTTAAAAGGAGAAAGACATACAGATATGATTTCATAGTTCCTAACCACCACCTATGAGACACTGCAATAATAGAAATTTACCTATGGAATAGGAGTTACGAAGGAGAACCTTTCTCTGTTTGTTTTTCATTTTTTACTTCACTACCTGTCAGACATGTAATATCAGCAGATAAATGATAAAAAAAATTTGTTGCAGGATTCTGCACCCCTTTTTGTTGTAAAGACTACTTTAATATGGAGTAATGAATTTCATTTTTCTTCTGGTATTGTTATTGTGTACATCATTGTTCCTTTTGAACTGTAGTGATTTATTTACAACACGCTTATTGAGGGAATAAAAATACTGTGGCCAGAATGCTTGGCTCCTTAAACATGTGTCTTCAAGGTAATGTGTGTGAGCACCACATATTACTCAGTCAGCACATTTTAAGTAATGAAGACTTTCTTTCTTAAAGATAAGTTACATCAGAATATTATGCCATGTGACATTATTGACTGAAAATGTGCAGAATATGTCAGTTTACAGATATGCCTCTCCCCAAGGTTTTCAATGACTCCAAATGCGAATGTGACTGAACAAAGTTGTTTTAGGGAGTTCCAAAACATGCTTTTTCCAGTTTAAATTCTCATCAACATGGACACACAATAATTTTAAGTTCCCACCATATTTATTATTTTCTACCATGTGTTACACTTATCACTGGTGTATCACCCTGTACAAGTGCAGAACTGTATATATTGTCATTTTAAAGTTGAGGGTGAGACCATTTGCAGAAAGCCGGCCAACGATGCTTTAAAGAAATTTATTAACCATTCCTTCTGTTCCTGGAAGTATGCTAGGATTGATCACAGTTCTAGTGTTACGTGAAAAAGAACTAACTCTGCTTGTATGTTGGACAGAAGATTGTTTACGTTTATGTATATGAGGAACAGTAGTGAATATGAGATTGAGTGTTATGAAACGCCATACATGGTGCCCTCAATGAGTTCAGGCCTGGGGATGCTATGCAAATTATTAAGCCTTTGTGATCATTTTAGTTCAGGTTCCCATACATTGTATCTTCTAGTTACTTTGTAGCCTGATTTAATTCAGTTGTGACTAACTAATCTTGTTGTTAAGAGCAAAGATATTTTTTTCATGTCCCGTGAAGTGCACTTCTTATTCCACATCATGTTGACTTGATTGCCTATCTTTGCATCATGCCAATGCTTTATGATGATTTTACTGGATATGTATGAAGTAAATTTAAATGAATATTGATAAAATACAACAATAATGCTTACATTGGCTAATGTTTATTAAGTTTACATCCACTGAGTAAAATTCAGACTATAGCCAAGTTTATAAAACATTTTTAAAATTTGTGTAAGGGAATAAATTGCACGGTTTTTGGTAATTCATTGAAGAATTTAATGTTGATCGCTATTGTGTTTGTGAGAAAGTCTTGAGTGTGCTAAAGTATCTCATATTTTATAAATGAAAATTATTTCTAAGTCTAAGTTCGTGTAAATTTTGTTTGGCATAAATTATAGAAGTGTAGATGTAACACCAACGGCATTCAGTATACCGTAATGTCAAATGATATAATTTGTGATGCATAGAATCTTGTATACTACAGACATCTATCACAAAGCGAACAATTGGAAGTCAGAAATTCCAGAATAGCTATAAGATGCATGGAGCAATTTCAATTAAACTTGATACTTACCATCTTCCTCAGGCACTTATCATCCACAGCTTGATATAGGTCTGTACCACACTTTTCCACAAATTACATTTTGTCACCTTTCCATGTAGAAGTTTGCCCTGCTTATTTCTTTCATTGTGAATCCATCTTCATGTCTTTTCTTACCGTGAGGAGTTCAGTGAATTGGCAGATCTCAACATAGTCCATTTCCTCATTATTCTGTGTCGTTATGTGTCCAGCCCACCACCAGTGCAGTTTTGTATCAGTCACTATCACATGCTTGACTCCTGTCTCTTGTCCATTTTCTGTTTTCCTTTATCGAATATTTTTGTCTTACTGTAATTAATCTTCAGGACTACTGCCATACATGCTCTCTTCAATCCCTCCATTCTTTGCTAAAGTTATTCTGCATCTGAAGCAAACAAAACATTATCATCTGCAAATTGAATGTGTTTCAGAGATGATGCATTTATAAGTGAACCAGTGGCATACGAGTTGTAAAATAATACATTCAACTATTGCAGTATGTAATGTATTTTGTAAATAGAATTTTTGTCATGTTGTTATGTCTGATGTTTGCAAAACTCTTCAATGTGGTGACTCAATGCAAATGTAAATAAATACATAGATGCCAATTTAAAACATTGATCACAGTTGCAAAACAAAGCACTCTGATATGAGAATGGTTGCTGATGCAACTACTTAGGTAAATTGTTTTGTAACTATTGTAAAATACTAGATGGTACATGTATAGTTTTACTTTGTTTTGGATCAGAAGACTGTCTAGATAGATCAAAACATGGCATGTAATAATGAGAGTGAAGAATAAATCAGAATCGTTTTAAACATTATTGTTTAGTTGTCATTGTGTGGTACAGGATAATTATAATTGTCGTGACTATGGAATGGGCTTCCATATGACAGGTGTTCTCAACTTGGCCTCGCCTCCAGCATGTCGTCCAGTGATGGATGGAAGCCGCAGTCTTAGGAGGACACGTGCTGCTCCCAGTCCAACTCCCCCTTCTACAACAGCACCACAACTGCTGAATGGACAACGTCAGCGATCAGATTATAACACAAGTTCTGATGAAGATAATCGGAGCTCGTTTGATGATGATCAGGTGAGATGGCAGTATATTTTATTTTGTGTCATACTTTTGTAAATGAAAACTTTGGGAAGTACTGTAATGGGCCCCATTCTAGAATTGAGTGAAACCATAAGCAAATAATTGTAAGAAGAGTAGTTCCTGCCTAGATAGCTGAGCTCTTTAGTGCACTGCTTCCACGTTTAGTGGAGGCAAGCCAGCCAGATTGACAGTGGGGGCTAGTGAGCTGGCCAGCTTGGATGTGATTTTAAGGTTGTTTCCCACATCCAATTAGGTGAACAGCAGGCTGTTGCCCATGTCCCACCTATGCTACATGCTACGCAAATATTTAGAAAACATCCTGACACTTGGGCGTGATATTTACTCTAGATGCACACAATAGATGGGGTACACAGATTCTATCCTGGGATGGGGGGAGGAGGGGTGGGGGGTGGGGGTGATTGGAAGGGCATCCAGCCACCACTTATCACTAGCATATCCAAAACACACATAACAATGCCAGCCCCATAGTAAAATGAGAAGTAGGTGAGGGAGAAAAAGTAACACACACCTATTATTTGACTTACGTATCTCTGTGTAGGTGCTAGATGTTAAGAGCTCATTCTGGTAAAGTGACTAGTGTTGGAGCTTCGTAAGATGAATGTGTATGAGGTGAAGGTTAAACTCCCTCTGTCTTAATTATGAATCTATTTTTTCCATTACTGGTCAAGTTATTTAATTTATACGACATTTGAGAGCTAATAAATGAAGGAAAAAAAACCTGTTTATTTGCATGAAGTTTCAATTTATGGTTTCCAGGTCTGTAAGATAAATACCATCCTGCAATGTGTGATGTCGAGAGCACATCTGACGAGTAATTGTACATTGCTTTTGTAGTGTAGCGCTCTACGACTCACTGTATTATTGATTTTGAATAATGTCATTTGCTTCATTATATACCGAGGTTTGACTTGGGCTTTCCAAGTCTCTCCCTCGTCCTAGAAAATTTAATTACAAATAATAAATAGTCAAATATGAAATTCCCTACAACTTCATGAAAATGCACAGGTTTCTTTTTTTCATTATATTGCCTCTCAAATGTCATATAAATTAAATAATGACCAATGAGAAAAAAAAAGTACCTTAGTAACTAAGTCTGAGCGGGAGTTGAACCTTCGCCCCATACATGTTCATCTTAAGAAGTACAAATGTTAATCACGTGACCAATGGGAACTCTAACAGCCGGTCCTTATGCGTGAATACATAAACCACGTAATAGATGTCTATAACTTCTCTTGCGATTTTATGGAATTGCCGGGGTAGCGCACCTTACTACTTGCTCATTCTTACAATAACTTTATCTTGGAACTATTCATTTGGTCCCTGTTTGCATGACAAACAACAGTATGGGAATTGTCATTCCACCTTGATTCAAAGCACTTTCTTGTTTGTTTTTCCTATTTATTCTCCAGCAACAAATATCACAATCCTCAGAGGGTTCTTTAAATTTAAAACATGCAGAAAATTTAAATTTGTTATGCAAACATTGTAACACATTATTACGTTTTTGCTGTTCGTTTTTTGAAATATAGTTTCTGTCAGTACTTTTATACTACCTTATTTATTGTACATTATGGCATGTTTTTGAGAATTATTGTCACTGTTTGCAGCATATTTTATGTGCTTTTTCTGTCACCATTTTTCTTAATGTACATCATGTCATCTGCAGCTTTGTGAGCGTCTGTTAGTAAACAAATACTACAAGGTAAACTTACATATGTCAGTGTTACACACTTAGGGTTGTGGTAATGTTGTGGATACAGTTTTGGCGTGTGGAAGGCTGTTACTTAGTTTGTCGTGTACTCACATTTGATGGACAGTGTGCAGCTAATTCTACACACAGAAAAGCAAAACGTTCACACTTTGTTTATGATCCAAAACATTACACCATCTTGCTGTTTGTGTGTGTTGCAAGAGATGTATCGCATGTTTTGAGAATGCTATGAGAGCTGTAGTGTGAGTTCTGACGACTTATGCGCGTTATTTGTCTCTGAGTGATGGGGAAGTGGTTCTTTTGCATGTGTGTGCTGTCTGTTCTGTGTCCTTGGTCAGTTCTCTCAGAGTGATAGTGTGACGTTGCAAAGTGCTGTGTTTACATTTATTACATTTTTCCCTCCCAGTACAGTCTTTTGTATGTAGTAATTTTCTTCTATTTTTAGTCATTGGTATAGACTGTTGCTGTGTTTCAGAATGTGTAGATCGTTTTTGATATTAGTGGAGTTACGGTTTTTGTGCATTAGGTGTTCTGCGAAAGTAGAGTGTGTGCTGTCATGCTTCAGAGCTCTCATGTGCTCTGTGTACCTAATTCAGAAATTTCTGCTTGCTTGTTGTATGTATTGGGCTTCACAAGAGTTACATGTGAGCTGATATATTCCAGCATTGCTGGATGTGTCTGAGGTTTCTTTGTATGGTCTTTCTCTTTTTTAACTGTGTTGTTTGTTCTGAATGTTACTGGGATCCCTTGCTTTTTCGAGATTTTTCCAATTCTATGTGATAGTTTGTTATTGTACGTTAGTGTTGACCGGAATGGTCGCTGGGTGGGCGCAAACAAAAATGTAGTGGGACTGAACGGGAGTGGCTCAGGAACAAACAAGGCGGAAGAATGGGACTGGAAGGACAAGCATGACAACAGACAACTGAGCAAGACACCAAAATCAACAACAAAGTATTAAGCATTGGGGTCAAAAGAGAGCCTCACACAATCAAAACAATGTCCACTCATGAACGGGAAGTAAGCAAACGCAATATAGACACGATGTCTGTAAGAGAGAGATCAACCAACTCAATGCGAATACCAGATGACTTGCTGAGTGAGAGGCAGCCACATAAATACACAACAGAGTATGTCACTATTGGATGCCTGGACCATGTGCCCCAGTGGTGCCCTCATGTTAGACTCGGGGCCAGGAGCACACGCAGCCACAGCTTACAGTGCGATTGCTGCAGAAACCTCTGGTGGTGACAGAGTTCCATGCCGTCTGGCACAGATTTGAAACCCGCGGCATTCAGTACCAGAGTTAGTATGTACCATCTGTCTATTTTTCCTGATGGGAAGTGGACTGCTATGTTGTCTGTGTGTTCTGCCTCTGGGTTTTTAGATCCTTTGATTGTGCTCTTGAGTTGGTGGCCACTATTTTTGTTTTTTGTCTTTACTTTGTTCTTGAGTTTCGATATGATGTCAGTTTTGTAGTTTTTTTTTTTTTCAACAGCAATTTATTTGTTCCTGCATGTAGTTTTCTGGTTTGAGGTTTCTGCTTATCCTGTGGAGCATATGTGTGAATCTGGCATATTTGTGCAGTGAGGGGTGGTTGGATGAGCTATGGGTAATAATGCTTGGAGTTGTGGGTTTTCTGTTGATGAAAAATTCATATTGTTGGTTGTTTCTTGTGATTGTAAGATTCAATAAATTTAGTTTCTTCTTTTTCTCTATTTCCATTGTGAAGTGGATTTGTGGGTGTACTGTGTTGTTGATACAGTGCAGCTCTTCTAGCCTTTTTGTGTTTCTACATCTACACGGATACTCTGCAAATCACATGTAATTGCCTGGCAGAGGGTTCATCGAACCACCTTCTCAATTCTCTATTATTCCAATCTCGCATAGCGCATGGAAAGAATGAACACCTATATCTTTCCATACAAGCTCTGATTTCTCTTATTTTATTGTGGTGACCGTTCCGCCCTATGTAGGTCGGTGTCAACAAAATACTTTCGCATTTGGAGGAGAAAGTTGGTGATTGGAATTTCGCGAGAAGATTCCGTCACAATGAAAAAACCCTTTCTTTTAATGATGTCCAGCCCAAATCCTGTATCATTTCTGTAACATTATATCCCATATTTCGCAATTGTACAACATGTGCTACATTCTATGAACTTTTTCGATGTACTCCATCAGTCCTATCTGGTAAGGACCCCACACCATGGAGCAGTATTCTAAAAGAGGATGGACAAGCATACTGTAGGCAGTCTCCTTAGTAGGTCTGTTACATTTTCTAAGTGTCCTGCCAATAAAACGGAGTCTTTGGTTAGCCTTCCCCACGACATTTTCTATGTGTTACTTCCAATTAAGTTGTTCATAATTGCAATACCTAGGTATTTAGTTGAATTTACGGGTTGTAGATTAGACTGATTTATTGTGTCACTGAAGTTAGAGTTCTTTTTAGCACTCATGTGGATGACCTCACACTTTACGATATTTAGGATAAACTGCCACTTTTCGCACCATTCAAATATCTCAATTATTATGTAGATGTTCAGATTGTATTTGGCACCTTTCTCAAGTAACTGCTGTTCTTTTAAGAGTGTTACATCAGTAAAATTAATCAAGCTTTCATGGAATGTGTGTTGTGTGTGTCTGTTTTAGAGCTGTTTTTGTTCATGAGTTTATTTAATTTCTGTTCCTGTTCCTGTCATTTCTTTTGCATTATTGACTGCGGGTGGTGATGTATTCTTTCCATTATATTATACAGTGTTGAGGAGCTGATGATTTGGTTTGCTAATTCTAGGTGTAATTTGTATAAGCTGACTTTAAGTTCTTGCTTTTTTGAATATAGAGAGCAAATTTATTTTTCAGCCAGGCTCTTCCAGTTGTTTGTTTACCAAGCTGTCTTAGAGGTGACATGTTGTTTACATTAATTTTAATATAATTAGGAATGATGTTGTTGGCTGAGCAGATTTTGGTGTACTTGAGGTTCTTGTTTGTTTGATGTAATTTCATCTTCGTTTTTTTAAGTTCATTGAAGAGCTTCACTAAAAATGCCTGGCATGGTGTAGGAACAATAACTTTATCTTGGAACTGTTCCATTTGGTCTGTGTTTGCATAGAGAAACAACAATATTGAAATTGTTAGCTTGTCTTGATGCAAAGCACTTCATTGTTTTGTATATGTATTCTCCAAAATAGTTTCAGCAACAAATATCGCCATCATCAGTGGGTTCTTTAAATCTAAAACATGCAGAAAATAGCATAGTTATACAAACATTGTAACACATTTTTACTGTTTCTTTTTTGAAATACAGTTTCTGTGGATACTTTAATACCACCTTATTTATGTATTTAATGGATTGTTTTTAAGAACTGTTGTCGCTGTTGGTGGCATATTTTCTGTGCTTTTTCTGTCGCCATTTTTCTTAGCATACATCAGCTGTGCGAGCGGCTGTTGGTAAACAAATACTTCAAGGTGAAGTTACACATGTCAGCATTAAACACTTGGCAATATTGTTGTGGATACAGTTTTGGTATGTACTGGTCTTTTACGAGTACTGAGTTTGTCGTGTACTCACATTCGATACAGTATGCAGCTAATTCTATACACAGAAAAGCAAAACTTTCTCACTTTGTTTATGATCCAAAACATTACGCCATTTTGCCGTTTGTGAGAAATGTATCGCATGTTGTGAGAAGACTACAAAAGCTGTAGTGGGAGGTATGACTACTTCTGTTCCTATGAAGTGTTATGTTTTTGTTTATGATGTTTTTCTCTTCCACAAAAGGATAGAATAGCTGCACTGTGACATCAACACAGTATACCCACAAATCCACTTCACATTGGAAATAGAGAAAAACAAGAAACTGAGTTTATTGCATCTTACAATCACAAAAAACAACCAACAATATGAATTTTCCATCTACAGAAAACCCACAACCACAAGCACTATTACCCATAGCTCATCCAACCACCTGACAGTGCATAAATATGCCAGTTTCACACACATGCCCCACAGGATAAACAGAACACCTCTCAAACCAGAAAACTACACACAGGAACTAAATATATTCAAACAAATTGCTGTTCGAAACAACTACAAAACAGACATCATAAACAAACTTAATAACAAGTTAAAAATGAAACATGAAATAGTGGCCACCCACTCAAGAGCACAACCAAAGGATGTGAAAACCCAGAGGCAGAACACACATACAACACAGCAGAGTACACCACATCAAGAAAACTCTCTTTACTGCTCTGAGACAACTGATCCAGGACACAGAACAGAAAGTGTGACACACACACACACACACACACACACACACACACACACACAAGAAAAAAAGAACCACTTTCCCATCACACAAAGAGAGAGAAATAAGGAACAGAAGTTGACAGAACTCCCGCTACAGCTTTCATAGCCTTCTCACAACATGCGATATGTTACTCGCGGCACGTGTGAACAATAAGGTGGTGTAATGTTTTGGATCATAAACAAAGTGTGAAGGTTTTGCTTTTCTGTGTATAAAATTAGTTGCACACTGTCTGTGGAACGCGAGTACACGCCAAACTAAGTAACAGCCTAGAACACACCAAAACTGTACCGCAACCCCAAGTGAATAATGCTGACATACGTAAGTTCACATTGTAGTATTTTTTTACCAACAGCTGCTCACACAGTTGCAGATGACATGATGTATGCTAAGAAAAATGGCAACAGAAAAATCACATAAAATAGTAAGAAAAATGGCAACAGAAAAATCGCATAAAATCGCATAAAATAGCCTCAAACAGCGACAACAATTTAAAAACATTCCATAGCGTAGAATAAACAAGGTAGTATGAAAGTATGTGCAGGGGGGGGGGGGGGGGGGCGCGGGCGGCACTCTGTTGGGAAAGTTGTGGTCACACTGACTACGCAGAACTATGTACACAACAGTTATGTACTTGGCTTCAAGTAATCTTCCTGTAACGTGATCATAGGCAGAGATACCATTTTTTATTTAACTGAGTTAGTCAGTTTCAAGACATGTCGTGCTAAAGAACTAAATTTCATCAGTGACACAGAAAACTTATTGTATCACAGAGAATTGATGAATAACCATTTAGTATACGAATGAAACCTCTGTACTCCACATGACCACCAACTCGGGCAGCTCAGGCCAGAATTCTTTTTTGATCTGCTGGAGTTGGTGGTCATGTGTGCATGAAGTGTGCTTGTCTGTGTGTTTCTCTGTTTTTCTTTTGCTGATGAAGACTGTGGCTGAAAGCTTTGTGTAAGTGTCTTTTAATTGTGCCTCTCTAAAACTTGACGGCTCTTCTTTATTGTAAACAGCAAACTATCTTTGCCTGCATTTTTAATTTTTTGATTTAATGTGACATTAGAAGTTCCTCTAAGGGATATGAACAGAACAGCTTGCATCTTGAAGATAGTTCGTTGAAGGTATGGTTTACTACTTGCTTTGTAATTCTTGATCTTCTACAGGAACTAGAGTACCATACTCGTGTGCTTGCCTATACCTTTGTTACTGATGATGTGGTACATTTGGTGTGAGTTGGGGTGTAGGGTGAGCATGATCTGTCGAACACCTGTGAGGATTAGGTCTGAATAGATATATTTGCAGCATGTCTGGTAACAGGAGGGTCAAGTTTGTGATACACCACAGTTTGGGAATAGACCATTCGCTACTTGTCATGCACATAGAGAATGCTAATTGCAGCATAGCTGATAGATAACATAGCTGCTTTCATGTGTGACCATTCCTTTTTTATAGGGTAGGAAATGCCTGTGACTGGACTGTTGTAGTTGGTGGTGGTGGTTGTTGTTGTTGTTGTTGTTGTTGTTGGGTGTATGAGACAGGTCTTGCAGCAGGGTTAACGACAGGGGAATGACACATGGAGAGCAGGATTGGAATAGGGGTAGAAAAGTATTTTCTATAGCTTTGGTGGGCAGTGGAACTCTACATTGGGTGAGGTGGGTAAGATTTAGGTAGAATGCCCTCAGAGTATGATGAGACATAGTTGAAGCCCTGATGAAGAATGTTGTTGAGCTTTTCAAGGCCAGAGTGATACTTGGTAATCAGAGGAGTGTTGGTCAGTGGCTGGTTATCAGGTTTACTGAAGTCAGGGAGGAGGTTGCATGGGAGATCTTTTTATGGATGAAAAGTTAGGATACTGTCTTGTCAAAGAAGGTTCCAGTAATGCTAACAGTATATTTGGATAACTCCTGCTGTCCTCTGTACATACAACGTTCATGGGTGGTGAGGCTGCAAGGAATACATTATGACACTGGTCTGTGGCAGCTGTCAAAGTGGATTTACTGTTGGTTGTTGTGGTGGTGAGTTTGGTGTCAGGATGATGTTGGGAAAGATAGTGTTCCATGGCTGCAAGGCCATGGGAATGGGAGATAATGGTACAAAAGGGCATCACATCCGCAGTGATCAATAAGAACTCTGGAGGTAATGGAACAGGATCTGTGGAAAGGCTGTGAATAAAATGAGCAGGTCTTGAATGTAGAATGGGAGGTTACAGACAATAGTTTGGAGGTGTTGATCAATGGAGGCAGTGATTTTTTTTCTGTGGGACCATTGTACCCAGACACAATGGGACAGCCAGCAGGTAGACCTGTGGAACTGAGTTTATGGAGTTCAGGAAGCAGGTAAAAGATATGAATGCTGGAGGCTTGCTGGTGTGACAAGGGAGATGGATTCAGGTGTTTGGTTTTGGGGTGAATGTAAGGCCTGTCGGACTTCAGGGATGGGATGATAGATAGATAATAATCCAAACTGAACATCTGTTGACCTGTATAGGTTTCTCTTTCAGCAAAACAAATGATGCTAACTGCCTGAAAATGTGTTATTTTTGTACTAATTACTATTAACTGCTAAATTTCAACAACTGAATCTTCATTGCAGATTTCTCGATTGCGACAGCGGTTGCCAGAGATCCAGTACCTGGATCTGGATCTAGATTCTGATACAAGTGGTATGCATTCTGCTCATTTGCCAAGATCCCCTGAGCGACCAGTTTGCACAGGAACTGTATATAAGACAATTGATTTTGTGAAAACAGAAGCACTTAATCACACTCGGCAACATATGGAAGAAGAAAGAAGAAGGTGTCCTTTTGAATTATGACCCCTGCATATGCAGAGGTAGCTCTGCCAGACTTCAAAACTAGATTTTAAAGTATTTTACTTTTTAAAAGTGCGGCGGCTGTCATACCATTAGAAGTAATCAAGAAATTTTGTACTTTCAGTCCTTATTTGTGTGAGAAATACCATTGCAGCAGTATTTCACACAGTTTCTGTTCTGTCACAGTTTACTCAGAAACCTTAGTAAAATATGCAGATATTTATGCATACTACAGTGCATTAAGCTTGTGATAACAGAAATCATCATATCAGTATCTGTTGAAAGATAGTGACTGACATCTGTTTCTTAGGTATTTGTTACTTCACGTACATTGCAGAATGAGTGAAATGCCCGTATTCACTCATCTATTGCATCACTGCTTCTTGAAATGTAACACTCTTAAGATGGAAACCCAGGAAGCTTCCTTCCTGGAGCTCTGCAGATTTGCAGAATTTTTACCTGGCGAATATCTGGTGTGATTATGTTGTATGTTAAGAAGTCAGATTATTGTTTAATAGTAAATGAGCTGGCGTCTTTTATTGTTTTGGATGTAATGAATGCAAGGGATGAGTAAACTTAATAAACTAAGAACAAAAGTAAACTATATGCTGTAATTATGATCTCTGAAGATGGACAATACCAATGCAGTGGTTACATATGGTGGCTCTTTGTGTTTCTCAGCTTGGTGCAACTCTTAAAAATTCATGCCACATTGATTCCACACACGTGGAAAGCTGTAACATTTATGACTCGTGTACTAGGCTTCTTTATACAAGAAGCTCTTCTTGGCTTCATAGAGTTGACTCTGTAAATCTCAAGCCTCCCTGCCTTCAAACAATAGAGTAACATGGCTGGAATGGAAATCAGTTTGTGACACTGTATCATGGTGCATCTGTTTCTTTCATAAAACATTTTTTACAAATTAATCCACTTGTTCTGTTGGACATGTTACTTTCCATCCAAGACTATTTGGAAATTGAGGCATACTGATTTGAAATATTTAAATGCTGTAATGTTGTATATTAGTAATATCCCAATGAGTGCGACAGACCAACAGCTAATCATAGTGTGCTCCCTTTTGTGTCTGTAGCCATGTGCATATGTGTCAATCTTCTGTGTAGTGTCTCTGAATGACAATAAAGCTTGTTGTTTTATGATCGAAAAGCTGTTGGTCAGTCTTTCATGTGTGTATCACCAAAAGCCTTGTTGAGTAAACAGCTGTCATATCTATGCTGGTTATTAATGCACAAATACTTGTGAAATGTACCATCTTCGCACAATTCACTCTGTTTAACAGACTGTTGACTGTTTAATGCCACATTGTTACATTAAAGAAGTAATTATGTCATTATGTATAAAAGAGTGTAGTATTTTGTATAGTTTTTTCTATCTTCTTAGAAGAGATTTTTCATACTGATGGCATCAGAGTATAGAAATGGCTGTCATTAATGTAAGTACATTTATGTACTATTACTTTTGTAGTGTGCCATGAAGTGCCATCACTTTTTAAAAGAATTTATTTATGAATGTTTGTCACATCAGTGCCGTGTTAAATATTGATAGAGAAATCTTATTTTCCTTTTTTGTGCTGTATTTTGTACATGTTGCTCATAAAGTTATCAGTTTTTTACAGTTGTTTTAAAGAATAAAAATAATCTATTTAATTTTCTTCTGAGGTTGTTTTATCTCTGTAATGACATTGAAGCAGTCTACTCCTGTATCAGTAAAATATTGAGTATACCAGAACTACCTACCTATGATGATCACTGGATAATGTTTTCCTCAAAACCATCAATAAGCAGTTGGCAACTGATGTTGAATTGAGGGTATTGTTAGTGATAATTCAGTCTGGTGACCAAAGATATTCTTCTGAAGCCATAAAGTTTTAGATAAACATCCAGGAAGATGATTTTCTGAGGTGAGTAAGACAGGACGAAACAGATGGTGCTGATGATGTTGGGGGTGTGAAGGGATGAGGATAGAGCATCCTCACCATGGGTCTTAATCATAAAAATAGTGTAAATGAGTTTGAACAATGTGAGAGTTGGAAGAATTCCTCAAGGTGGCCCACATACAGAAAAAAATTAAACAAATATTCCTTATAACATCTTCATTGTTAATTGCACTATGTTTTTAAGCTGTGACCTTTCAAAGCAGCTCCCACTGCTGGCAATACTGTTTTCCACATCTTTCATTTTGTGGAAAGCCTCCTGAAATGCACTTCTTGGGTTGCTGTAAAGGTCTCCTGTCACATGTCTTGAATCTGTTCTAAGATTTGGAAGTGACAGTCTTTTAACGGGGCTTTAAGTTTGGGAAATTGGGAAAATGTTTACTGGAGCTACGTCTGGGGAATAGGGTGGGTGGGGCACAAAGGTTTTGACAGAAAAGTTGTGGGCATGAGGTGGCACTTTGTGTTATGCAATAACCCAGTCTGGATTTTCCACAATTCCTGCATCTGGCATCACTCAGATTGCTAACATTTCCTGGTATACTTCTTTGTTTACCATCTGAGCAGGTGGTACAAATTTCTTATGGACAATGAATGCCTTTGCAGCAAAAAATAAACTACCATTATCAGCTTGATTTTGTCTGACTTGTGTGACCTTTGCCCACTCACTGCAATGACTGCAATTTTGTTTTGGCACCATGGCCATAAACCCTCATGTTATCCCCTGTTACAGTTCTTAAGCAAAGTTTCATTGTTAATTGCAGTGGCAAATGGTTCCTGGCTGATTTCAATGTGGGTCTGCTCTGATAATCAGCGACAAAACCTGGCACGAATTGTGCACTGACACCATGCATCTCAAGTCTGCCGCACACAATTTTATGCTGCGGTTCTGTGCTGATGCCCACTTTATCAGCTTCACAAATGTTAAAGAGGGCTTCCATGAGATTTTCTTGACACAGTCACCATGCGTTGGTGTAGAAAGTTGTCCAGGCCTACTAACTGGCATTCTGGCATGTTCAAAGCACTTTAACTACACACAGAACCATGTGCAGTGTGTACAGTCATCCCTACAAGCAATCAAAATGTCTCTTTAAAAGTTTTTCCAAGCTTTTAGAAAAATTCAGACACATATGTCTTTAAAGCTCTTTCATTGTCACATTGCTTCTAATCTGACAAACTGCTTGTACACATGCTCACTTTAGTGGTCTCAGCAACTAATGGTCACAGCAGAATGAGGCTAACAGCAGTTTGCTGTCTAAACTTACTGCTGTGTGTACTCAACAGCTGCAGTATGTTCCCTTGGCTGGTTATTGTACTATTTTAAAAGTTTGGTCTCTTTACGAGGGTGATTTGAAAAGTTCTCAGAATGGAATAGAAAAAAAGTACTTACATCACTGAAACTATTTTTTATTTTTCAGTGTAGTATCCTTGTAAATTAACGCACTTGATCCAACAATGTTCCAGTGCCTTGATCCCATCTCAAAAATGAGTTTCCTCCAGGTTGCAAAATAGTTGTCATTCCAGCTCTCAATTCTTCATTTGAAGTGAATCTTTATCCAACAAGAAAAAGTTTGTTTTGGGAAGAGATGGAAGTCTGATTGAGCCATATCAGGTGAATAATGTGGGTGTGGCAACAAGTCATACCTTACTTCATGTAATTTTGCCATGGTGATGAGACATGTGTGCGGGTGTGCATTGTCTTCATGAAAGATTACTTTCTTCCTTGCTAAACTTGGCCTTTTTTCACATATCTTTTATTGCAATTTGTCAAAGAGGTTAGCACAGTGTTCTCCAGTAATTGTTTGCCCAGTGGGGGGCAGAATCTGCAAACAGAATCCCCTTTGCATCCCGGAACACTGATGCCATGACCTAGCCCACTGAAGGAATTGTGTTTACGTTCTTTGGTGGCAGAGAATCAGCATGTTTAGACTGCTTTGACTGTTGGTGTGTCTGTGGGGTATAGTAGTGCACTAAAGTTTCATCTGTGGTCACAAACCGGCGCAAAACATTTTTGTTTCTCCTAAAACAGGCCAAACATATTTCCGATATGTCCATTCTCATGCGTTTTTGATCCAGTGTCATGAGTCGTGACACCCATTGTGCAGATAATTTTTTCATTTCTAAGTTTTCAGTTCAAATGTGATATACCCGATACACACTTTCAGATGACATCTGGCAAGCATGAGCAATTTCACACACTTTCAATCGGAGGTTCTCCATCACCATTTTGTGCACTTTTGCAACGATTTCTGGAGTAGTGACACACCTGGGCTGACTACTGTGCGGATCATCATCTAAGCTCTCCTGACCAAATTTAAACTCATTTGTCCACTTGGCAACAGTTGAATATGAAGGAGCAGAGTCCCCCAGTGTATTCTGGTAATCAGTATAAATGTTCTTTGCTTTCATGTCTTTCTTTATAAAGTACTTACTCAATGCTCGAATCTCAATTTTTTTTTTCTATCTTCACAAATCACTATGCAACAACAACAGAGCCACGTCACCACCATGGCTCTCTTCCAAGAGCACTGATGTTGGACATGTTTACTGGCAACAGTCCAATAATCACCACATGGGCAACTCGCGCTAGTGCTGACCTCTCGTGATGATTTCAAGAACTTTTGAAACTACCCTTGTATAAAACATCTCATATTTACAATCTACGTAAATTATTTATCAGACACAAATGGCAGCTCTGTTTGCTGATGATGTTCTTGTCTGCTAAACTGCTGAATGACTGCAAGGAAACTGAGAATGACTTGAGCAGTATTTCCACTTTGTCTACTGAAAGACATGTCTGCTTAATATTGGATGAAAGTAAGGTAATAGAGTTGATAGCAAGATTAGTGGTAGGCTTGTGGATTCTGTCATATTTAAATATCTAGAAGTAAAAGTACAAAGTGGTATGAAATGAGAAAACTAGCAAAATCAGCTGTAGGAAAATGAAATGGAAGATTCTGATATTTTAAGTAGTTTCTGGAAATGAGATTGGTATGATATGAAAACTGCATATGAAATGATAGGTTGATCTGTGCTGGGTTACTGCCCTAGAATTCATAGTTTCCATATGAAGTACACCTGACAGTAGAAATCAAAGGAATTAGAGGAAACTACTGGGATAGTGATGCTGTTGTTGTGTACTGTGCAAGTCTTCATATCTCTGAATGACATGCGACCTATATCTATTTCAACCTGGTTGCTGTGTTTATCTTTTGGTCCTGCTCTAAAATTGTTACAATTGTTAATCTCTCTCTCTCTCTCTCTTTCTTTCTTTCTTTCTTTCTCTTTTTACTCCAATACTAAACTGATGATTCTTTTATGTCTCAGAACGTGTTCCGTCAGTTAATCCCTTCTATTACTCAAGTTATGGCAAGAACATTTTTCTGCCCAATTTTATTCAGTAATTACTGATTAGTTACCTTACCTACCCATCTAACCTTCAGCATTCTTATATAGCAACACATTTCAGAAGCTTCTATTTTCTTCTTGTCTGAACTGCTCACGTTCACTTCCAGGCAAGACTGCACACCAGATAAATACCTTCAGAAAAGGCTTCCTAACACTTAAATCTATATTCAGTGTTAACAAATTACTCTTCTTCAGAAATGCTTTTCTTGTCTTTGCCAGTCTACATTCTATATCATCTCTACTTTGGCCATCATCAGTTATTCTACTGATCAGGTAACAAACGTACCTAAAAATTATTTCATTCCATTTTCGCATGGTGGTTAAGGGTCTTTCTATTGCTACTACTAGAAAAAAAAACAGTCATAGGTTGCACAATGTTCTTTATTAACTCAAGAATGCATTTCTCCCTCATAGGACATCATCAGGTTATCTGAAAATAAAGGGAGGAGGGTAGTACTACAAGAACTCCGGTGTAATGCTATCCTGGACTACTATAAAAGTAAAATAAACTCCAAACATTGACCAAATAAAATGATGTAGAGAAACATAATGTAATTCACATTTCAAAAAATCAAAAATTTTCTGCCAGAAAGCATCTATCAAAGAAGGTTTGTTATTGATTAAAATGTACTAAAAGGCAACCTATTAAAAATTAATGAAATAAAAGCACTGGGATTAGGCATGTGTAGAGAATGGAGAAAAAACTGAAAAATGTATATTATCTCATGACACAGCAGTGCAGAAGAGGACATCATGCGCAAACTAAATATAGCCTTACATGACCACAGTGCCAGAGGCCCAATTGTATTAACATTGTGCATAAATATAAACGATAAGAGCTCATGCGTAATATTGGGCTAGTAGTAACGACAGGTGCAATGTCATGCTGCTGTCAGGTGCACAGTGTGATAACGGTGGGTGTAAAATTCAAATAGTAGTGGATAAATTAATAAATAATTTAAAACATAATAGAGCATATGGAAATATACCCAATGCAGGACATATTATATTGAAACCCTTGTGCTCAAAAGCATTGTAAAAGAGTAAAGAAGTAAAATATGTAGAGAAACAGCATAGACGAGACTACAAATATAAAGCTAAAAGGTAACAGTTCCAAAAAGATAAAATACAACTGGATACATATGACAAGCGATCATGGCCATTGTAATAAAAAGCTAAAAACTAATAAATTGCTTAAAAATGGGAAGCATGCAATCATAGAAAACATGATTTTTGCCTGATAACTGATCACTGAGTAACCTATCTTTCTTTGTGTGTGAATGTTTCACAATTTTGATATCTTCAAGCTGACTCAGCTTCTTTCCTTTAGGAGTGTGGTGTAAAACCATTAAGTTCATGAATGTTTCATATTTTTTCATATAGTTCTCTTTTAGTATGTTTTATTCGGTGTCGTACCTCTATCATATTCCTTTCAAGACACTGTCCAACTGTTCTTCCAAGTCCTTTAGATGTCTCTGCTAGCCTTACAATGTTGGTGAGAAACCCTGAAGTTTTTATTTCTTCTTCCTGAATTTTAAATTCTTTTCTAAATTTTTGTTTGGTTTGTGTTACTGGTTGCTCAATGTACAGATTGAATAACCCTGGGGATAGGCTCCAACCATACCTGACTCCCTTCCCAACCACTGCTTCACTTTTGTGTCCCTTGATCCTTATACAAGGTCTAAATAGCCATCCGCTCCATTATTTCACTGCTGTTTCTTTCATAATTCCAAAGAATGAATCTAGTTAACATTGTCAAAAGTTTTCTCTAAATCTACAAATGCTATAGACATTGATTTTCCTTTCCTTAACCTTTTCTGAGATAAGATGTAGGGTCAGTATTGCCTCATGCATTCCTATATTTCTCTGGAACCAGACTGGTGTTCACCAAGGTCAGCTTCTCCTCCCCCCCCCCTCCCCTCCCCTCCCCTCCCCTCCCCCCAATTCTTCCGTAAATAATTTATGTCAGTGTTTTTGCAGCAAAGACTTGTTAAGTTGATAATATTCAAACCTGTCGGAAGCTGCTTTCTTTGTAACTGGAATTATTACAGTCTTCTTGAATCTTACATTCTTCTTGAAATCTGACTGTATTCCTCTGTCTCGTACATTTGGCACACCCATTGGAATAATTTTGTCTTGGGTGGCTCACCCGAGGCTATCAGTAGTTCTGAGGGAGTGCCTTGTTTCAGCTTAGGTCTTTCAGTGTTCTGTCAAATTCTTCTCACTCCATCATATCTCCCATTCTGCCTTCATCTAATTCCTCTTCCTTTTCTATATCATCTCCCTTGTATGGACCCTGTATATACTCCTTCCACCTTTCAGCTTTCCCTTGATTCCTTAGGACTGGTTTTCTATCTGAGCTCTTGATAATTATACAGATGTTCTCTTTTCTCCAAAGGCCTCTTCAGTTTTCTTGTAGCTGATATCTATTTCTCCTCTAATTGTAAATACTTCCATACACTCACATTTGCCTCTAGCCACCTCCCCCCCCCCCCCCCCCCAGCCTTTTTGCACTTCCTGTCAATCTTACTTTTAGGATGTCTGTATTCCTTCTTTCCTGCTTCCGTTGCTGCTAGTGGGGAGTGATAGGAATGGATAGAAGAGCTACTTTTGGAATTTAGGGATTTTTTTTCCAAGAGGGATGCTGCCAGAAATGCACATTACGAAGCACCAAATGCCAACAGGAAATGAATCACCTGTTTACTGCAAACCGTACTGATTCCTGAGGTACTTGCAGCTGATTCTGCAGGAATTTATTGATCAGCAGCTGAAGGATGGAATTATTGAGGAAATTATTAGCTCATGGGAGGCAGGAACTGTCATTGTGCCTGAGAAATTCATGGATGAATCATGGAAATATAGGTTTTGCAGTGGTTATTGACATCTGAATGCTAAGAGTGTCCTTTGCTGAACGTTACTAAATGATGAAACTTCCTGGCAGATTAAAACTGTGTGCCCGACCGAGACTCGAACTCGGGACCTTTGCCTTTCGCGGGCAAGTGCTCTACCAACTGAGCTACCGAAGCACGACTCACGCCCGGTACTCACAGCTTTACTTCTGCCAGTATCCGTCTCCTACCTTCCAAACTTTACAGAAGCTCTTCTGCGAACCTTGCAGAACTAGCACTCCTGAAAGAAAGGATATTGCGGAGACATGGCTTAGCCACAGCCTGGGGGATGTTTCCAGAATGAGATTTTCACTCTGCAGCGGAGTGTGCGCTGATATGAAACTTCCTGGCAGATTAAAACTGTGTGCCCGACCGAGACTCGAACTCGGGACCTTTGCCTTTCGCGGGCAAGTGCTCTACCAACTGAGCTACCGAAGCACGACTCACGCCCGGTACTCACAGCTTTACTTCTGCCAGTATCCATCTCCTACCTTCCAAACTTTACAGAAGCTCTTCTGGTTCGCTCCGCTGCAGAGTGAAAATCTCATTCTGGTTACTAAATGATGTCCGTGAAGGAACTACAACCATTTTTTGGGGTTGTGAATTATTATAGAAGATTTTTAAAAGGATTTAAGGATGTTACCAGACCATTGATGAAATAGCTGAAGGAAAGTTCAAAATTTATTTGGTCAGAGGAGTGTTAATTTTCTTTTGGGAAACTCAAGGGAGCTTTGAGGTCAAGTCTGATCCTACTGATTTCAAATTTCAATGCAGAACCCATTCTGTCATGTGATGTGTGTCCAATCATACCCTTAATTGCGTGTTGTCTCAACAAATAAAGGTTGTGGAGCACTCAGTAGTTTATGCCTGAAGACATGTGGACTTAGTGGAGAGGTATTATTACATGACAGAAAAATGAATCTTGAACCTAATCTTCGGAATCACCTTCTGCAAGTGTTATTGCCATGAGAAAAAGTTTTGAGTGATAGTGGATCATACACCACTGAAATAGTTGCTGGGGTTGACGGATCCATCCATTAAGTTGGCATGACGGGCAGCACACTTGAGTGAGTTTGATATCAAGATTGTAAGTAAACCTGGAAAGAAACATAGGAATGCAGACAGTTTGGATAGAAAAGTCATAGTATGGCAGATAGATGATAATGAGATTAAGGAATAGCAGACACCACTGAAGACAGACGACAAATGTAAACAATCACAGTTTTGTATATAGGATGGGTTACTGTGCAACCAATTTGAAGCCATGAGTTATAGTGTAGTGCCAGTAATGCTGAGGGATAGAGAAGCATGGGAGATACATGATCACATGTTAGCAGGTCATAAGGCATGTAGTTCTACCAATGGAAGGCTAGTGGAGAACTACTGATGAAAAAATAGGATGACGGACATGGAGCAGTATGTGGATAACTGCATACAATGTGCACAGAGAATGGATTTGTGTAGGATGAGAGTATCATTGCAGAGCTTACCTGAAGCATTAGCACCATTTCAATTGCTCAAGATTAATGCTTTGGGTTCTTTCAACAAAACACCTGCCGGGAATAAATATGTACTCATGATTAAAGATCATTCCTCAAGATATGTGGAAATGATGACACAAAGGAATTAAAGAATTTAGCAGCCAGTGGGCATTGATTTAAATCGGTAGGAAAAGTTGAAAATTT
Organism: Schistocerca gregaria; assembly: GCF_023897955.1. Classification (NCBI taxonomy): domain Eukaryota; kingdom Metazoa; phylum Arthropoda; class Insecta; order Orthoptera; family Acrididae; genus Schistocerca; species Schistocerca gregaria. The sequence goes on along the minus strand of NC_064926.1, from coordinate 425,019,369 downwards.
GTGCCAGATCAGGACTTGAACCCAGGTCTCATGGTTGGTAGACATATGCACTGGCCACTATGCCATGTAGAAACAGTGGGCATCACAACAGTACAGACTACCCTAGCATGCATCCTGTTCGATACAAATTCTCAAATTATCCATTACACATACATAACTAAGTTGAGGACAGCTGATGATCCTTTCAGTGCAGATGCATGACGAGCTTAAAACCTTATGGGAATCAGAAAAATACTATGAGTAATGAGGGTAATGGGCAGTAGTGTGTGGATAAGTTGAGAATTTGAGTCTGAAAGTAGACATGGTAGGATAATCCATTCAGTTCTGATGACCACTGTCTCCAGCTGATGAAGTGGTCAGCACATCTGCCTAGTAAGCAGGAGACTTAGGTTTGAGTCCCAATATGGCACAAATTTTCAACCTTCCCCAGTGATTTAAATCAATGTCCACAGGTAGTCTTTAATTCCTTTGTGTCTTGATTCATAGTGACTGGTGGATCAAAAATAGTGTCTGTTCTTCTGGATATGTTCAAAAGAACAGATTTTTTTTTGGACACATCCAAAAGAACAGACACCGCATGTTTATGTGGCAATGGTCACAAGCACTAGTAAACAATTTGGTACTGAAGTTCGAAGTACCTGAAAGATAGTGACAAATCATGGAACCAAATTTATGTTGGATTTGTTCAAGGAATTGTTAAGCTATTATGCATGAATAAATTAAGAATGAAATCAAACAATGGAAAGTAACAATACCAGAGAAGGAAAGTTGCTACTCACCGTATAGCAGAGATGTTGAGTCGCGACAGGCACAACAAAAAGATTTACACACAATTATAGCTTTCGCTCATAAAGGCCTTTGTCAGTAGCACACACACACACACACACTCACACTCACACTCACACTCACACTCACACTCACACTCACACTCACACTCTCTCTCTCTCTCTCTCTCTCTCTCTCTCTCTCTCTCTCTCTCTCTCTCTCTCTCTCTCTCTCTCTGTGTCACGCAAACACAATTTTTACACACATTTGTAGTCTCAGAGAACTGAAAACACACTGTGAGCAGCAGCACCAGTGCGTGATGTGAGTGGTGACTGGGTGGGGGTAAGGAGGAGGCTGGGGTGGGGGAAGAATAGTGTGGTGAGAGTGGCAGTCAGTGAAATGTTGCAGTTTAGATGGAGGGCAGGGGAGAAGGCGCTTAGAGACTACCGACATGTGTGCAAGTTGCGTTTGCTTGAGTGTGTGTGTGTGTGTGTGTGTGTGTGTGTGTGTGTGTGTGTGTGTGTGTGTGTGTGTGTCTACTGCTGACAAAGGCCTTTATGGCCAAAAGCTATAACTGTGAATCTTTTTGCTGTGCCTATCATGACTCAGAATCTCCGCTATATGGCGGGTAGCAATTTTCCTTCTCTGGTATTGATAAATTAAGAACGAGTCATCTATATCCTCAAGTTAATAGAAAAACAGCAAGGATGCATAGAACTGGAGGAATGATGCTAGTAGACTACAGGAGTGCACACCATAGCAACTGGGATGTTTATTTGGGTCTGCTTGTCTTCTTAACCTCAATATAAATCTGTCAAGGAAAGGTCTGGCTGAATGTAAGTAATTTAGGAGTAAAGGAGACCACCTACTGACTAGTAAACACATCGAGTCATTGAAAGGCACACAAAAAAATAATGAAAACTTTGCTAGCTTTTCAACAAATCCTTTAACAATGTAAGAGTACACATAAGTATCCCAACACATGCAAGTGCAGACTCCCCCCTCTGCACCAACCAGAGATGCAGCCTTAATGTGCCAGCTGTGTGTGTGTGTGGGGGGGGGGGGGGGGGGGGGGGGGGAGAGGAGGAACTGGTCCACCCCTACCACTCCATCAATTTGGATATGCAACATTGAAGTCATTCCACACATCAACATCAGAGTGTGCTGGAACTCTGTCGTGCTGCAGCCACATGTCCATCCGAACATTCAGTGGCACTACATACAATAGCATAGGCAAAACACCTGTAATAAATGAGAGGTAGATCAGTCCTGTTAGTCTGTTTGGCAGTGATAAGGTCACTAGCTATCTCGGCCCATTTGTTCATACTAACCTATGTTGGCGATTCTGAGTTAGCTATGGGTCTGCAACATTGCATGTTGTGCAAGTTTAATGCGCTGTTTGCAGTAAATTGCATTCAACATGAATAGAACCAAGCTCATGAATTCTGGCGGAAGTGCGAATTGTTGTAAATACCACTGTGCACACTGTATCCATGGTGGGTAGTCCTCTTCCCGTAATACCTGGACTTCCTGCAGTTGGTACGGATGGAGCCAGCGATCGTGGACAACATGCCACATGACACATTTACCTGTGTGCAGCGCCTGTGCCACCTGCCAAGTGCTGGTGGCTGAGTCCTCTTCAAACATTGTCAACATGTCCTGCTCCAACTGTAGCGTTTGAGCTGACCGTGGATGACACGCATCACGTTTTGGCACCTACCTAAGGACAAACAGTTGACTGTGGATAGTATTCACAAGCACCAAGCAGAAATTGCAACTAATTTACTGTACAATGAGTATGTCTCTCACAGAAAATACCAACGTGCAACTTCCCAGTTTCTCCAAGACGACTATAAATGGTCGCGGATATAGAATGGTGTGGGATAACTCTGCTTGGAAAATGTTCCGCATGCAATCTTGCAGCAATTCTCCTATTGCAATTTGCATTACAGTATGCAAGCACCATGTCAGTCACTTATGCAGCTGTGTAGTGGTACATGTCATGCTTCTCCCAACAACATTACTCTACTGGCAGACCACATAAGGTCTTCTGAAGGATGAGTACAGTGGTTGTGTGAAGAAATGTAGTTCATGCGGAGGAATGTTATTAGGCTCAGGTCATCAATCCCAGTACACAGATGTCTAAAGAGTTGCACACCTTCCATATTCGGATATCAAAAAGAATCGGAACAAGCCATCACAACCATTCGTTCTCAGACTTCGATGCTCTCCAGCACCCAAGCCGGGCCTTTCCAAACATGAATTCCTTCCTGCAAACTGATCTGTTTACTTTCTGGCAGAGTATACTATGTGTTGCAGGTACTTTTTCGACACCCTGTATAAAAACCTTTTGTATATCTTATAGTGGCTGAGTAAGTGGCATTAGCCTGTGTACATATTTATTCCAGTCTTCCGTTTGTCTATCTCCTCCTTCCCCATCTCTGTCCATCTCTCCAGCCCCTCTCTGTGCATCTCTTTCTCCACCACTCACTGTCCATCTGTCCCTCAAACCCCCCCCCCCCCCAATCCATCTGCTCCTTCCTATTGTGGTCCACCTTCTCCTCCCTGCCTCTGTCCATCTCATTGTCTTTCATTACTCTGTCCATCTGCTACTCCAACCTCTATCTCCTACTCATACCCCCAAGTTAATTTCCTCTGCTCCTCCATCTCCTGTTCTTCCATTTTTCTGTCCACTTCCTCCCCCCCCCCCCCCCCCCCCCCCCGGTCATTCTATCAATAACCTCCGACCCCTGTCACTCTGTCTATCTCTTCCTTCTCTCTGTCTTTGTCCATTACCTAGTATTTTCTTTCTCTGTCCATCTTCTCTTCTCTGGTTTCTGTCAATTTCACCCTCCCCATTTCTCTGCCCATCTCCTCTCTCTATTTGTGTCTGTCTCCTTCTTCCCCTCTCTGTCCACCTCCTCCTGCCCCTTTCTCCCTCAGTGTTATCGCCTCTATCCCAACGGGAGGTTGCTGGTTCTTACCCCCCACAGTATGTCTTTCCAGATAGTAAATAGTATGATTACCAAGTTTTGTTGAAGTTGATTCAGGAGTGTAGAAGGAACCTGTTATGCAAGGCTGTGTCGCTGTACGCACATGTCACACACATATGACGCATATTTAACACATATTTGTACACATTCCCACATGTGTCACTAACAAATCCTGCATTGCAGTTTTGTTTTCACATAGCTCAATGTTTATGAAGTCAAATCTCCTGTACTGTGTGTCATACAATGCTACAATTTGGATGGTATATTCAGTGGTATATGTGAATACAGTCTGCAAAATGTCCCAGAGATAGAGTTTGTAGTAAGGAAGTAATAAATTAAAACACCATGTCTGATGCAGCAGTTTTACTGCATGAACACCAAAAATGTAGTGAGTGATAAACATTTTTCCTTTCATTGCTTTGCAGCAGTTGTCTGCAAGAAAAAAATTCATAGGTTTGAAATTGGGTGTAAAGTTTGTTGCAAGTCGCTAAGTGCTCTCATTCTCAAACTCTGGATGAATAAAGTGTGGGTATTTGCACATCGTGAACTAGGCTACTTTTTCATCCCCATCCCCACCCATTTGATAAGTTAAGTGGTTCTAACCCTCATAACAATTCATTCCAGACAGTAGGTGATATGCACAAGTTTGTTTGAAATTGGTTCAGTGGTTTAGGAGGAGACATCAAACATTGTACATGTGTACAGCCATTTTTTTTAATATGTACGGTTTACTGAGAACTTTGCAAATTCATTTAAATTTGTTCTCTAGTCTTAAAAGTAGAAATTGTATCATTTATCAGTTTGAGTAATAGAAGTTTCTAGATGCTTTTGGAAGGAATTATGTTTTATATGCAAGGTCTACTACTTTGATTCTGCCATTTTCCTCGAAGTTCGAGACTTTATTGTGAAAAACTTACGAAAAAATTTATGATTCAAAGTATTGGCCATCATTGGCCACTGATTTCATCTACATCAACATCTAACTTGGACCACAACTAGCATGTTCTCTCCCTATTCCACTCCCAAACAGAACGAGGGAAAAATGACTGCCTAATCTCTCTTATCTTATCTTTGTGGTCTTTCCGTGAAATGTAAGTTGGCTGCAGTAAAATTGTAGTGCAGTCATCCTCAAATGCTGGTTCTTTAAATTTCCTCAATAGCGATTCATGAAAAAAATGCCTCCTTTCCTCTAGAGACTCCCACCCAAGTTCCTCAAGCATTTCCGTAACACTCACGTGATGATCAAACCTACCAGTAACAAATCTAGCAGCCCGCCTTTGAATTGCTTCTATGTCCTCCCTCAGACCAACCTGACAGGGATCCCAAATGCTCGAGCAGTACTCAAGAATAGGTCGTATTAGTGTTTTATAAGCGTTCTCCTTTACAGATGAACCACATCTTCCCAAAATTTTACCAATGAATCGAAGATGAGTATCCACCTCCCCCACAACTGCCATCTCATGCTTCTCCCACTTCGTATTGATCTGCAATGTTACTCCCAAATATTTAATTGACGTGACTGTGTCAAGTGCTACACTACTAATGGAGTATTCAAATAATATTGGATTCTTTTTCCTATTTGTCTGCATTAATTTAAATTTATCTACACTCCTGGAAATGGAAAAAAGAACACATTGACACCGGTGGGTCAGACCCACCATACTTGCTCCGGACACTGCGAGAGGGCTGTACAAGCAATGATCACACGCACGGCACAGCGGACACACCAGAAACCACGGTGTTGGCCATGGAATGGCGCTAGCTGCGCAGCATTTGTGCACCGCCGCCGTCAGTTTCAGCCAGTTTGCCGTGGCATACGGAGCTCCATCGCAGTCTTTAACACTGGTAGAATGCCGCGACAGCGTGGACGTGAACCGTATGTGCAGTTGACGGACTTTGAGCGAGGGCGTATAGTGGGCATGCGGGAGGCCAGGTGGACGTACCGCCGAATTGCTCAACACGTGGGGCGTGGGTCTCCACAGTACATCGATGTTGTCGCCAGTGCTCGACGGAAGGTGCACATGCCCATCGACCTGGGACCAGACCGCAGCGACGCACGGATGCACGCCAAGACTGTAGGATCCTACGCAGTGCCATAGGGGACCGCACCGTCACTTCCCAGCAAATTAGGGACACTGTTGCTCCTGGGGTATCGGCGAGGACCATTCGCAACCGTCTCCATGAAGCTGGGCTATGGTCCCGCACACCGTTAGGCCATCTTCCGCTCACGCCCCAACATCGTGCAGCCCGCCTCCAGTGGTGTCGCGACAGGCGTGAATGGAGGGACGAATGGAGACGTGTCGTCTTCAGCGATGAGAGTCGCTTCTGCCTTGGTGCCAATGATGGTCGTATGCGTGTTTGGCGCCGTGCAGGTGAGCGCCACAGTCAGGACTGCATACGACCAAGGCACACAGGGCCAACACCCGGCATCATGGTGTGGGGAGCGATCTCCTACACTGGCCGCACACCTCTGGTGATCGTCGAGGGGACACTGAATAGTGCACGGTACATCCGAACCGTCATCGAACCCATCGTTCTAGACCGGCTAGGGAACTTGCTGTTCCAACAGGACAATGCACGTCCGCATGTATCCCGTGCCACCCAACGTGCTCTAGAAGGTGTAAGTCAACTACCCTGGCCAGCAAGATCTCCGGATCTGTCCCTCATTGAGCATGTTTGGGACTGGATGAAGCGTCGTCTCACGTGGTCTTCACGTCCAGCACGAACGCTGGTCCAACTGAGGCGCCAGGTGGAAATGGCATGGCAAGCCGTTCCACAGGACTACATCCAGCATCTCTACGATCGTCTCCATGGGAGAATAGCAGCCTGCGATGCTGCGAAAGGTGGATATACACTGTACTAGTGCCGACATTGTGCATGCTCTGTTGCCTGTGTCTATGTGCCTGTGGTTCTGTCAGTGTGATCATGTGATGTATCTGACCCCAGGAATGTGTCAATAAAGTTTCCCCTTCCTGGGACAATGAATTCACGGTGTTCTTATTTCAATTTCCAGGAGTGTATATTTAGAGTTAGCTGCCCTTCTTTACACCAATCACAAATTCTGTCTAAGTCATCTTGTATCCACCTACAGTCACTCAATGACAACACCTTCCCATACACCACAGCATCATCAGCAAACAGCCGCACATTACTATCCACCCTATCCAAAAGATCATTTATGTAGATAGAAAACAACAGCAGATCTACCACACTTCCCCGGGGCACTACAGATGATAGCCTCACCTCCGATGAACACTCACCATCAAGGACAACATACTGGAGTCTATTACATAAGAAGTCTTCAAGCCACCACATACTTGGGAGCCAATCCCATATGCTCGTACCTTAGTTAGGAGTCTGCAGTGGGGCACCGAGCCAAATGCTTTCTGGAAGTCAAGGAATATGGCATCTGTCCTAGCTTTAGGGCAGCATACGAATCCCACAGTGTATAAACTGGACATCTTTTGAGGGGAACCATGAACTGATCCAATTTTGCATTTGTTCATATGACCGCAAGTGCTAGTCAGCCAAGTCGAGTGTCCTAGATCAAGAAAGGTGGCAGTAGAGGGAGGAATATCTGTAGAATACAGCGGGTGGGGTAGAACTCTCCATTTCAACGTTTCCAAGTATGGTTTGACAGGATTTTCGACATGGGGTTGTGCACTGTCATGCTGCAAAATAATTTTTTCATGTTTATCACTGTAGTGTGGCCGTTTGTCTTTCAGTGCGCAGCTCAAATGCATCAATTGCTTTTGATAATAGTCTCCTGTGATTGTTCCCATTGGTTGCAGTAGCATCGAAAGCTTCAATCTTTCACAACCATTCTGGTCTTCAATGTCAAAATTATCATTCTTGAAGCGTGGAAACCATTTCTACAAAGTTCTGTCACTAACAGGCGTCTCATCATAGGTCTTACCCAGCTATTTATGAGCCCCAGCCACAGATTTCTTCATATCAAAGCAAAGAATTAAAACCTCCCACAGATGGCGAGAATTGGGCTCATAAGTTGACAAATTCAGTCGAGAGTAACTTTATGATGCAATCAAAAATTGACTAATATTTTGATGGAATTATGTTCTCAAATGCCTAAGCTTACTGTAAGACACTTACAATGAACAACCTCCACCACTACTTTCCACTATTGCCGTCTATTGCAAAACGGCGGAAGCAAAGTGTTAGACCTTATATATACTTGAAATACACCCCAATGCACATTCTTCACTTCCTCGGTTCAGTGTAGATACTTCTTGTAAGCACTTAGTCCGACTGTGTAAATTACAAAATTAGCCTTTATTTTATTATTAGGTGAAAGTGTGTGGTGCTAAACAATGTCTGTGAAAAAATTTGTGATGGGTGGGGGAGGTGGGGGGACTGTTAAAGTTAAGTCAGCGCTGTGCTTTGGTCTTCATATAGTAAAAACTCGGATGACGCATATTTTAATCAAGATGATGCTAACCCTTAGACACTTATGCCATGCACAAATTCATAACTTAATCTCTTGGAAGATTTATATGTAATCTGTATCACCATCCTTATGATTGAAGACTTTGTGTTGTTCACTTGTGTTGTTCACTGTGTGTTGGTTGTTCACTTATGCAATGAAATTGAACACCTACAGACATCCTTTTGATGTTATTTATTACACATGGCTACCAGTTCTGGTGATTAAGTACTCTGTCTTCAGATCTTAAGTTACACAGAGGGGGTTAACGCCAGTCATGTACATGATTCCATTAGTGGTCAATGTCTATGAAACAGTTTCTGCAGACGGTAACAACGATGTTGTGTCACCAACCATCAACCACCAACTAGTTGGTAGTTGACACAACATTGTTGCTACAATCTACGGAAACTAGTTCCACCCCCAGTATCCATTGCCATCTCCTCCACTTTTTACATTCCACAGATGAAAATGATTACAACAGGTTGGTAGTTGATGGTTGGACACATGACATAGTTGTTACAGATTATGGAAACCAGTTCATATGTGTTGGACACTGATGGAATTATATATATGATTGGAGTCTTATTCCTCAGCTTCAGTTAAGAGAAGAAGATGGTGTACTGAATCAACGAAACTGGTAGGCATGTGATGAATAATATGAGGCTGTAGGTGTTGCATTTTATTGCATATTTAAAATGGATATTGCAAACACCCTGATTTTTACTAGAAATGTATGACTGCAATACTAGTAGCATATCCAAGGAGAGATTGTAAAGTCCAAGATTCCATTCTGAGGAGGTCACGGTTTGTTGCTGCGTTCTCCCTTCACCCCAGTATACAATGCCATCTCCTTCTCTTTTTACGTGCCACAGATCAATATATGATTATAACAACAACAATTTTAATAACAGTAATAATAATAAAAGAAACAGTTTGATTACAATGCTGTATGTACAGTTCTTAATACAACAACAATAATTATTTGTTTATGTTAGTGCCTAATACATCGCTTTGGCATGACATCCAAGAAACAGAAGTTCAAGAAAATACAAATGGAAAGCATCTGTGCTATAACCCTGCACATCGTAGCTGGATACGCGCTACAGCAACCAGGCCGCTGGCACTCTACACTCAAATACTCTGCCAACGGCATCTCTGCCAGCCGGACACCAGAGACTGCCAGCCATTTTGTGCACGCAGCATGTCACCCATTGTGCCATCTGCTGGATGATGATGATGATGATGATGATGATGAACACAAACATCCAGTCTGTGGGTGGAGAAAATTCGTGACCCATTCAAGAATCAAACCCTTCACTCAAATTTTTTATTACAGAGGGCAGCTAATCTTCCAACCAAACACGCTGAGCTACCATCCCGGCGGCTTGAGTTGTTTGAGATGAAGGCTCCACAAGAGCAGAGCACTATAAAAAATTTGTTAGAGACTCATTTAGTCTCCCCCTCTACACAAATCCTTAGTAAAAGGTGGTCACTAGACCATGAGCTGCAGAGCATCTGCAGGAGTGTTCCTCTGCACTGTATAAGCACAGGGCAGTGGCCATCCATCCTCAAATAGTGTTCTATAGCTTACTGTACTGTTTTTGTGTTTGTTGTTTGCTTGAATGTGGATCAATAAACTATTGCTCTTTGTGGATGCACTGTTGTTTGTGTCTAAACATTACAACACAACTGGTGATGAGCGTGCTGTTCATTTCCCTGTGCTCAGTCTATTTGGTTGTGCCGTCGGTTCTCATGTCCTTTGAGTCAGCTTTCAGTTTTGTCCTCTTAGTGACAGCAAGCTCTTAAGCATTCAGCCCACAAACTCTGCATTCAAACATCAATACTGGGTGTACCAAGTCTCTGGTGTCACAGTGAGGGAAAAGAATGTTCAGAGCAATGTCTAGCATGTCAGATATTCAGAATGTCAGTTTGACCAATGAGATAGAAGAACGCCACCTACATCACAGGAGACCATCTCTTATCAGTACAGAGCTGGGAAACATTATGTTGACTTTTAGTTGAATCATCTATTTGGTGTGTTCTCTATGTATATAAGCCATTTCTAAGCAACAGCAAATTGAAGACCTCTTAAAAACCCATCGTTCATAGTATTATTTGTTGTATTAAAATAACAGAAAACATCATATAGATTGTTAAAGAATTATTATAACTTGCATATTATGGAAGCGTGCTGTTACAAGGCAGTGGCACATTGAGGATCCAACAAAAACACATTGTTTGTGGTACAGTTTGTTACAATTAAATGTCAATTAATGATGTATCTACGATTGAGGCTTTTAGAAGCAATGCATGGTCGCTTATCACTCATGGTTGATATTGTGCAGTGAGCAGAGGCGAAGAATTGTAAAGTAATGTGTGATTTCTTGCTGGTTTGCATCTCAATCTGAATATTTTTTACACACATTTGTGTTTTCTAATAGGTTCTGATACTTTATTAGTTTAATAGAAGTACATTTCATAATATTTGAAGTTATACAGGGTCTGACTACATGATTTCAAAATGCAATAAAACCCATTTTATGAATCATATTTTTTTATTTCTTAATTAATGTAGGTATATATCTAAAATTTTGTTTTACATAGTTCAGAAAATCCTATCAAGTAGTTGACATATCACATTGCCTATTCACTGAATAAGCTGATTTCTGGTGTTTCTCAAGACTCTTACTGACATAGCAGATCTTGGCAATTTTTGCCTGGATATACTTCTTTAAGTCCTGTAGGATCCTTGGATGGTTGACATAAGTACGAGATTTCAAAAAACCTCAGAAAAGAATTGGAAGGGGCCAAACTGGGCAATTTGACGGCTTCTCGAAAATGAAAGCATTCCTGAGGATGTTATTGTTTCTTTCAGTAATGAAGCCCTTTTCCCACAACATCGTGAATTGGACATAGGGGTCATTTGGTTCCAACAGGACAGAGCAACTGCTCACACTTCAAGGACATCACTGGTTGTTTTGAGAGAACACCCCTAGGAGTGCCTATTCTCAAAAAGGAATGTTTCGGAGTGGCCAGTCTGCTCATCCGATTTGGCCCATTTACTTTTATTTTTCTTTCCCCACAACCTCTGACCCCTACCCCCCTCCCTCACCAGAGCATTCAGCAGCAAATTGAACTTGGCGAGCATAATCTTTATGTTAGAAAGCACAGACCGTGTGCTGGTGGCTTTACAGTTGCTATCAAGAATTTGTCGGCCATGTTGATGATACAAGCTTCTACTCCATCGGTATACCCACCACCTCTTCCGACTAGTGATGATGCGAACGAAGACTGGGGGGCCTATTGCAAGTAGCTTCAGCAACACTTCTTCTGCTAACTTGTGTAAGGGTTTGTTCCTTTCATCGATTTCCCATCATACACTCCTGGAAATTGAAATAAGAACACCGCGAATTCATTGTCCCAGGAAGGGGAAACTTTATTGACACATTCCTGGGGTCAGATACATCACATGATCACACTGACAGAACCACAGGCACATAGACACAGGCAACAGAGCATGCACAATGTCGGCACTAGTACAGTGTATATCCACCTTTCGCAACATCACAGGCTGCTATTCTCCCATGGAGACGATCGTAGAGATGCTGGATGTAGTCCTGTGGAACGGCTTGCCATGCCATTTCCACCTGGCGCCTCAGTTGGACCAACGTTCGTGCTGGACGTGCAGACCGCGTGAGACGACGCTTCATCCTGTCCCAAACATGCTCAATGGGGGACGGATCCGGAGACCTTGCTGGCCAGGGTAGTTGACTTACACCTTCTAGAGCACGTTGGGTGGCACGGGATACATGCGGACATGCACTGTCCTGTTGGAACAGCAAGTTCCCTTGCCGGTCTGGGAATGGTAGAACGATGGGTTCGATGACGGTTTGGATGTACCGTGCACTATTCAGTGTCCCCTCGACGATCACCAGAGGTGTACGGCCAGTGTAGGAGATCGCTCCCCACACCATGATGCCGGGTGATTGCCCTGTGTGCCTCGGTCGTATGCAGTCCTGATTGTGGCGCTTACCTGCACGGCGCCAAACACGCATACGACCATCATTGGCACCAAGGCAGAAGCGACTCTCATCGCTGAAGACGACACGTCTCCATTCGTCCCTCCATTCACGCATGTCGCGACACCACTGGAGGTGGGCTGCATGATGTTGGGGCATGAGCGGAAGACGGCCTAACGGTATGCGGGACCGTAGCCCAGCTTCATGGAGACGGTTGCGAATGGTCCTCGCCAATACCTCAGGAGCAACAGTGTCCCTAATTTGCTGGGAAGTGGCGGTGCGGTCCCCTATGGCACTGCGTAGGATCCTACGGTCTTGGCGTGCATCCGTGCGTCGCTGCGGTCCGGTCCCAGGTCGATGGGCACGTGCACCTTCCGCCGACCACTGGCGACAACATTGATGTACTGTGGAGACCTCACGCCCCACGTGTTGAGCAATTCGGCGGTACGTCCACCTGGCCTCCCGCATGCCCACTATACGCCCTCGCTCAAAGTCCGTCAACTGCACATATGGTTCACGTCCACGCTGTCGCGGCATGCTACCAGTGTTAAAGACTGCGATGGAGCTCCGTATGCCACGGCAAACTGGCTGACACTGACGGCGGCGGTGCACAAATGCTGCGCAGTTAGCGCCATTCGATGGCCAACACCGCGGTTCCTGGTGTGTCCGCTGTGCCGTGCATGTGATAATTGCTTGTACAGCCCTCTCACAGTGTCCGGAGCAAGTATGGTGGGTCTGACACACCGGTGTCAATGTGTTCTTTTTTCCATTTTCAGGAGTGTATTTATCAGCTGTTGGGCAGTTAGCCCCGCACCAGGAACCTGCGTTGCTTTAATTCGACGAAATCTCTAAGCTGTTGTCAAATTCTCACCATAGATGTAGGCATGTCTCTGCAACATGTGTCAAGCTCTGTCATTGTCATAAACAGCCACACAGAATGGCCAGGCGGTTTGAGACGCCATGTCACGGTTTGTATGGTTCCTCCCATCGGAGTTTCAAGTCCCCCTGAGGCATGGGTGTGTGTGTTGTTCTTAGCATAAGTTAGTTTAAGTAGTGTGTAAGTCTAGAGACCGATGATCTCAGCAGTTTGGTCTCTTAGGAATTCACACACATTTGAACATTTTTTTGTCATAAACAGCCACACTAGTCCTTCCGGGCTTGGACGGCTGAAATCCACAGCCTCAGTTGCAGTTGTCAGTTTGGTAACAATGATCATCATGATTCCTAAGCTGATTCTATGGTCCGTGATGCCATCATTGAGTTGGCTTTTGACAAGAATGTGCGTCAACGCGCACTACAGTGCCTGAATCCATCTTTGGCTAAAGTGCTGAATATCACTCAGTCTTCTGAGGTATCTTGTTATAATGCATGGGACTTCTACCCAAGTAATAAAATGTTCAGTACCATCTAAATTTCAGCCATGCCTTATTGCATAAATTATTATTAATTTCATATCTATGAAAGCTTGTAAAGTTTTCTGACTGTCAAATACAATTTTTCAATAAAAATATATCTTTTTACTTGTATTTTGATGTATTATCAGGTATAGACTTTATGCCATGAAAATTAGTACATGACTGGAAAAGAAATCTATGTTAGATGTGATATGTGATAGATTGTATTTTTGAGTGTTAGCTGTAAAGAAAATATCTGTCTCCATTTGTAATTTCATTAATTTTAGTATCGATAATGAAATCGATATTGTAAAATGACATGTGGCTTCTATTTTTAATATTTTCTAAATTTACAACCTTTGTTATTAGCCATTAGGCCTATAAATCTTTGCATAAATAATTATTTTCAGAAAAAAATATAAGTAAAAACTGACAAACATTTTCAATAATGAAAGCTATCTTTATGTGAAATTGATTTATTTCCAGTTCTAGAAGGTTCTGGAACCTCATGGTCTATAAGATGTATACAATTTTTTGGCACCAAGCACATCAGAATGGGATCAGCATTATTAGAGTTTGATTCATGTAGCTCTCACTTTATGATCGGACAGGTTTCGATGAAAGTCTTTGGATTGTGTGAACAAGATATATTTCCTATTTGCCGTTTTCCAAGAATTTTATGCAGCGTCTGTAAAAAGAAGGGTGCACAAATGATATAATGAAAATAAACAGCTGTGGTAAACTGAAACTGTTAATTCTTCATCTACAGTTAATGTACAACTTCCAGGAGCTTCATTTATAGAATAATATGCATCAGGAGAAGAGACTCAGACAATGAAGCCATCTTGAAAGGAGAAATACCAATTATTATTGCAATGTAAATCCTATTCTTAGCCTTGGAAATAATTTCCACAACATGAAAAAACACCACGGACAAATGTTATTATGAAGAATAATTGTGGAACATTTAAGGGAGGGTTCATTGCATCCTGCTGCTGGTGATCAGACTGAGGCTTGGTGTGACATCGCTGCAGTGGTTCCTGCTCCTGGTCATTGGGGAAGGACGCCATGGCAGCTGTGCAGAAACAGCATTCGTGCCGCATTGGACAATGATGGACCGAACAACAACCACAACAGTGACAGTGCTGCCACTTGCCCATACCCCATACTGTTTCGTGCAACGTGACAGGTCTGCATGCCCTGAGTGCTGGGGGACTTGCAGCAACTGTAGGAAACAGGGGCATATAGTGTATGTGTGTTGTTCCCAGCCCTCTCCAGCAGATGTGGACCCTGATGATAATTATGTGACTCCAGTGCATATGAATAATAATGAACTGTGTATTGAACTGGGTGATGGACAAAGTGCTCATGCTGCAAGTGGACATGGGTGGACATTGCTGAACTCTGAAACTGATGTGAACCTATGATCTGCTGCATTGTATCCAGTTACTCTATGTTTGGTGAATTACAACAATCAGCATATCCCAGTTTTGGGCCAATGTATGGCTCCCACTGTGTATAAAGCTGTGGTTTGTTCCTTAACTTTTCTGGTGGTGGATGATGTTGGCACTGACAGCTTGTTTGGTCTGGATGCTTTCAATGCTTTTGATTTTTCCATTGCAGATTGCTGCACATTGTTTCTCACAAGATCCCTTGCCAACAGTTAGACTGAGTGTTCTGAATTAGCGTCTCTTCTTTTCGGATGGGTCAGGTGTGTCACTAATTTTGTGGTCCATATAACCTTGAAACCTCGTGGCCACACTTTCTCCATGTGTTCTCTGTTCTGGTGGCTTTGTGCTATCAAATGAAATCAGAACCGGACAGGGTGACATCCAAGGGCACACAAACTATTGTGTCCAGTAAGTAGTCTATCCCTCAAGATTGTTAAAAAACCAAATTGTCAGTTTCACCACTGCGGTGATTGACTATGGAAGTTATTGGCCAGACTTGCCTGGGGCCAGTTTCTCTCTAAAACTGATTTATCTGAAGTCTGTTTACAGGATCAGTTGGATGAGGATTCGAAAAGGATCCTTGTGATTAACACATCATTCGAGTTGTATCAATATCACTGCTGCCTGTTCAGTGTGGCAGTGCCCCAACTGTTTTTCCTGATGAAGACAACCGGCCACTGTGGCTGAGCAGTTCTAGGCGCTTCAGTCCGGAACCATGCTGCTGCTACGATCACAGGTTTGAATCCTGCCTCAGGCAGGGATGTGTCTGATGTCCTTAGGTTAGTTAGATTTAAGTCTAGGGGCTGATGACCTCAGGTGTTTAGTCCTATAGTGCTTAGAGCCATTTTTTGAACTGATGAAGACAGTTCTGGGTTTTGTTAGGATGGTGTAAAGCCTTTATGTCATCATGTCATCCCTGTCACAGGTCTGTGTCACCCTTCCATAGCCAAAGAACTACAAGCATTTTTAGGGAAAATTGTCTTCTATCACAATTTCTTTCTGGTTGAGGCCACTTTGGCCAATCCTCTCCATGAATTATTCCACAAGAATGTTTCCTTTTTTCAGTGGATGTCAGCCTGTGAGCATGTGTTCATGCTTCTAAAATCTGAATTAACATTCTGCTCTTTGGCTACCTTCCATTCTGACCACAACCTGGTTTTGGCAAGGCAGGCATCTCACTCTGGACTCGGGGCTGTTCTTGCTCATCAATATCATGGTTCCAAATTCTAATAGCTTACACGTCAAAAACGCTCAACTCCACTCAGCAGTGCTACTCCCAAGTTGAAAAGGAAGTGGTTGCCATCATCTTTGCCCACAAAAGATTCAGTATTTTTGTAAGGGTCTAAATTCCACCTCATTATGGACCACACGCCCTTGGTTTTGTTGTTTAATACTTCAGCTTCGTTGCCCAAGAAAGCAGCACATTGCCCCCAGTGTTGGCCTTGTTTCTGTCATGCTACAACTATGAAAGACATTTTCGGCCTACCATGCAGCATGCCAAAGACAATGTGCTGTCCCAGCTTCCAGAGGGGCCAGATCTTACTTTTGATCAGGATGAGCTCCTTTGTTTTCACTTAAATGTTGAGATGCAGCATACAGTGAAACGGTTACCCATTAGAGGCTACCAAGTTGCAGCTGATGTTGCTGCTTTTACAGTTTTGTGGCCAGTTGTTCACCTCGTGCAGCATGGCTGGCCAGACAGGCATTTGAGCAGGAATTCTGATTCTTTATATAACTATTTTGCCCTCCATTACTGCATTTCAGTGTTTGATAGGTTGTTGCCTTAGCTACAGGGTTGTGATACTGGCCACCCTATGGCAAGATGTGATTCCACTAGTGGGACATTGTGGGATCTCCAGTATCAAGTCACTGCACCGTTTACAGGCTTCTGGCCTGTTATTCACAGTGAGATTGTGTGTCTTGTCATAGGCCACTTCGTGTGCTGCACAACAGGTGGCGCCATGGACAACACCTTCTCTGTGGCCCAAACAGTAGCATCTGTAGGAGCTCATCCGTGTTTATATTTCGCAAACCTTCCTAAATTCTCACTGATTGTTGGTTGTTGATGGTTTCCCAAAATTTCCGTAAGTTATCTGCTGTCCTTCGCCATCAGCGATGACTACAGTTCAGGTCCTTTGAAAAAGTCTTTCTGTTGGAGGATTTCCTTATATGCTTGTGACGGACAATCCGCTGTTTCTGTACTCATCTAGGCATTTGTGATGTGATTGGTCCAATCTAATGGCAAGGTGGAACAGCTTATCTGCCCATTAAAGGTTCAAATGAAGAAGTATATCATGGCTTCTTCCATGGATGATGCCCTGGCACACTTCCCGAGTTCCTATACATTTGTGTTAGTGGCGGATGGAAGTCTGGCTAACATGGTCCATGGTCGCCAACCATGCACACTCTTGTATCTGCTCATGCTGTCCCACAAACATCCGTCAGTGTGGCCCTTGTCACAGTTCACTCCTGGCCCTACTGTCTTGGCCCAGGGGTTGAGCTGCCAACAGATATGCACCAGGGAGGGGCTGGTGGCACGCCACCATGATCGACTGTGTCCTCACTGCATGGTGAGGGCCAAGGGTCTGTTGTCATGCCCTCACCTCTTCCCACAGTGCCTCTCCTAAATTACCAGGGTGTCCCTGCTGCTCCTTCAGGATGTCATCATCACCTGCTACTCATCCAGAGTTTGACGCATGCTGCTGACTCTTCTCCTGATGCTTCACTGCATCTGCAGTTCCTCTGTCACCTGGGCTGGTGCCTTCAAGTCCTTCTCAACCTGTATCTCTGATGCTACCACTGGAGTGCATCTTCACTGCCAATACAGTTTCATCAAACTGAGGACCTGAATGTTGAAATGCTACCAGTGCCTTCATCAGTGGTTCTCCTTTATGATACTTTCAGGAGGGAGGGAGGGGGGGTGGGAGGGGGGGCAGCTGCCACGCATGTCCACAGTTGCACCACTTCTGCTCCTACTCACCAGTTCCAGCCTGAAATCTCCTTCTGGTGTTCCCATCACCACCTTCAGCACCCACCACAGGGCCATGGATGTGTCATCAGTTGTCCTGAAGTCCACATCACAGAAGCACCATTTGTTACAGCCCAGTACATCATACCTGGATACGTGCTGCAGCTCCGGCTGCCGACATGCTACACTGAAGTACACCACCAACAGCATCTGCATGGGCCACCCAACAGCAGATGCCCGTGACTTGTGCACAGGGCACCCAATGCACCATCTGCCTGAGATATACTCTATATAAGGACAGCATGGCACGTGCCTGGCCTCAGACTGTGTTCAACTGCTTATTGTACTGTTTCCGTGTTTCTTGTTTACTTGAATGTGGCTGAATAAACTCTTGTTCTTTGTGACTGCCCTATTGTTTGTGTCCAGCATTATGACAATTTGTCTCATAACATTAGAAGTACTTGGGCCATGCAATTGATTTGAGAACTACAAGTGCAACAAACACCCATGACTTTTGACAATGTCAATACCCATTATAGAACTGCAGTTGAGCTCACCATTATGATTCTCAGACAGCACTACAATTCTGAACAGAGGTATGTTGACTATAGCTATTGAACCACGCTAATCAGTGGAATCCTCTCTCTTTCAGTTGGTTGCTCATACGTCTGATGAAAGTCATCTCTTTGGCGTGAACACCTTTCAGTGCAGCATATTTGTGCATGCTGCTACAGTCACTTGTTAGTCTCTGCAGTCAGCTATCTGCTGCTGGTGTAGTGCATCTCTGTGTAGAAACTGCAAGGTATATCTTGACAGAACTAGTGAGCTTTGACAGGCTCCAATGATCAGAATGTTGGGCAATGTATTTTGGTTTGGAAAGCATCTTGGCCAAAGTACAGAGGATCGCTTCTGATTCTGCTTCTATGATGACTGCCTGTTCTGATGTTCTTCTTACTACAGACACTGTATGTTGTGATCTAATGATAGTGGCATTCAATCTGCTTCATTCTGAATTATTGTTGACTTCATACGTTTGTGCTACATTTACATGATTGTGAATGATGTGGCCTTTCAGGTCATGGAGGACTAGGTTTCTTTTTACAATGCTTTTGTAGTCATATTTTCTATGGGAACATTAGGTCTTTACTCACATTTTCAACTTATTTAGAACACATGGGATCAGCATCTATTTGTACTCTAATCATGGAGAATTTCAAGTTTCTTATCTTAATGCTCTCTCAATGGTAAGAAATTGCTTGAGATTTTCCTTTGCCTCTCATATCGGGTGCCAATGGCCTTGACACAGTGGTAACACCACCAGACCACTGAAGTTTAATGCTGTTCAGCTTAGCTTGCATTTGGATTGGTCAGTATCCAGGTCTGCCAAGTGCTATTGGCAAGTGGAGTGCACTCAGCCTTTGTGAAGCCAATTGAGGAGCTACTTGATTGAGAAGTACCGGCACTAGTCACGAAAACTGACAATGACTGGGAGAGCAGTGTGCTGTGCTGACCACATGACCCTCCACATCTGCATCAAATGATATCTTAAGGGCTGAGGATGACAGCAGCTAGTCAGTACTGTTGAGCCCTCATGGCTTGTTCAGAAGGTGTGGTTTGTTATTGTACTGGGTGTTTTGGTCTGTTGCATTGTGGTTTGTTACCCTCCTATCCTGTGTTTGTTCAGTGAATCTTTCCAGATCTTCCATACCTCAACATGTATTCACTCAAGAACTATATTACTGAAAATTACCCCTTCCACCTTCATTCTAGTTAAAGCTTTGATGAAGCAACCTGAACTAAGCAATGCTCACAACTATATGATATCAGAATTGTCACGTATGTAGCACGGTCTGCCTCATTATGGAACTTCAAGAAACATGCCAGTGGACATCACAATAATGTCCGCTACGATGCAAGTTCAGAGTTTTTTCAGATTAATAAGTAGTGTAGGTCACATATGGAAAAAAAACATTTATCTATAAGATACAATTTCTTTGTACACACAGTCAATTGGTGCTTTGGTTGCACAATAAGAATTCAAATTTCAATTTTTTTGGTTAAGCCTGGTTAATCCCCTTCCATCCATAGTGTTTTGTGAAAGTCTTAAAGCCTTTATTGCCCTGTGCAGCATTTAAAGGCAATTCATAAACAATCAAGCTCCATTACCTTAGTGGCACTAGTAGATTTTACTAGAAAAAATGCATTATAGGCTTGGCTTGAAAAAGTAAATAATTTTCCAAAGGATAAAAGAAACTTTATATAAGACAATAGTACAAACCCACCTAAATTTATCAAACAAAATATGTATTGCAACAGACAGTTCACAATAGGGGGTAACAGCAGAGAAAGAGAACCCAAATGGCAGTGAAGAGAGGATAATATGTCTTTTCTAGACAGATGTTAAATAAATGGGAAAGGCAGTATTCAGCGACAGAAAAATAGACTTTAGCCACTGTGTGGAGAAAAATTCATGGATTTTTAACTTTATATTCCAGTGTATACAGATAATAAAACCTTGTTTTTCCTATAGTGTTATCAATTCACTAAGCATAGACTTATGAGGTGGGCATTGGGATTACAGAAATATGTTTTCGAAGTGAGTTAACAGCTGGGAGAAAATCATAATAGCAACTCTGTAGATTGCCATGTGCTATGGATACTATTGATTTTACAGATATCAGTGGCAAGGATGTCAATATATTTGTTGTGAAAAATGTTGCCTTTGAGAATTATGTGAAAAAGACTTTCCAGATCAAGAGGAGAGAACAAAATGTTGATGTCAGTTTACATATGATTAAGGCCGACTGGGGAAAGATAACTGAAATTGCATAAATATTAGATATTGAAGGACAGGATGCTGTTCCATAACACTAATCCAGAAAGAGAAGTTTGGAAGAGCTGTCTGTCAAGCAAGTAACTGACAAATTCATACAGCCTACAGGGCAGTCCAAAACAGTCTGAAAAGCTTATAATAGTACTGCAGGGTAGGTTGAGCTGAGAAATAATTGTAAAGAAAAAAACTCAATACATTGCACCATTGCATTGAGCATGCCTGATTGACTAATTCAGGTAGCGAGCCAGGTACAATTAGTGTCAGTTGTGAATATAGCATAAATCCTGGCACAAGAGACTGCTCAGCCTTTGGTTTGGGTTCAAACCTTACTACTGTCTCATGTCAAAATTTGTGCATGATCTCATTTAGTTTTAGGAACCCAAATGAAGAACATGTTGGCAACACACTCACTGGTGGGACACTTGACTCTGCATATAGAATTGCCTGATTGGCTAACTCCTTGTCAATTAACTCAAAAAACAGTGCAATATGTGGTAGTTTTTTCCTAACAAATATTTCTCAATACACCCTACTCTGCATGACCCGCAAGGTCTTCAGACGGATTCTGACCACCCTGTATAGACCTTGGGTATGATCACTATGATATAAAGAAGTAAGCAGGTAAGTATTAAGAAACCTGAGTATTCAGTAACATGGAAAAAGAGAGTGAGGAAAGTCCATCTTAGAAACAGTTGCTCTAAGTTTACATATGCCAAAGGAGGATTTATAAATGTGTTAGTGGCATTGGATGTCATGTCAAAATATGTAAAACCATCCTCTAAGAAAAAGTAAAGATAAAGCCATAATGAATGTTATGAAAAAGGATTGATTAAAAAATGTCAGTAAGCCACTAAAGATCCTTAGTAATAACAGTTCACAGTTTGTATCAAACGTGTGACAAAAGTTATAATGGGAATAACAAATAAAAGCAATTTACATTTTGAAGAATCATATGTTGTCAAATCTTATAGAAAGAGTGATGAGGGAGACAGGAAAGTTGTTTAGATCTATTGTGCTGAAAAACACTGGAGAAACTACCAAGTGCAGTCTGAAACAGTTAACTGTTCTGCATTTCTGTTCAGTGTTAAATATTAGCTGAGTAATTAAGTGATACCCCATACACTGAAAATTATGAAACATTTGCACAGTGAAATATGTTTAAAGGGTGATGGCAGAACTTGTTTGTTATTAACATAAGCAATCACAGCCTTGGCATCATTTGTGCATTTATTGTAAGCATAAAAAGTGTACATTATGAACAGAAAATTCTCTGCAGAGCAGTATGCGTTTGTTTTATAGATGTGATAGAAATTAGATTAAAACTATAAAGCATAAGGAAATCTTTCATTGAAAGTTTCCCGCATACGTAGCCACCAGGTGGACAAGCAACCTACAAATTAAATCAAAGGTTTGAGATGACACGTTATGAGGCACCATGTGCAGTACCACCCTACTGACATATAACAATTGGCAACCCAACTGTAAGTTTCCATCCAACACCGATAGCAGTTGTGCAGGATCCAGTGGACAAAACGGAGCACACCCGCCGAGCCACGTGTCTAGCAGCTAAGTACTTTAAGCACCCTCTGTTACAACATTACAGGAGAGCTGATGGCAGCAGCTCAACCCACTCACACTGTGAACTACATTGCTACAGCTATTGGAAGCCACACAAATGCCACCTAGTCACAGCTTTGTCACCACTGTTGTTGCTATTGTAACAGCTGGAATCTGTTTATAATGTTGTGTGATACCGACCAGGTATGTTTCATACTCCATGTATAAGATTTAAAAAAAGGAAAGAGCAGTATGTGTAGTGTCAAGCCTGCAGTACGAGAACTGTCAAAACAGATGAGGACATCTGGATGCACTGGGGAGCGTGGTACAAGTTAAAAGACTCATGACATGTGGGATAATGAACTGAATGTTAACAGTTGTAGCCAGCCAAAATAAAACAGATGACAAAAGTCAATTTGGAATGTAGTAGAGCATCATAATGTTTCATGCTTCTTTGTCAATATGCAAGATGACTATTTGTTTACTGATTAGACATCATGTAACTAATCTGTCACTTGTATTTAAATAAGTTTGTTTGTCTGATTGGATTATTACTGTAAGTGACATTAATGCATGATGACTTTGATAGCAGAAAGATAATGTTATTGCATGTAACTAATTTGCATTATTTTGATATGTATTTCATGTAACACTGTGTTGAATGAAGCAGAGAGGGGATGCCACATTGGAATGGAATCATTAGCAGGTGGATCAATGTCCAATTCTGTGTGACCAATAAGAACATACACCCATGGAAGTTGCACTATGAAGTGGCTGTTTTATGAGTAGTGAAAAGTGAATTCAAACAGAAACATTACCTCTTGTATATAAACCAGAATCAATAATGTAAATATGAAATAATGTTACTGTTGTAAAATAATTTTCAATTATGATAGTCAAAAGCGAATAGGAAGCCAGAAAACCCATACTGACAAGTGTTACATTTATATTTATAAATATTTTTCTGACAATAGGAATGAGTTCCTTAAGATTTCTGATAGTAAATGCAACTTCAATATTTGTTCAATAAAAAGAGTATGGAATAGTACAACTAAAGCCCCAGCTGGATTGTAAATTACTTCAGCTCTTTAAATGTTCATTTTTTTTATGAAAACAGAGAAGTTGAAAAATAATTTGGTGAGATTGTATGTGTCTTTTATGCCACATTGTGGTCCATGATTATTGTATTGTATTGAACTACATACATTGGTGTACTATGTGAGCCAGAATCAATAATGGGTTACCCAATCCACAAATGACAGATGGTCATGCCAGATGAAGATGAGAAAGGGCTGAGTTCTCACTGAGCGATGACAGATAGTACGAGTACTGTATCAGATTTGGTGCTGAGATGCATAACTTCTAGTATTAATATGTAATGTTCAAATGATTAAGAAACCAATCTGACGAATACTAACCACACTGATGGTTATATAACTACAATTTCAATTATTAAAAGCTAACCTCCAAACATTAACAAAAGAATTAGTGTAATGATGCAAAACATTGTGGGACTTAACTGAACAGTCACAAAAGTATGCCTTGTGTGGGTAGGTGAAAAAAAGTTAGGATAGCTTACCCTGTCTACTACTGACTGCCACCCCAACTGTAAACATATATAGATCAGAAGTGCTAAATTTAACTTAATGAAATAACCTTAAGTTTTATTCTGAATAGTGTGATGTTTTCTAATGAAGAAACATGGAAACAGATACAGTGCATTGTTTTTTTTATCATGGTTCTCAAAGTGTTATAATGAGTTTCCATGGTCATTACTGTGATTGATGAGTTCAGACAGGCTCTTGTAAAACAGGGCTGATTGTGTAAACATATTATCCTTGTGTTGGTTTGGATTAATAATTGTGTCATCCCACGTATTAGGACTTTATTATGTCATCCGACAACAAAATTCAGTTTCTTTACATCATATGTTAGGAGCCTTGACCTATAGAAAAGAAATTTAGTGGGGCATCAAGACAATCTTAGAAGGTATGAGGTAAGGAACACTCCACCTGATCATCTAGGGAAGAATCAAGCGCAATTTTCTAGAATTCACATTTGTGGTTCATTCAACATAGCCCTCCACATGCAACCTTCTATAGCCTACAATTTGTGTTGCTAGACTGTCCAATGTAGCAATGTATCATAGCACAATTTGTTCACATTTTTAAGAGGGTAAATGCTACAAGCTCTGCATCTGTATACTAAATTAATATATAGCCAGTCCAGTTGCTAATACATTGCTTAGTTTGGTCTGAAATCAGTTTTGTCTTATATATTTAAGCCATTTTCCAGTGGATATGAAAATGGCTTCAATATATAAGCCAAAACCAACGATGAACCTAAATAAACAACATATTAGCAACTGGAGTGAATATTCATTCATAAAATTCAAATGTAATAGTAATGTACTATAGGTAAAAATGTAAACAAATAGTTAATAGGAGAGCTAATCTGGCTTGTAATGCACTCAAGAGCCAATGACGCATGATTAGATTAGAGGTTGAAACCTCTCTCTGTTTCTAAAGAGAACTTGCTTAACACACTGCTATGTGTAGGCATACTGTCAATTGTAACCATTTGTCCTTTGACTGTTATTACTGATAAACACGGAGTTACATATCTTCTGCATTTGTTCTGCCTTGTCAGGATCCATGACATGTAAGAGAGACACGTAATAAGGCACTTGTTGGCTGTTGCACAAAACACATTATGATACAGTCAAGCAGCATCAACTCTGCACTGTTTACAGCAGCTGACAGATGTGGGTGTGTCTTGTGGAACTGTTTAAAGTAGATTAATTGAGGGGAAGAGAGCAAAAGTTTGATTAATGTGCAATCAATAAAGAAGTCATTAGAGACCTGCTTGGATTGGAGAAGGCTTGGGAAGGAAAATTTCAAAGGATCCATCCCAGTATTTACTTTAAGCTGTTTAGAACATCATGGAAAGTCTGAATCTGGATGGTCAAACAAGGATTTCAACTGCCGTCCCCCTCAATACAAGGCCGCCCTTACCACTGTGCCAATTTCCTCAACATGAGTGAACTACTGGAAGAATACCTGCTTTATAATATGTAAGCAAATTACTTAATAGAATCTGCAATGGGAGACATTGGATCCATTTTGTTAACAGATTTTATGATCAGTAGTGAGTGTTCTATTTTGTTTATCAAAATTCCCTGTCTATGGTTCTGAATGAAGTTTTATATTCTATATTCAGATACAAAAGTCTACAACAGGTTTCCCCAGTAAATATCAGGCGGGAAACAGAAAATGCTCAAGTACTCAAAAACAGGGTAAAACGAGTACCTCATTGGCCATTCCTTCTACAATGTATCAGAATATATAGACTGTTGGAACACAAATTCTGATTAATTTTACTGTTTGGCTTAACAAGTTTTGAATTTGTTAGCATATAGATAGAAAATATTATCACATAAAAGTTTACTTTGAAGTACTAGATGAAAACAGCAGCTGATTAGTGTAAGAGGAGTAGCAACAGATTTTGCTCCAATTTAAATGCTTTTCTGATGGTATGTTTATATAATGTTATCTAAAAGTAATTCCCATAATCATCTGCAAAAGCAGATTAGCCTAACCATAATATCTCGCTAGTATATTTTTAAAGTTTGTCTTCAGTGGCTGTCTCTGCCTGTCAGTGTGTTATTTGAGCTGTTTCACAATGCAGAAGGCTTTCCTGTATGGTGGGATTAACAGAACATGATCTGTGGTAGGACACACAAATGTATGAATTAATGTGAACTGGAGAGTTAATCAAAAAGGTTTACAATTATTTCTGAAGCATTTTTTTCAAGGAACTTAAAACTGCAAACACATAAATATATACAGTAATAATCTTCACAAGACACCTGGCCATTTAACAAATGTTTTTTTTCTGAATTGTTATATTTGTTAATTAACATTTGCATGTGTTAAAATACTGTATGAACATCAGTAAAACTGACAAACTGCAGGGACAGATTTCTGACTGGAAATGGAGGAAAAAGGTCATTAAACATGTGTCCAGAATGGGGCATTGTGTGTGCAACAAAAAGAAATAATCTTGGAACATAATACAAAGCAGCATTGCATCCATGACATAATAAATGTCCAAAGTGGCCTCCATGAGATGCATTGCACATGTTGGCATGCAGGATGAACATAATTATACTTTGGCATACACCATGTTGGCAGGCCACTTGCCTGGAGCTCGTAGTATGGTTCCTCTCTATATCCTGTAGAACCTGTTTCTCTACGTCTGGTGTATGCACAGTCTGCCACCTCCCTGCACATTCATCTGTCTGAAAGGACCCACGCTCACACAAACACCCAAAAAGGGTTTGAAATATTGTGTGATGTGGTTAGGGTCTTTGAGGATACCTTTTTTGATATAGCCATGCTGCCTCTCAACCATTTCCATCTGCTTGGCTGTACACTATAATGAATCATTCTCCTCTAACATTACCTTTTGTTAATAGTGATAACTGATACCATGTATACACTATCGATTCTTGCATAGGTTAAAATTATCTCACATGTTTCACTGAAAGAATTCATATGATTTTGTATACAATGTATTACATTTCAGGCTAAAACATATTTTAAAAAATCTATGTGTTACAATTGATATGTACTAACAGTTAAAATTATTCTTCTTTTAAGAATAATCGATACTACAAAATTTCTGGCTTGCTTAAAATTCATATTATTAAATATGGAATCTAATGTTAATTATTAATTTTGTTTCTGGATTTATTTATGAAATAATGATATAATTTAGTAAAGATTCTTTCCCTGTTGAGAAAGTTTGTAAACTCTTCTGGTTTGAAAACTATTTGGAAATTGTGAGTATGGCAGGATGTAAGTAGTAGTTGGCGTCCCTCTGATGGAATCACATATGTTTTGCTAAACTTGTCAACAACAATGTAAGTTTTGGTGTGATAGAAGTGAAAATAGTAGAGTCAGTGTGATTTAGAAGAATGAGATAAAATAAAAAGGATATTCATAGCAACAGGCAACTCTTAATCATTTGTTTAATGCAACAAGAACCTGAAACGTTAAATCCAAATTTTCAGCTGCAACAATATACTCCTACACACAAAAAGATTTTGAGCCAGCAACAAAAACAACATAATCAAGATAAGTGCTGAAGTTCTTCTTTTGTATTCTTACTCTTATTGTTGTTTTTGAATTTTGTGCAAAAAATGAGAACTTTAATGGCGATTTGTGGGAAGATAAGATTACAACATGAACACCATTTCGGCTTGTTTCCAACATGAATACTGGGCCACTCTGCTGCTTACAGTATGGTGCATCAATCACACAGCCCACAACAGACAAAGAACAGATGGCACATGGCCACAGGACATTTAATTAATCTGCGCCATCTACCATGGCAACGATGCATTTCCGGACACACATCCATGGGACCTTTTGTCCTCTATTTCCAGTCAGGAATCTTTCCCTGCAGACTGTCAGTTATAATAACGTTCATCACGTATAAACATGCATTGTAGTGATTCAGCGTGGAAGCTGGTTCACTTTGACTTTCGAATCTCCCACAATACATGGTATGGTAGTTTATTCTGTTTGGTTCAGTAACTGGTTAACGATTTATTACATCAATTATATTTTGCAAACACTAAAGAAACATATATTAGTTTTTTTGTTTATTTCACATAGACTCTACCACAAGGAGCACTGACATTAACTGAAGGGTCTTTAGGTGCTGTTTGGTGATGTTTAAATGCTGCGTGATCTTTCAGCCAGTAGGACAGCTATGCACCTCAGGAAGATGCTTCAAAATGCAACCAAACACTGTTTCCCATTATTTAGAAGAATGGTACACCAGAGGAAGCAAGAAAAACAAAATGAGCAGACCTACAATTTTTGGTAAAAATCTTTAAGAATAGCTGGTTTAGTATTGTCTTACTATGGAATCATCTTTCTTTGGGTTTATTCATTATGACCTGTGAAAGATGACCACACAGTTGGCAGTGAGAAATAATGTTTAGCAACTTTCAAATAACAAATTACTTTCATTACTCTGCATTAAGTTTAAATTTATCACCATAAGGGTACGTATGCTGAAACAAATATCCTTGATAAGTCAACAAAGGACAATTTGAAAACAAACTAAAAGATTCTTTTTGACAACTCTAACTTAAGTCAGAATCTGCAGTTACACATCCTGTAATCACTAATTGCAATTTAGAAGAAAGCAGTGACATCAGAACGAAGAGTTTAGGCAATGACAAAATTTGTATTTTTCACAAGGATATAATGGGTTGAAGAAACTAATTGGACCAGTTGTCTGTTTGCATTAATGACAGTGATGCAACAAGCAATGCCCACATATTATGTTTCACTGAATGTAATTTGCAGGAAAGGTTTGAAATGGTACAACTACATAAGTACAACTAGGAATGCAATGAATAAAGGCAGGATAATAATTTATGTTAAAAATAGCATAGTGTACTAGTCTATAGATATAAGAAATTACTGTACAATCAACATTTTAAGGCCTGTTGCATTGAACTCCCTGTTAATAATCTGCCTATTTATGGGGTTACTGTTTACAGAGCTTCCTCAGGAAAACTTAGTATATTCCTTAAGCAAGTAAAATCACTTTTAACTCACCTCTTCTCAAAAACCAAAGAAATTATCATGCATGGTGACTTTAATTTAAAGTTTCTTATTTTTCATTATGACAGAACAGATTTTACGAATTTAAGGAGCTCTTTTAATCTGAGGGCATGTTGCTGACTTTCCCACAAGAGAGAAAAAGGACTGCACAAGTCTGGCTGACAGTATCTTTTTAGACAGTAACAAAATTGATAAGAAACACTGATCAGTCGGAACATTATGATCACTTACCTAATAGCTGGAATGCGAAACATTGACATCTATAACGGCAGTGATGCATCATGGCATGGAAACAATGAGTCCTTGGTAGGTCGCTATGAGTTGGTACCACATCTGCATGCACAAGTCATCTAACTCACATAAACTCTTGGTGTGGGGGGGCAATGAGCTCTGATGCCATGTTCCATCGCATCCCAGGTGTGTTCAATCAGATTCAGATCTGATGAGCAGGGGGCTAGCACATCAATTGCAAACTCACCGTGGTGTTCCTCAAACTATTCCATCACACTCCTGGCCTTGTGACATGGTGTATTATCTTGTTGGAAAATGCCGTGAAACATGATCATCATGAAGGGGTGTATGTGGTCTGTAACCAGTGTACAATACTCCCTTGGCCATAATGGTGCCTTGTATGTGAATGTTTCCTAGAATGTTTCCCAGCCACCACCAGCCTGTCTCCATCCTGCAATACAGGTGTCATGGAGCTCTTCCTGTGCAAGACAGATGATTCATGCCCTCCAATTGGCATGATGAACGAGGTGTAGTGGTTCATCAGACCATGCAATGCTCTGCCACAGTGGTGACAACATCCATTGCCTATGGTCACAAGCCCATTCAGTCATAGCTGCTGAAGTGGTGTTAAGAGTGGCACATGCATGGCTCGCCAGTTGCGGAGACCCATCGTCATGCATTGTAGGTGGTTCACTGACATTTGTCATTATCTGTAGTAAATTTCCCTCATAAAATGGCTATTAAAAGGAGAAAACTGAGTGATGTTGAACTTGAGTAGCTAGCTAACATGAATGAATCAGAAAGGGATGAGTTTATGGACGTATTCTTGGTTGGCGGAAGTCTCTACTAACCATCTTTATGTGAGCATTCAAGTGAGGATTCAGGTGCAGACAACAGTGAATGACATGAATAAGATGAGGAAGTTGGTCCAACAGCAGGCAATGTGAATAATTGTGGAAAGTATAGTGACATTCCTCAAGAACCACCAATATATGTTTTCACTGAGGATGTGGGATTGAAACTGGACTTAAGAATTTTTGTGTTGATGATGCATTGATTGATTTGCTATTTTTTCCAGAAAATTTCTAATGTCGTTATGTGAACAAAGAAATGTGAATGCTAGCCAGGAAGAAGAAAATGTGGGTGGAGAAGATCAGCTGGTCTGTCAAGATGAAGTGGGTACAGATTGTTGTGGGAATGAAGATATTTCTGGGGCTGTTGCTGCACATGGGACCTTGCTGTTTTCCATGTTTTGTTGTTGTGGTCTTCAGTCCTGAGACTGGTTTGATGCAGCTCTCCATGCTACTCTATCCTGTGCAAGCTTCTTCATCTCCAAGTACCTACTGCAACCTACATCCTTCTCAATTTGCTTAGTGTATACATCTCTTGGTCTCCCTCTACCATTTTTACCCTCCACGCTGCCCTCCAATACTAAATTGGTGATCCCTCAATGTCTCAGAATATGTCCTACCAACCGATCCCTTCTTCTAGTCAAGTTGTGCCACAAGCTCCTCTTCTCCCCAATCCTATTCAATACTTACTCATTAGTTACGTGATCTACCCATATAATCTTCAGCATTCTTCTGTAGCACCACATTTAGAAAGCTTCTATTCTCTTCTTGTCTAAGCTTCTTATCATCCACGTTTGACTTCCATACATGGCTACACTCCATACAAATACTTTCAGAAACGACTTCCTGACATTTAAATCTATACTCGGTGTTAACAAATTTTTCTTCTTCAGAAACGCTTTCCTTGCCATTGCCAGTCTATATTTTATATCCTCTCTACTTCTACCATCAACAGTTATTTTGATCCCCAAATAGCAAAACTCCTTTACTACTTTAAGTGACTCCTTTCCTAATCTAATTCCCTCCGCATCACCCGACTTAATTCGACTGCATTCCATTATACTCGTTTTGCTTTTGTTGATGTTTATCTTATACCCTCCTTTCAAGACACTGTCCATTTCGTCAACTGCTCTTCCAAGTCCTTTGCTGTCTCTGACAGAATTACAATGTCATCGGCGAAACTCAAAGTTTTTATTTTTTCTCCATGGATTTTAATACCTACTCTGAACTTCTCTTTTGTTTCCTTTATTGCTTGCTCAATATACATATTGAATAACATCAGGTAGAGGCTACAACCCTGTCTCACTCCCTTCCCAACCACTGCTTCCCTTTCATACCCCTTGACTCTTATAACTGCCATCTGCTTTCTGTACAAATTGTAGACAGCTTTTCACTCTCTGTATTTTACCACCTTCAGAATTTAAAAGAGAGTATTACAGTCAACATCGTCAAAAGCTTTCTCTAATTCTACAAATGCTAGAAATGTAGGTTTGCCTTTCCTTCATCTTTCTTCTAAGTTAAGTCGTAAGGTCAGTATTGCTTTACGTGTTCCAACATTTCTACGGAATCCGAACTGATCTTCCCCGAGGTCACTTCTATCAGTTTTTCCATTCGTCTGTAAAGAATTCACGTTAGTATTTTGCAGCTGTGACTTATTAAACTGATCGGTAATTTTCACATCTGTCAGCACCTGCTTTCTTTGGGATTGGGAATATTATATTCTTCTTGAAGTCTGAGGGTATTTCGTCTGTCTCATACATCTTGCTCACCAGATGGTAGAGTTTTGTCAGGACTGGCTCTCCCAAGGCTGTCAGTAGTTCTAATGGAATGTTGTCTACTCCCAGGGCCTTGTTTCGACTCAGATCTTTCAGTGCTCTGTCAAACTCTTCACGCAGTATTGTATCTCCCATTTCATCTTCATCTACATTCTCTTCCATTTCTATAATATTGTCCTTAAAAACATTGCCCTTGTATAGACCATCTATATACTCCTTCCACCTTTCTGCTTTCTCTTCTTTGCTTAAAACCGGGTTTCCACCTGAGCTCTTGCTATTCATACAAGTGGTTCTCTTTTCTCCAAAAGTCTCTTTAATTTTCCTGTAGGCAGTATCTATCTTACCCCAAGTGAGATACACGTCTACATCCTTACATTTGTCCTCAATCCATCCCTGCTTAGCAATTTTGCACCTCCTGTCGATCTCATTTTTGAGACATTTGTGTTCCTTTTTGCCTGCTTCATTTACTGCATTTTTATATTTTCTCCTTTCATCAATTAAATTCAATATTTCTTCTGTTACCCAAGGGTTTCTACTAGCCCTCGTCTTTTTACCCATTTGATCCCCTGCTGCCTTCACTATTTCATCCCTCAAAGCTACCCATTCTTCTTCCACTGTATTTCTTTCCCATTCCTGTCAACTGTTTCCTTATGTTCTCCCTGAAACTCTGTACAACTTCTGGTTCTTTCAGTTTATCCAGGTCCCATCTCCTTAAATTCCCACCTTTTTGCAGTTTCTTCAGTTTTAATCTACAGTTCATAACCAACAGATTGTGGTCAGAGTCCATATCTACCCCTGGAAATGTCTTACAATTTAAAACCTGGTTCCTAAATCTCTGTCTTCCCATTATATAATCTACCTGATACCTTTTAGTATCTCCAGCATTCTACCATGCATACAACCTTCTTTCATTATTCTTAAACCAAGTGTTAGCTATGATTAAGTTATGCTCTGCGCAAAATTCTACCAGGCGGCTTCTTCTTTCATTTCTTAGCACCAATCCATATTCACCCACTATGTTTCCTTCTCTCCCTTTTCCTACTCTTGAATTCCAGTCAGACATTACTATTAAATTTTCGTCTCCCTTCACTATCTGAATAATTTCTTTCATCTCATCATACATTTCATCAATTTCTTCATCATCTGCAGAGCTATTTGGCATATAAACTTGTACTACTGTAGTAGGCATGGGCTTTGTGTCTATCTTGGCCACAATAATGCATTCGCTGTGCTGTTTGTAGTAGCTTACCCGTACTCCTATTTTTTTTCATTATTAAACCTACTCCTGCATTACCCCTATTTGATTTTGTATTTATAACCCTGTATTCACCTGACCAAATACCTCCTGCCACCAAACTTCACTAATTCCCATTATATCTAACTTTAATCCATCCATTTCCCTTTTAAATTTTCTAACCTATCTGCCCGATTAAGGGATCTGACATTCCCCACTCCGATCCGTAGAATGCCAGTTTTCTTTCTCCTGATAACATCATCATCTTCAGTAGTCCCTGCCCAGAAATGCGAATGGGGCACTGTTTTCCATTGGCAGAACATTAATGGAGTGCGAGTCTTTTTTACAATGTTATTTTCCGGAGATATGTTATGAGTAAAAAGAGATTTCAGCTGTTTTTGAGATATCTACACCTCTCAGAAGATAACGCATTGCAATCAAACGTCTGACTCTAAAAAATTAGACCAACTTTGCACCATTTTTCCAAGCAATAAATACATTCCAGACAAGAATCTGTGCATTGACAAATCAGTGGTTTTGTTGTGTGGTTGTCTGTTTTTCAGGCACTATATCAATAACAAGAAACACAAGTATGGGGTAAAACTTTATGAACTCTGTGTATCTGATGGTGTGGTTTTCAAAATAAAACTCTACTGTGGGAAGTCACAGGAGAAGACTGAGAAGGGTCATGCATCTGAAGTTGTTTTACACCTGATGGAAGCATCCTTGAATGGAGGATATGTCTTTTTTGTGGACAATCCTTATAATTCTGCGTCATTTACAAAACTGTTGTTGACTTACAAAACCTGTGTTTGCGGATCATTATTTAACAACAGAAAGGAAAACCAAAAATTGTTGGTTACTATGAAACTGAGGAATGGTCAGATGAGGTGGAAAAGAAATGACAATGTTGCTGTTTGTAAATGGAAGGACAAAAGAAAAATCCTCACCATTTTTAGTATGCACCATGAAAAAATGGCGGAAGTTTGCAATCTAAATAGCAAAGTTGCCCTGAAACCAAACATAGTCGGAGACTACCACAATGGCATGCAAGGTGTTGATCAGCCAGATCAAATGCTGTCACATTATTCAGCATTGCAGAAAACCATTAGATGACCAAAAAACTTGCTCTACATGTAACAGAAATTTATCTGCACAGTGCCCATCAGTTTTATAATCAAACAGTAGGAAGGAGTATAGGTCTGTTGCTTTAGTGATTATTCAGGCAATGATTGGGGATAAGATGCCAGACACCCAGTAGGAAATCAGGACAGATGGGCATCATTTATCTACAGAATGCCAATTGGTTTTACAATCAAACAGCAGGAAGAAGTATCAAGTCTCTAGTTTTTAGAGCAAAATTATTCAGGCATTGATTGGGGATAAGATGCCAGACACCCAGAAGAAAATCAGGACAGATGGTAGTTTTAATTATTTAAAGGCAATACCTGCCACCAAGAAAAAAGTCCAGCCAACAAAACCATGCAATGTGTGCACGGAACAAAAGAAATACCATGAATCATGGTACTTGTGTCCCATTTGTGAAGAAAAGCAGGCTCTTTGCTTGCAAGTATGCTTCAAGATATATCATCAACAAAAAACTTTATTTTCATTACCATTAATGACATAAAGTATATGTTATGTCTAAAGCTAAATGTTTGCATGACCTTTTGTATGGATTTTTCTATTAGTTTGTTCCAAGAATGAAAATAAAAAAGCTGTTCCACAGTGCCCAGATGATTTAGCCTACTATACCTGTCCCTGATTCTCATGACATGTAAATTGCACATATTTGCTATTAATGTTTTTATATCTGACTTTGTGCAGAAACTCATTTCTGCTTGTAGTTGGCACAAGTGGCCAGATTGTCAGGTACAAGACAACTCATATTTGGCAGTCACCATGTTAAACAACAGCTTGATAGTAAATTTCATTTATCCCTCATAGTTCTTGATCCTTGAAATATCTATTTACAAAAGTTATAATAGTCACTTCATATTCACTGAATGTTAGACATATTGTCCACTGATCATTCTGATTTACACTGTCTATTATAATTTATTGAGATTTTAGTTACTGTGATTGCACCTGGCAGTAATTGGAATGTGCCAGTGAAGTGCAGCAGCTGCTTTGTTACAATATGTTGGCCGACAGTTGGTTTCTTACCGGAGACTGCTATGGCATGAACTCATTGTGTTGATTTTGGCTGGACACCTTTGAAACTCATCTAGTCATACCAGAAGGAGATTTTCACTCTGCAGCGGAGTGTGCACTTATATGAAACTTCCTGGCAGATTAAAACTGTGTGCTGGACCGAGACTTGAACTCGGGGACCTTTGCCTTTCGTGGGCAAGTGCTAGTTCTGCATGGTTCGCAGGAAAGCTTCTGTTAAGTTTGGAAGGTAGAAGACGAGGTACTGGCAGAAGTAAAGTTGTGAGGACGAGGCGTGAGTCGTGCTTGGGTAGCTCAGTTGGTAGAGCACTTACCCCGCGAAAGGCAAAGGTCCCGAGTTTGAGTCTGGCACACAGTTTTAATCTGCCAGGAAGCTTCATCTAGTCATATTATTTTTGTCATCTAAACAAACAAATCCCATTTTCCCCCAAAATTGGTTCTTCTTCTTTTCTAGTGTCTTCATATTATTGCTTGAACACTGCTTTCTGCTTGTGTCTTGTCTCTTCAAGACATATCATATTTCTTGTGTGCATTTGTTTGTTTTCAAATAATTTAATTATTCCACAAATTTTGCCCACAGTTTTTGTCATTTTAACCCATTAATTGCTCTGGATGTGTTGACGTGCATGCCTTAGTACCTGTCCCTGTGTGCTCTGAATTTGTTTATGCATGCCACCAGTCCTACCTGGTACTCTGAACGTGTCACTATGCATAGACATGTTCAGAGTACTAGGTAGAAGGACTGGTGGCGCACATAAACACATTCAGAGCACAAAGGGACAGGCACAAAGGCATGCACGTTACCACGTCCAGAGCAATTAAAGGATTAATGGTTGCCATGTTGTAGTGGTAAAACCCCCTGCTCACAAAAGTAGCATAGTGAAATTTGTGTATCTCCATACCATATGTGTCATTAGATCATCGCTGAGAGAGGTACTGTAATATGGATGGTACTACACTGACATCCCAAGATTTTAATTGTAGCTTATCAGATTCTTTTTGGTTGCTAGTGCAACTGAAGTGTGGTCATGAAAATGATTTGCATATTAATGATGTCCAAAATTACTAATAATCATTATGCATTGTAGTAGTGCAGTCGATAGAGGAAAGTGCCCAAAACTGGATTCTCATTTTTTTTCTGAATTAAAAAAAATGGAAAATAGAAAAAAATTCAATTTTAAAACATGGATCATTTACTTTATAGTGTTATGCACCATTTACATTTTACTCTTACAAAATATTGTTAAAAGTTGTGAACAAAAATTGTGAACAAAAATTTTTCCAAAACCCTAAAATTCATGAATTTGAAGAACAACTGCCAAAAGCAAACCTCTCCAAAATCTTCCTAAAGGTTGTAGAATCTCTTCTTGGATTTTTTAATTACAATATTTACAATTCTACAGTATAATTTGTAGTGCTCCTTATCCTGAGGTTTGTTAGAATTTCTGAGTGAAACATGAAGCATTCTCTTTGTTTTATGGGATGTTTTGATTTTTGTAGTGTGCCATTGTTTCCCGTGATCACTCAGATTGATACTCTTTGAAATTCTCTTAGCAAATACAGCTTCGTAAATGTTAATAAACACATTCAGGAATACTTTAAATTTGTCATTGACATTTTTAGCATTATAGACTGTGTCCTATTTTAACTGCTCCAAATGTCTGGTGAAAGTTTCTAGATTCTTGCTGTTGATTAGTCTAAAAAAACTACTGATAAAATTATTCTTGTTAGCAGGGCTTATTTCATGCATTTTTAACAGTTGCCTGTCATCATCAGAAAGGCCATTTAAGATTCATGTTACACCTACACTGATCAGCCAGAACATTACGACATCTGACCTACTACTGATATAAACACATCCAGCCAACAGCAATGTCACCTTGCAAGGAATGACTGCTAGTGCATGCATAGTGTATCTAGTATCAGTGAGTGTGCTATCCGTTTGTAGAATGGGGAAGGCACACAATGTATCTGAGTTTGACCATGGGCAAATTGTGAGGCTAGGCATGAGCATTTTAGAAGCTGCATGAATTCTCGAGTGTTTAAGGAGTGCTGTGATGAGTGACATGACGAAAGCAAGGTGAAACCATCGCCAGACTTTGTGAGGTTGGGTGGCCACCTCCACATTACAGATCTCAGATGTCGTAGGCTGGGCAGACTGGTAAAACAGGACAGGCAGTTAACTGTGGCACAACTAACAGCATTCTTTAAATCTGGGCAGAGTACAAGTGTGTCTGAACACGCAGTGCACCATACATTCCTAACGATGGCGACCTATGCATGTGCCACTCTTAACACCACATCAGCAGCTACGACTGAAATGGGCTTGTGACCATTGGCAATGGATGTTGGCACCACTGTGGCAGAGCATTGCATGATCTGATGAATCTTGATACCTTCTTCATCATAGCAATTGGAGAGCATGAATCCACTGTCTTGCAGAGGTAAAGCTCCAAGACACCTGTGTTGCAGGATGAAAACAAGCTGGTGGCAGCTGCATTATGCTCTCGGAAACATTCACGTACAAGGCACCAGTATGGCCAAGGGAGTATTGCACACTGGTTACAGACCACATACACCCCTTCATGATGATCATGTTTCACGGCATTTTCCAACAAGATAATACACCATGTCACAAGGCCAGGAGTGTGATGGAATGGTTTGAGGAACACCATGATGAGTTGCAATTGATGTGCTAGCCCCCTGCTCATCAGATCTCAACCTGATCGAACACATGTGGGATGCGATGGAACATGGCATCAGAGCTCATTGCCCCCCCCCCCCCCCCCCACCAAGAGTTTATGTGAGTTAGATGACTTGTGCATGCACATGTGGTACCAACTCCTTCCAGCGACCTACCAAGGACTCATTGTTTCCATGCCATGATGCATCACTGCCGTTATAGATGTCAAAGTTTCGCATTCCGGCTATTAGGTAAGTGATCATAATGTTCCGGCTGATCAGTGTTTCTAATCAATTCTGTTACTGTCTAAAAAGATACTGTCAGTCAGACTTGTGCAGTCCTTTTTCTCTCTTGTGGGAAAG
This sequence comes from Schistocerca gregaria, assembly GCF_023897955.1. Classification (NCBI taxonomy): domain Eukaryota; kingdom Metazoa; phylum Arthropoda; class Insecta; order Orthoptera; family Acrididae; genus Schistocerca; species Schistocerca gregaria. The sequence continues at coordinate 424,980,993 of NC_064926.1, read as the reverse complement.
TCAGCAACATGCCCTCAGATTAAAAGAGCTCATTAAATTCTCAAAATCTGTTCTGTCATAATGACAAGTAAGAAACTTTAAATTAAAGTCATCATGCATGGTAATTTTTGAGAAGAGGTGAGTTAAAAGTGATTTTACTTGCTTGAGGAATATACTAAGCTTTCCTGAGGAAGCTCTGTAAACAGTAACCCCATAAATAGGCAGATTATTAACAGGGAGTTCAATGCAACAGGCCTTAAAATGTTGATCGTACAATAATTTCTTACATCTATAGACTAGTACACTATACTATTTTTAACATACATTATTATCCTGCCTTTATTCATTGCATTCCTAGTTGTACTTATGTAGTTGTTTCATTTCAACCCTTTCGTTCAAACGACATTCAATGAAACATAATATGTGGGCATTGCTTATTGCATCACTGTCATTAATGCAAACAGACAACTGGTCCAATTAGTTTCTTCAACCCATTATATCCTTGTAAAAAAATATAAAGTTTGTCATTGCCTAAACTCTTTGTTCTGATGTCACTGATTTCTTTTAAATTGCAATTAGAGATCACAGGACATGTAACTGCGTGGTTCTGACTTAAGTTAGAGTTATCAAAAAGAATCTTTTCAGTTTGTTTTCAAATTGTACTTTGTTGACTTATCACAGATTTTAGTTTCAGCATAAGTACCCTTACGATGATAAATTTAAACTTAATGTAGAGTAATGAAAGTCATTTGTTATTTGAAAGGGGATGAAACATAATTTCTCGCTGCTAACTGTGTGGTCATTTTGAACAGGTCATTTCCTAATCTAATTCCCTCAGCATCACCCGACTTAATTCGGCTACATTCCATTATACTCATTTTCTTTTTGTTGATGTTCATCTTACATCTTCCTTTCAAGACACTGTCCATTCCGTTCAACTGCTCTTACAAGTCCTTTGCTGTCTCTGACAGAATTACAATGTCATCGGTGAACCTCAAAGTTTTTATTTCTTCTCCATGGATTTTAATTCCTACTCCAAATTTTTCTTTTGATGCCTTCACTGCTTGCTCAATATACAGATTGAATAACTTTGGGGAGAGGATACAACCCAGTCTCACTCCCTTCTCAACCACTGCCTCCCTTTCATGCCCCTCTACTCTTATAATTGCCATCTGGTTTCTGTACAAATTGTAAATAGCCTTTTGTTCCCATTATTTTACCCCTGCCACCTTCAGAATTTGAAATAGAGTATTCCAGTCAACATTGTCAAAAGCTTTCTCTAAGTCTACAAATGTTAGAAACATAGGTTTGCCTTTCCTTAATCTTTCTTCTAAAATAAGTCGTAAGGTCAGTATTGCCTCACATGTTCCAATATTTCTACGGAATCCAAACTGATCTTCCCCAAGCTTGGCTTCTATCAGTTATTCCATTCGTCTGTAAAGAATTCACGTTAGTATTTTGCAGCTGTAACTTATTAAACTGACAGTTCGGTAATTTTCACTTCTGTCAACACCTGCTTTCTTTGGGATTGGAATTATTATATTCTTTTTGAAGTCTGATGGTTTTTCGCCTGTCTCATACATCTTGCTCACCAGATGGTAGAGTTTTGTCAAGACTGGCTCTCCCAAGGCCGTCAGTAGTTCTAATGGAATGTTGTCTACTCCCAGGGCCTTGTTTCGACTCAGGTCTTTCAGTGCTCTGTCAAACTCTTCATGCAGTATCGTATCTCCCATTTCATCTTCATCTACATTCTCTTCCATTTCTATAATATTGTCCTTAAAAACATTGCCCTTGTATAGACCATCTATATACTCCTTCCACCTTTCTGCTTTCTCTTCTTTGCTTAAAACCGGGTTTCCACCTGAGCTCTTGCTATTCATACAAGTGGTTCTCTTTTCTCCAAAAGTCTCTTTAATTTTCCTGTAGGCAGTATCTATCTTACCCCAAGTGAGATACACGTCTACATCGTTACATTTGTCCTCAATCCATCCCTGCTTAGCAATTTTGCACTTCCTGTCGATCTCATTTTTGAGACATTTGTGTTCCTTTTTGCCTGCTTCATTTACTGCATTTTTATATCAATCATGTGCGGATGGATATGTGTGTGTGTGTGTGTGTGTGTGTGTGTGTGTGTGTGTGTGTGTGTGTGTGTGTGTGTGTGTGTGCGCGCGCGAGTGTACACCTATCCTTTTTTTTTCCCCCTAAGGGAAGTCTTTCCGCTCCCGGGATTGGAATGACTCCTTACCCTCTCGCTTAAAACCCACATCCTTTCGTCTTTCCCTCTCCTTCCTGAAGAAGCAACCATCGGTTGCGAAAGGTAGTAATTCTGTGTGTGTGTGTTTGTGTGTTTTGTTCATTGTGCCTGTCTGCTGGTGCTTTCCCGCTTGGTAAGACTTGGAATCTTTGATTTTAATATATTTTTCCCATGTGGAAGTTTCTTTCTATTTTATTAACAAAGGTAAATTTCACACAAAGGGAACAAACCTCTTTGCCTACCTGAAAACTACAAGGGTTGGCCATTCTGTAAGACTGCCACTGATTCTCTGCAGCAGACTAAACCACCACACAGCAAAATGAAACACACCCACATTCGTTCACTCATGCATGCCAGAGAGTTTTGGAATAGGAGAACAAGGGATAAAGATTTTATGGAATCATAGTCATGAGCTGGGTTACATATAAAAAAAAAAGGAAGACTTATAATGGCATTATAGATGCATTTATTGCCTGAACAGAACCATCATAACAGCCATATGATGGTTGCAAATTGAAGAAGGAGATAGGCTACGGCTAGATTGAATCATAGCTCAGTCTTCTCTGGTACAAAATTTAGCAATGAGAACAACTGATTGTTTTGTAGGATGCAAAGTGCACAGGAAAGGAAATAAAATGATAATGAAAGTGGACTATAGGACCCTATCATAATTGCAAAGAAACGGTGTATGATTTGGAACGAGGAATGTAAGGAGTCTGTACAAGACAGGAGCTGCAACCAGTACTTTGTTGGAAATTTGTGGTAAGGTCTTATGGGACCAAATTGCTAAGGTCATTGGTCCCTAAGCATACACACCACTAAGGACGACACACACACCCAAGCCTGAGGGAGGACTCGAACCTCTGGTGAGGGAGCAATCAGTGTTCTCAGAGAAATTCAGAGGTACAAACTAGACCTAACTGCACTGCAAGAAATCTGGTGGGAGGATGTTGACAGCATGGATGTTGAAAATTCTACTATTTTGTAAGGGGCCTGTGACTGAGGTCATCTGTTACATGCTGGTTTTTGCTTCAGTAAGATTTTGGCCACTAATGTTTCAGAGTTTGTGTCAGTCAACCCAAGAATATCTGTTCTAACAGTGAACATAAAGCATATTAAGGCGGCTTTTGTGAACTGTCATGCTCCACCGAGGAGAGCAAAAGTGAAGTGAAAGATGAGTCCTATGCACAGCTAGAGGCAGTGATGGACACTATATGAAACGGACTCAAGTGGATCCTCTTTGGTGATATGAATGCCAAGGTTGGGAAAGAAGAAATATTCCACGACACAACAGGAAGGCACAGTCTACACGACCTAAGCAATGGTAGTGGGTTGAGGTTCATCAGCTTCGCTACACCATCAGAGTTGAAACTTCCTGGCAGATTATAACTGTGTGCTGGACCCGGACTCATACTCGGGACCTTTGCCTACTGAGCTATCCAAGCACGACTCATGCCCCGTTCTCACAGCTTTACTACTGCCAGCACCGCATCTCCTACCTTCCAAACTTTACAGAAGCTGTCCTGCGAACCTAGCAGAACTAGCACTCCTGAAAGAAAGGATATCGCGGAGACATGGCTTAGCCACAGCCTGGGAAATGTTTCCAGAATGAGATTTTCACCCTGCAGTGGAGTGTGCACTGATATGAAACTTCCTGGCAGATTAAAACTCTGCTAGGTTTGCAGGAGAGCTTCTGTAAAGTTTGGAAGGTAGGAGACGAGGTACTGGCCGAAGTAAAGCTGTGAGGACGGGGCGTTAGTCGTGCTTGGGTAGCTCAGTTGGTAGAGCACTTTCCCGCTATAGGCAAAGGTCCCGAGTTCAAGTCTCAGTCCAGCACACAGTTTTAATCTGCCAGGAAGTTTCATATCAGTGCACACTCCTCTGCAGAGTGAAAATCTCATTCATACCATCAGAGTTGTTCATCTTCAACACAAACTTCCAGCGGAAAAACATACATAAGCGAAAATGGTTGTCACCAGATAGGAGAACTATAAATCAAATAGACCATGTTGCCATTGATCTGAGGGCCAGGAGATGGATGTTAGATGTTAAGACAGTGTAGGGTGCTGAAGGTGGGAGTGATTGTTTCCTGGTCAGAGGCCTTTTAAACGTACAGTAAGATTTTGGCCACTAATGTTTCAGAGTTTGTGTCAGTCAACCCAAGAATATCTGTTCTAACAGTGACATAAAGCATATTAAGACGGCTTTTGTGAACTGTGAATGGGGGCTACGCTAAAAAGAGTTGAAAGGTACCATGTGGAGTAACTAAAAGATGAAGCAACGAAGACCAAATACCAGTTGCAACTTAGTAACTGCTTTGAAGCACTCAGTGAAATGGACACCAATCAGTACCTTGAACTAATGTGGGAAAACATCCAGAGCTTAGATAGGGATCCAGCAAAGGAAACACATATGGGAAACATAGTGGGTGAGAAGATCTGGTTTGGAAAGGAATGTGCAGATGCCCTGAAAAGGAGAAAGCAAGCCAGGAAAAAGTTGCTCAAGGGGGCAAATCTGGCACAAGGCAAAGCAGAATTTGAGGAGGTCTGAAAGACTACACAAGCAACTCTGAAAAGAGCGAAGAGGAAATATATAAGGGATATCATCATCGAAGCAGAAACAGAATTCAGAGGACAAAAGACTAGGGAAATGTTTCTGAAGGTGAACTACCTCTGCAAAAGTCACTAGGACAAGCAGAAACTTGTCAAAGATTCCCATGATAAGATCCTGATGAACAATAGCGATATAGCTGAGCGATGGAAAGAGTTATTTTGACAGCTGCTACATTGTGATGAACATGAACTGCAGTTTGATTTCTAGCACCCAATTACAGCCAATGCAGATTATCCCCCACCTAACTTGGATGAGATAAAAACCAGAATCAGACATCTTAAGCAGAATAAGAGTCCAGGTGAAGACTGAAGACAGGCTGAAATTATCCTGGTGGGAGGAGAGAAACTTGCAGAAAGAATGTGCTGACTGATACAGACAATATGGATCAAAGAAGAACTACCAGCAGAATGGAAAACAGCTCTGATTTGTCCAATACATAAGAAGGGCCACAAACTGAACTGTGACAACTATCAAGGAATTGCCCTGATTTACGTCTGCTATGAGATCCTGTTCAATTGCCTCATACATAGATTTGAAGCCAGTAGCAGAATCAGTGAAAGGGGAGTACCTGGGAGGTTTCTGGCCAGGATGGTCAACAGCAGTCTCTGGAAGCTCACTGAGAAACTGGGTGAATATGATAAAGAGCTGCATATTTTATTTGTTGACATTAAGATAGCCTATGATTGTAGACAGCACATGAACCTGCTCAGCTGTTTAAGGGAGTTTGGCATAGAAGAGAACTCATCAATCTGATAAAGATCTGTCTGAGCGAGACACGTGCAAAGAAGAAGATGGGAAATCGCGTAACTGAGGAATTTGAAATTGTGACAGGACTTAGGCAAGGAGATGGGTTATCCCACATCCTGTTCAACTTTGCCCTAGAGAAGACCATACAGAATAGCTTCCAAGGGAATGAAGGGATTGAAATCAAAGGAAAGAGACTGGCATACTTAGCCTACGCAGATGACATGTGTTTACTCTCTAGGTCTGAAGAGGAGTTGGAGCAAATGACCAGAGCTCTAAAGGGGGCTGCCAAAAAATTTGAGCTAAACATAAACAAAGCCAAGATAGAGTATCTTGTTATGACACATGGGTGAAGTGAGACTGCTGGTCATCTGCAGTCACTGCAGCTGGGAGATCAGTCCTACAAGAGAATGCATGAATTTAAATACCTAGGGGCACTTTTCACTGAGAACTTGTCATGTGAAGCAGATATCAGTGCCAGAATACAAGCAAGAACCTGATCTTACCACAGCCCAGCACAACTGCTTTGGTCCAGATATCTCTCCAAACAGTTCAAGATTGTTCTATACAAAAACCTGGTCCAGCCTGTTGTTCTATATGGCTGTGAGACATGGAGTATCCGGAAATAGGACTTCCATAAGCTCCTTGTTTTTGAGAGAAAAGTGCTTTGTAAGATCTTCGGTCCAGTTCTGGATGCAGGCACAGGGGAATGGAGGATCAGACACAACCAAGAGCTTGGGGAACTATACCAGCAGCCCAACATAGCAGGAACTGTCAAAGCAAATTAACGCAGTGGGTCGGCCATGTGGCTCAGGTGGAAGATCACAGATGGCCTCAGAAGCGCCTGGATTTCACACCTATAGGAAAGGGACCCCCAGGGAGATGTAAGAAGTGTTGGAGGGATGACCTCCATGAAAGTTTAAACCAAGCATTAATAGATGTGGGCAGATGGCAGATAGGTGCAGTGGACAGAATGCAATGGAGGAGGAAACTTTTAGCAGCGTGTGGGCCACTGGGCCTGATCACGTAGAAGAATTACATTTTCACCAATAAAAATATTTTCACTTATACCCCTAACATGCTGTTTATATTTTCTGTCAACTTCCCCCAACCCCCCCCCTCCCCCTCACCCCTACCCCCACCTAACACCACCACCGTACATTCCTGTCTTCTTGTTGATTGTGCAATGCGCTGACAGCAGTGGTGTCGGTGTCTCACTCCTGGGTGTTGACTGGTTAACTGATTGATGGTTTGCGCTCCTGTGTAATGTCTCCACTGTGTGTGGAGCAGCTTCAGTGCTGGGTTCCACACCTGACAAGTTGAAATACTGTAGATCGTTATAGCTGAAGCTATTCTGCAGCCTTATTTCAACAACATCCTTGTACACACAGCCCCAAAGAGCCAATGTGTTCTTGAAAATTTTTTTATGTCTCCATATTTCCATTTTAAAACTTGTCTTTTGTCAGTTTTCATCAGTTGCTGATTTTGTTCGCTACTGGAGTTCAGCCTGTGTTTTATGTTCAGTACCTCTCTCTTCAACTTTGCAGATGGTTTCCGTGGCACATGTTTTTCCTCACTCAGACGGCGTTTGGTACAGAACAGGTTTTCAGAGACTTAGGTCAAAGTTTACTGATGCTAGATGGGATTCAGTTTTGGCTAGTGGGCAGTATTTTCAGGTGTGTCACTGTGGGCTTATCCTCCTCAAAGTGTTGGTTATGGTGTGGCATTCTGTTTGAGGTGCAGGGTGCATCAAACTTGCCGATCACTATAGCCCAGTTCATGAAAGATTTATAAAATCTCAGATTGGCTAGCTCACAGTAAATTTTGATGTTGTCTCACCACTGAGTAGGGTCACTAGAACTAATTGGGGAGATATTTGCACTCATATCAACAAAACTTAGTTTCAACTGACATCCACATACTTTCTCTTTGGTGGTCATTAGTATGAACAGACGGTTGGCATGTCTATGGGCAGCCTTCTGTCACCTGTAGTACATGGAAGACTTCGAGGGCAAGACACTAGACTCAACACTATTAACACTGATCGACAAATATGTTGAAGATATTTTCATATAGCTACATAGAAAAGAAGAGCTACTAGTTTCCTTGTGGCCCAAATCACCATAGACAAGAATATGAAGTTATTTCTTTTTCTGTTTTGTTACTTCTTTTTTTCCACAGTCTTCATTATGTAAGCAATACAGATTATACATCATCTTTTGTGACTGTAATAAAAGGTTCATTTATAGCATAAGCACTTTACCTCATTTCAAAGAATCTTTAGTGGCCATGATAATAGTTTGTTTTTCTCACAAACTGGTTTGTCAAGATAGTAAACGGTTCTCGTGTTTCACATTACTACTCTTAAACAATCATTACTACCGTTTTTTTTGCTTCCAGCTTCATTCTTAATGTACTTTCACACAGAGGTGCTGGAGTTCCAGAACATCACACATCACTGACACTGGATATATTTTTGTTTCCGTGTTGTGCAGACACACTTGCACTTCGTGTACTTTATTTTAGTGTTGAGATGTGGTCATCTTTTGTTTTGTTTTCTGTGGCCGTGAAAGCGTCTGCTATTCCTCTGTGTATGTGTGTTTATCTTTTTTGGCTAATGTACTTGTGTGTGTATTGTACATGTGTGCATAAGCATGTGTGCAGTTGTATGTTTATGTGAGTGTACAGACATATATTTCTATCTTTAAAAAAAAAAAAAAAATCGTGGTGAATGATATGTCCACATTTGTGTGTGTGTGTGTGTGTGTGTGTGTGTGTGTAGGGTAGGTGTATGTCCTAATTTCTAAATTTCTTTGTGCACAAATTATTTCTTTCAGTTCTTTCTTTCTTGGGGCTACTTTACTATAGTGGTGGGTGATCATGAGTGAGTGTGCTGGCTGTTTTATGTGATTCTGTTTTGTGGTGGCTAGGGGGATAGTTATTTTCTACTATATATGTTGCATTAGTTTAAATAATATTTGGTTGCTAATATTTGCTTGATCATTTATTATTTGTTTCTTTTTATGGTTGCCTTTTGAATTTGGAAGTTTTCTTGTAGTGTTAAGAGGCATTTTTTATTACTGAATCTGATTATTTTTGTATCTGTTTTTATTGTGGTTGAATGGTAGTTTTCTTGTCTGCAAATGTAGAATGGGTGGTGCTCGATTTTCAACCTTTATTATGTTCTTTATATCTTATTTCAAATCTACTACTAGTATCTCCTGTTATAGAGCATACCAACTATTATACTGCAGTTGGTAAAAGCCAGATTTTTCATATGTGTCAGTGTCATCTTCCTTTTTTAAACCTGTCTGTATTGAATTATTACTTTATTTAGCTACTTTTGTTCCTTATTTCTGAAATATATTAACAGTTCTGTGTGTCAGCTTGTTTCCATATGTGGGTTCCTACAAGCTTGACCTCAGAGCTTTAGCACTGTGCCCTCATTCCGTATTAGTGGTGGTGTTATGCGTGTTTTTGGTGACTCTTAATGATCCCTGGATTTGTGTTGTGTTTACTATGTTTCATTTTCATGTACTTCTGGATTTTCTTACGAAATTCTGAGACTGGAGATTGTTTGTATCCATTCCATCTTTCTTTGCTGTTTGTTGTGTTTGTGCAGTGTCACTAAGTTCATTCAGTGGAACTTGTTATCTGAGAGCTGCTTGGTTTTGAGACTGTGGGTGGTTTGACGATTAGTATAGTATGTATTATTGTAGGGTTTTTTCAGTACATACTGAGTGATTATTTTTCACTGTGATCAAGGAAGTTTTTCCTTCTATAAAGTGAATTTTACATTTTTGTACAGTCCATTTCCCTGCTTGTTCTTTCTCTAAAGCAAATTTTGATTTTTTCGCGCAATCCATTTATTTCAGTTTGTAGTTGTTCTACAGTCATTTCTGGTTTATCTACTAAGTATAGGATGTCATCTATGCATCTCCACCAGTACAGTAGATCATATTTTCCTGCTACTATGTTCTGAAATATTCTTTTTTCTATTTTGTTCATGAAGATGTTTGCTAACGGAAACCCCATTGGTAATCCATCCTTATGTAAGTAGAATTCTGTATTAAAATCAAAATAGTCTTGATCAGTAATGGGATGTAGAAATGTTTCTATCTTTGATAAGTATTCCTGCAGTAGTCGTCTCTAGGCCATGTTCTGTTATCTTAATTGTTTCTTTCATTGGAATTATGTAGCACATATTTTCTACATCATATGAGACCTACATAGCTGTATCCAGAATATATATGTCTTTTATGAGATTTATTAGTTCTGTCATTTTGTGTTTTGCACAGCTATGTGAGTGTGTTTAATAAATGTCTGTTGAGGATGTATGAGGGAGTATTTCTTTTGGTTGTAATTGGCCTCATTGGTGTAATTACTTTACGAGTTTTTTGTTTGCTCTAGATTTTTGCAGCATTAGCTTCCCTACACCCATTCAATGTTTTTTCCTGTCATCAACTGTGTGTTCTATAGACTCCAGTACATTTTTCATTTTTGTATTGTACCTTTTTGTTTGGGATGACTTTAGTTTTGTGACTTCATTCACAAAACTTAAGTGTTTTTGGTTTCTTCTTCTGTCTTTGTTTCAACTTTTCTCTGACATAACAGGTTATCTTCAAATCTGTCCAATACACAGGACAGTAGGGCACTGTTGTGTATGGTGTCAGATAAGTGCAAGTAAAGTCATACTGTTTATTTTTCAATTCACATTTTATATCGTATACTAAGAGCAGACATAACACAGCCACACATTGCAGCATCAAAACAAAAGAGATGTAAATAATAATAATAATAATAATAATAATAATAATAATTATTATTATTATTTTATTGTCATTCGGCCATTACAGCAATAGACAACGTCATATACATACTAAAATACAATTAGTAGTTTGAAAGAAACAACTGATTTGTTGTTAACATTACAGTATTATATTACAGTTGATAAATTCTCTTTTAGATTAGATTAGATTAATACTAGTTCCATATCATAGAATGGGTGGCGGACTAGCCAGTCATGAATTGTTTGTTTGAATAATTGTTTAGGGAATTCTTGAACAGATTGAGGAAGATTATTAAATAATTTGCACCCCATCTGCGCAACATAAAACAAAAATATATCCAGTGTCAGTGCTGACCAGTGTTCTAAAAATCGAGCACATATGTGTGGAAGAACGTCAAGAAAGAAACAGAAAGCAAAGAATCATGAGAAATATTTGTAATTTAATATTGTTTAATAGTAGTAATCGAAAATATGAAAACTGTTTCCGATTTGACAAACAGAGTTGCACGAAAACCATCTTATTACAATGACCACTAAAAAGGCTTTGAAATAAAACTAAATAAGACTTTTATTATAGTCGCAAATACGATACATAACCTAAACCACTGAAATAACGTTGCCTTGGATATGAAGCGAAATGGGCAGCTTCCATTCTTGGATGTTGTGGTACAAAGAAGACTGGATGAAGGAACAGAACAAAATTTCTACTGGAAGGTAACTCACTTGGAGCAATACCTTCATACATACAGTTGTCATTATCCATCACAAACGGAAGGGGCACGAAACAAGCTGATCCATAGAACTCATTTGACCTTTGACAACGAAAGTTTAGGATCTCCACTAGGCTGTGTCTGAGAAAAATGTCTATGGTTACTGCTAAGTTCGACATGCCGCCAGGCAAAATGTCACATCACAACTGACATCCAAGAAGGATCAACCGATGGTAAGTGCCTAAGTCCCGCATGCCGCCATTATGGAAAAACTGTCAGAATTTTACTTCGACACAATATCAGAAGCGTTTACCGCCTGCTAGACGAGACTAAATAGCTTCTGTTGTCAGTAAAACACTATCTCGCACTCAGTAAACGTGGTGTTCGTCGGTACCCTGCAGGTGTAGAAAAGCTTACAACGGATAAAGGGTTCCTACTATGGAAGAAAGCGTCACAGATCGTAAACGGCAGACTGACGTCTTGCAGCTAACGAAATCAGAAGCTGCCTAAAGACAAACCATAAAATGAGGTTTGAAGACACAAAAACTTTCAAAAACACTGCTACAAAAGAATAAAAGGACCACGGATTCCAACATAGCCAAGAGTGGAATCGTAGCACTGGGGTGGCTCCAAATGGAGTGGAGTCAGAACATCGATCAGAACGGTCCCTGGAGGCAATGCCCCCATACCAATTCACGGGTCGCGAGTGGAATGGGAAGTAGGCGGGATGCAGACGGCAAGTATATACACTATCTGACCAAAACCAGTGCCCTTATAACGGCTTGAACACTGCTGGAGCCACATTCAGTGATGCGTTTGAATATCTGTATGGGATTTAGAGTGAAGCTAACTTTCAGACTCATCCAATGGCGTTCAGTTGGATTCAGTTCGGGACTCTCGGCCGGCCACTACATTTCAGGAACGTTATTGCCCATAGACCATTGACTAAGAGATGCTAATTTATGACTGGGGTGCATTGTCATGTGATACAATTATCGTCTCTGAGCTGTTACTTTACAGCACACTACAAAATGTTGTAAAATGTGTTCATATCCTTCGGCATTTAGCGTTTTCTTAAGATCAATAAGAGGATCACACAATAGCGTGGAACACTCTCCTCCTCCATGCCGTAACACCGTGTCATCCATACTTCCCTCTTCACTGTTGGCGTGAAACATGACAGCATGTGACGTTGTCCAGGTATTTGCCAAATCGAAACGCTTCCTACAGAATGTCACAGGGTACAGCGTGCTTCAGCTACATCATTCGTTTCCAGTCATCCACAGTTCAATGGTATCGCCCTGTACACCATACCAAGAGTGTTATTTAACACTGATCACAGAAATATGTGGCTTATGAGGAGTCACTCAACCATTGTGCTCATTCAATACAATTCCGTACTCACAGTCATTGTGTTGTTTGGACTCCTGGTAGCACTCTGGAACTCGCTAGTGATTCCTTCTGCTCATTTCGTGCGACTCTTACAACGGCCCTCTGCAATGCTCAGCTGTTGTCTTTCGTCAACGCACGAACCCACCACAATGTCTGCACGTGAGAGCCAGGGTGAGGGCTTCGTTTCTCTGAACTCTTTATTATGGAGCGTTGCCAATTGCAACAATGCATCGACCTGGGAAATTTGGGATACGTCGTTCTTGCAACAGCTTAATATAGTTCGAGCTGTTAGTGTAACCAGCTTTCCGCATCGAAACAGGGATGCCTTTGCCCTTAGAAAACTGCAAAACATTGGATGTGGATATTCTTCTTTAACATCACATGGTTTGTTAATATCCCTTGGGAGGGGGGGGGGGGGGGTTCCATTCTTATTGTGGCGCCAGTGAAGATATTGGTAACCAGCAACACACGATATGCAAAGATCTTCAAACGTCCAAGTGTCTGAGCCATCGGTCCTGGGGAGCAGATCTGGCGCGTCTGCTGCAGTTTTATAGGGCTTTCGTCCGATCGCGTCTTGAGGCCTTCGTATCTGAAGATTCTTGACGCAGTACACTATGAGGGTATCAGGCTGGCCGCTGGTGTCTTCCGTACCAGTCCCATCCCCAGCCTGTGTCCTGAGGCAGGGGAACCGCCGCTCGCCATCCGGCGGAAACTCTTCATGGTACGACGGGTGTGTCAATTCCTTGCCTATTTTACCTCTCTTGCGTACCCTACCGTTGTCCGACCGCCTATGGAGCGTCTCTTTTCCAGTCGTCCCAGGGCAACGAGACCATTTGGGATTCGTGCCAAGCATTTGCTTCAGTCCCTTGGTGTGGAGCTTGTGGCACCCCAGCTCCAGGGTTTTACCCGCCTGCCTCCCTGGTTGCTCCAGAGGCCCAGCGTCCTTTTAGAGTTGTCAGAGTACCGGAGGAGCTGCACTCCTGCTTTTGTTTTTACCTTCTTATTTTACGATATCTTAAACCAGCGTCCCGACCATTTACGGATGGCTCTAAACAGGGGGACTCTGTTGGTTGTGCTGTTGTTTTTCCTGATCGAGTCGTCAAGTTACGGCTTCCTGCGGCGTTTATAATTTTTGATGCCGAATTGTTTGCGACCTTGCGGGAATTGGAGCAAATGAGATGTGTTCCCAGTCTTAAGTTTCTCATCTGTTCTGACTCCCTGAGTGCCCTTCAGACCATGCAACACTTGTACCCAGCGGATACGGTCGTCCAGAACGTCCATGATGCCCTACTCCACCTGCAACGGCAGGGGAAGGAAGTTTCTTTCTGCTGAGTGCCGGGGCACGTGGGTATTAGGGGAAACGAACTGGCGGATGTGGCTGCCAAAAATGCATGTTCCCTCCCTCACGTTGTTGAATGTGCAGTCCCCCTGCATGCTGTTACGTCCCTTTTGCGTTTTCGTGTTATGAGTCATTGGGAAGAGGAGTGGCTGGCAGTCGGGGAAAATAAGCTGCGTCTGGTCAAGGCCACCACGCGGTCATGGCGTACGTCCTACCAGTCATGCAGGCGGGATGAGGTTCTCCTCACTCGCCTCCGCTTCGGGCACAGTCCCTTAACGCATGGTTTTTTACTCCGGCGGGAGGACCCCCCAATCTACAGTGCTTGTGGCGTCAGATTACTGTCCGCCACACTTTACTTGACTGCCTTTTATTCTCTGACCAGAGGGCGGTGGTATCCTTGCCACCGGATTTGCCCTCTATTTTGCAAGACGACGCAACGGCTATGGTTAAGGTCGTACGGTTTTGTGTCATGTCCAATTTGTTGCCTCGGATTTTAGGGAGAGGATTTTAATGTGCTGCTGGATGACTGGCTCACCCAGGTTTTAGGTAAGAGGTCCGCCTGTCACGATTACCTACTTGTTTCACCTCGATTTCTGTTCTCTTTTCCTTGTGTTTCCTTTCCTTTTTTAGTGCGTTTCTTCTCCTCTTGTTTTGCCTCTGTATGTGAGGATTTGGAACTGCGTCAGGTTTGTGTCTTTTAGCCGTTCTCCTTGTTCGCTGTTCGTCTTCGTCCCTTCACCGCATGTGTTCCTGTTTCTATGCGTTTGGGCGCTGATGACCACGCTATTTAGCGCCCGAAAACCTCAAACCACACACATACACACAAGAAGAAAGGCATTTGGTTAACAGATAGTGAATGCGTGTGTAGTAATATGAGTCAGTTAGTCAGTTGAAGGCTTCCTTTATGGAAATTATGTGGGACGAGTCAGTTTATAAGATATGTGTATGTGATTAGTATTAACACGGAGAATACATTATTTTAGTGCTGCTCATACAACCACATTTAAAAAACAAGCTTAACCAGTTACCAGCTAGAATGGGTTGTCCAGGAGAATGATTTTGAGTTAGATTCAAAACTCGCTTTGTTAGCTATCCGACATTTTATGTTATTGGGCAAATGATAAAAAAGTTTTGTTGCTGCATATTGAACTCCTTTCTGAACCACTGATAGCTTCAGCAATGAGTAATAAAGGTCAAGTTTCAAAATGGAAGGGACAAAATGCTTGGGTCATCGGTGCCTAGACTTTCACACTACTTAAACTAACTTATGCTAAGAACAACACACCCATCCACGTCCGAGGGAGGACCCGAACCTCCGGCGGGAGGGGTCGCGCAGTCCGACGCCTCAAACTGCGTGGCCACTCCGCGCGGTAAAGCTCAATTTTCCCGCTAGTGCTGTAAATATGGACACAACTGTACTTCTCAAGTTGTGGTGATTATTTACGTCGAATTTCGTTTGCGAATATGGTAAGTACTGTGACGAAACTGTTAAAATGCCTAGTTCCTTGAGCACGTACCTACATGACGACCGTGGGTGAACACCACACATTATTCTTACTGCTCGTTTATGTGCAACGAATAATGTCTTTCTAAGTGATGAACGAGCTGCTTCTCCAGGCCGTGAAAACCCAACATGTGTCTACCGGCCGCTGTGTCATCCTCTGGCTTGCAGCCCCAAGCGGACGTGGTGTGGAGGGGCATGTGGTCACCATACCGCTCTCCTGGCCATTTGGAGACTTTTCAGACCTTGGCACCGCTACTATTCAAGTAGTTGCTCATTCGGCATCACGACGCTGAGTGTACCAGTTTTCCCACCAAGCAAGAATCCTTGGCAGTGCCGGGAATCGAACCCGGGTCTTCCGCATGGCAGCCATCTAAGCTGACAAGTCAGCTACGGAGACGGATCTTTAAGTCGTGAGTGGCCCCAGAAGATTATTCCATAAGAACATAGTGAGCGGAAATACACCACTGGCCATTAAGATTGCTACACCATGAAGATGACGTCCCACAGATGCGAAATTTAACCGACAGGAAGAAGATGTTGTGATATGCAAATGATTAGCTTTTCAGAGCATTCACACAAGGTTGGCGCCGGTATTGACACCTTCAACGTGCTGACATGAGGAACGTTTACAAGAATTTTTCATAGACGAACAGCAGTTGATCGGCGTTGCCTGGTGAAACGTTGTTGTGCTGCCTTGTGTGAAGGAGGAGAAATGCGTACCATCACGTTTCCGACTTTGATAAAGGTCGGATAGTAGCCTATCGCGATTGCGGGTTATCGTTACACGACATTGCTGCTCGCATTGGTCGAGATCCAATGACTGCGAGCAGAATATGGAATCGGTGGGTTCAGGAGGGTAATACGGAACGCCATGCTGGATCCCAACGGCCTCGTATCAGTAGCAGTCGAGATGACAGGCATCTTATCCGCATGGCTGTAACGGATCGTGCAGCCATGTCTCGATCCCCGTGTCAACAGATGGGGACGTTTGCAAGACAACAACCATCTGCACGAACAGTTCGACGACGTTTGCAGCAGCATGGACTATCAGTTCGGAGACCATAGTTGCGATTACCCTTGACGCTGCATCACCGACAGGAGCACCTGCGATGGTGTACTCAACGACGAACCTGGGTGCACGAATGGCATATTGTCATCTTTTCAGATGAATCCAAGTTCTATTTACTGCATCATGATGGTCGCATCCGTGTTTGGCGATATCGCAGTGGACGCACACTGGAAGCGTGTATTCGTCATCGCCATACTGGCGTATCACCCGGAGTGATGGTATGGGGTGCCATTGGTCACACGTCTCGGTCACGGCATTGACGGCACTTTGAACAGTGGACGTTACATTTCAGATCATTTCAGATGTGTTACGACCCGTGGTTATACCCTTCATTCGATCCTTGCGAAACCCTACATTTCAGCTGGATAATGCACGACTTCATGTTGCAAGTCCTGTATGGGCCTTTCTGGGTACAAGAAATGTTCGACTGCTGCCCTGGCCAGCACATTCTGCAGATATCTCACCAATTGAAAACGTCCGGTCAATGGTGGCCGAGCAACTGGCTCGTCACAATACGCCAGTCACTACTCTTGATGAACTGTGGTATCGTGTTGAAGCTGCATGGGCAGCTGTACCTGTACACGCCATCCAAGCTCTGTTTGACTCAATGCCCGGGCGTATCAGGGCCGTTATTACGGCCAGAGGTGGTTGTTCTGGGTATTGATTTCTCATGATCTATGCATCCAAACTGCGTGAAAATATAATCACATGTCAGTTCTAGTATAATATATTTGTACAATGAATACCCGTTTATCATCTGCATTTCTTCTTGGTGTAGCAATTTTAATGGCCCATAGTGTATGAAAAGCGTTTCAGGAGGTTGATCAGTTTGTTTTTCAACATTAGCAATTTCACATAGAGCAATGGGACGCAGAAGGGGAGGTGATACGAACAGTCTTATAGGGACTGTAAATAAGGGTAAAATGTGAGTGGGGAGAGCGCAGCATGGGTTTGTGTGTGTGTGTGTGTAAAACGAGGGAAGAGGCTGGAAACAGAGATTAAGTGGATGTTATTGCGAGGAGGAGGGGTGGATGGAGACGAGCTGATCCCAGAAAATGTGCTAGAGAGTGGGGTATTGGTTGGGCAGAGCGTGTATGCGTGTAAGTGTGTGTGTGTGTGTGTGTGTGAGAGAGAGAGAGAGAGAGAGATTGGAGGGGGGGGGGGGGGGTTGAGAGAAGAGGCAGACTGCTAATAGAGGCAGGGGAAGGCAGCGAGCAGAGCCCCGCCGACAGCAGCTATGGTGGCTGGCGGCTTCCGCGGGCAGAGATACATCTCGATTGCGCCGCCACGCGGAATCAATTTGTGTCCGGCCGTGATTGATTGCCAGGCGGAGGCCAGCCGAGAGCCATGTCCCGCCGTTCCGCCACGTCGCGCCGGGGGTGAGAGGGCTTATCACCCGCCAAGGCGGGGATCCCCCGGTTGGCGGGGATCCCCCGGGAGGCGCTACGGCGAGGAAGGATGGCGCTCTCACGGGGAACGTCTGCTGGCGGCGCCTCTTCCTCCTCGGGCGACGTGTTTTATGGCTAACAGAGAACACCCATGTCATTCTCGTAAAGTGAGTTGTCAACTCGGGCCTAGACAGCTGTCTGAGAAAGTGTCAGTCACGTAGCCCTCTGAACACTTATCCGGGTATGCTGCGGTGCCTTCACAAATACACTATTGGCCATTAAAATTGCTACACCAAGAAGAAATGCAGATGATAAATTGGTATTCATTGGACAAATATATTATACTAGAATTGACATGTGATTACAGTTTCACGCAATTTAGATGCATAGATCCTGAGAAATCAGTACCCAGAACAACCACCTCTGGCCGTAATAACGGCCGTGATACGCCCGGATATTGAGTCAAACAGAGCTTGGATGGCGTATACAGGTACAGCTGCCCATGCAGCTTCAACACGATACCACAGTTCATCAAGAGTAGTGACTGGCGTATTGTGACGAGCCAGTTGCTCGGCCACCATTGACCAGACGTTTTCAATTGGTGAGATATCTGCAGATTGTGCTGGCCAGGGCAGCAGTCAAACATTTCTTGTACCCAGAAAGGCCCGTACAGGACTTGCAACATGCGGTCGTGCATTATCCAGCTGTAATGTAGGGTTTCGCAAGGATCGAATTAAGGGTAGAACCACGGGTCGTAACACATCTGAAATGTAACGTCCACTGTTCAAAGTGCCGTCAATGCCGTGACCGAGACTTGAAACCAATGGTACCCCGTACCATCAGGCCGGGCGATACGCCAGTATGGCGATGACGAATACACGCTTCCAGTGTGCGTTCACTGCGATGTCGCCAATCACAGATGCGACCATCATGATGCTGTAAACAGAACCTGGATTCATCCGAAAATATGACGTGGCTGCACGATCCGTTACAGCCATGCGGATAAGATGCCTGTCATCTCGACTGCTAGTGATACGAGGCCGTTGGGATCCAGCAGGGCGTTCCGTGTTACCCTCCTGAATTCACCGATTCCATATTTGCCCACAGTCATTGGATCTCGACCAACGCGAGCAGCAATGTCGCGAAACCATAAACCGCAATTGCGATAGGCTACAATCCGATCTTTATCAAAGTCGGAAACGTGATGGTACGCATTTCTCGTCTTTACCCGATGCATCACAACAACGTTTCACCAGGCAACGCCGGTCAACTGGTGTTTGTCTATGAGAAATCGTCTGTAAACTTTCCTCAAGTCAGCACGTTGTAGGTGTCGCCACCGACACCAACCTTGTGTCAATGCTCTGAAAAGCTAATCATTTGCATATCACAGCATCTTCTTCCTGACGGTTAAATTTCGCATCTGTTGCACGTCATCTTCGTGGCGTAGCAATTTTAATGGCCAGTAAGGTATATATCATACCGCCCCTGCAAGCGCACACACTCCGTATCCCATACCATCGCAACTTCAACAGATTCTCTGTGTCAGATAATCACCTATCCCCCTCCACATCAGTGTTCTCTCTTCCCTCTCCATCCCTCTTCTCGATACCACAGCCCTTCTCGGCTTCCCACTATCCACCCCAACACTTTCTTTCGTCTCCCGACAGAACCAAATATTTTTCCTCTTCCCAAAACCCTTTGTTCCCAGTGCACGTCCTCCAGCTTTTAGTGATAGTGAAGTGCTCCATTTTAATGGTCGTCGTCCTCGTTTTCAACGCTTTTTAAACATCTATTTTTTATTTTTATCTCTGCCTGATAGCTTTTGCGATTTTAATTTAAAATAAAAAGGAAACGAACAAAAGCGATATTGTATTTTACGTAAATAGCATCACGTAATCATCTTTTTATACATTTTTAAGAAGTCTTTAAACAGGCTTCTTTATATTTTGCTTGCCGCTCGGGGTAACCGCGCGGTCTAGGCGCCTTGTCACGGTTCGCACTGCTTCCCCCGTCGGAGATTCGAGTCCTTCCTTGGGCATGGGTGTGTGTTACGTCCTTAGCGTAAGTTAGTTGAAGGTACATTAAATAGTGTGTAAGCTTAGGAACCGATGCCCTCAGCAGTTTGGTCCATAAGACCTTACTACTATTTTCCAAATTTTTCAAAACATTTTGCTTGTAATGTCTCTATATTGTAAAAGGTTTCGACTGAAGAGCGACATATTGTACTAGCGGCAGCTTTTACAGGGTGGTTAGAAACACTCTGAAAAGTTTGTAAGGGTGTTGCAGAGTAGATTGGGCTGGGAAATAACTCTTAAGGGGAAAAAATTCATACGTCGCGCCGTTTCCTAGTTAATGAGCGTTGAAGTTGCCCGATCCGGCCTTGCGCGCGCTAAATGAAGCAATCCGCGCGCTACAATTACTGTCAGTTGTTCTCATAGCGTATAGATCGCAGCGCACGAGACTGCTCAGCCTTCGGCTCGGTTTCGATCCTTACCAGCACCCCGTGTCCAGTTATTGCATCTCTCTCGTGTTCACTATGAGTAAACCAAATGAAGAACACGTTTGGTGACATCGCCTCTGGCAGACCGCTTGAATTTGCCCGCCCGACGGTCTGGCTGGCTAACTTCAGCGCTAATTAACTTGGAAACGGTGCAACATATAAACTTCTTTCTTAACAATTGTTTCTCAGCACAGCCTGCTATGCAACACTCATACATGCTTTTCAGACTACTTCTGACCGCTCTTTTTGGTCGAGGTACATGAAATAACATTAAAAAAAAGAAAAAAAGAAAAGATGTCATGTCCCATCAGTTCGTATACTGAATTAATCTTTTAAATTTACGTCCATACTGCAGTGGATCTGTTTGCGGTCTCCAACGGTCTTAAGAATTAATATTTAGTGTTTTCACACATATCTGATTCAGTCACTGTTTAATATTTGCTGTATTTCACAACTCATTGGCATTTTGCCATTTTCATGTACTCGCACGCTATTACATTAATTTCCCTTGTGGTGGAGAAGTTCCTTTCAGGTGTTCACTGGGTGTGTCAGTTACGTTACGTGGCGAAATGCCGCCTCTGTTGTTGTGGTCTTCAGTTCGAAGACTGATCTGATGCAGCTAGCCATGCTAAACAATCCTTTGCAACCCTCTTCATCTCTGCAAAACTACCGCATCCTACGCCCAATTCAGTCTACTTCCTGTATTCTAGCCGTGGTCTCCCTCTATAACTTTTTACCCCTAACTTCCTTCTAGTACCAGATTGACAATTCCACAGGCTGTGTCCTATCAACCGAACCTTTCTTTTAGTCAAGTAGTGCCATACATTTTTTTTTTTTTGCCCTAATTCGGCTCACTACTTCCTCATTAGTTATTCGATCCTCCAATCTAGCCTTCACCATTCCTCTGCAGCACCACATTTCAAAAAATTCTATCTTCTTCTTGTCTGAACTGCCTGTCGTCCACGTTTCACTTCAATGCAAGGTTACACTCGGGACAAATACCTCAAGAAAAGACTTCCTAACATTTAAATTGATTTTAGAAGCCTTCACTTCCGATTAGAAAATTAAATAGAAATTAATTTACATCCTGTCATGAATTACACTACCTGTCCACTAGGTGAGAAGAATGACTTCTTGCGCACTACTTCTTGCACACTGGAAATACATACACGAACACAAACATAACTTCAGAATCTATACAGAGACCTTTGCACTGGAGTGGCTGGAACGGGCCACACAGTGTTCAAAATAAATTTTGCATATTGCTTTATCGTCAACACTGGACATAACAGGAAACAAAACTGTTTTTATTCTGTTGGTACAGTCATAAGAAAATAAAGATGGTAAACACATTTCCATTCGGTAAACACAAGCGAAAGGACACACACAAAACCTTACAAAAGATTGCACTGCAATCGCTATAGTTAAATCTCGCTGTCATTTTGCATAAGACTTTGTATATGAACCAATAGGCGCTACTCGTATATTGTATCGATTTTGAAGACGGTTAGGCGTGCTCACTATCAAATTGTCGCGCTCGCCATTCCCAGCACGCATGCTAACGCGCAACGTCCTTGGAGAGACAGGATGACTATAAACAGCTCGCTTTAGCTTGGCTCGTGCATTCCCAAAGCACTTGAGATCCAGTAAATGTAGAGACCTATCCTTCAGACTGACCCTATATTACATTTGGAAGGTCAAAGCATTTGAGATCCAAAGAATGTGGAGGCCATTCCATCCGACTGATTCTATGCTGCATTAGGAAGGTGTTCACAAGATTGTAATGATGGAGGCGTGCTTTGTAGTCTCTCAGCGTGAATTTCGCACCAATATGTTCACCCAGTGAAGCCACGTTGCGTGCAAGGATGTCATCCCGACACTTCACACTAGCCATCCTCCCATGTATTGGCACAATGGAGCGTCCTGCGGCCATACATGGTTTCACCCCGAAACGTGACAAAACTGCTTTGATAGAGGTGACGGCCTACAACACAGATAACACATAAACATTGTCCTCGTTACCTCTACACACATATAGTATCAGTATTGTCAGGGTGGAGACTGATATGGATCTCATCAGTAAAGAGCGTTGTGTCCCACTGCTGTCTAGTCCAGAAAGAGTGGTTTCATGGCCATGCGACACGAGTCCCTTTCCGTACCCGATTTAGATGGGGCACTTTAGAGATTCTCTGGCTTATAATCTCTGCTCACGGAGCTTTTTCTTTATCATTTGTGTTGACACGTGCACCTCTGTAGCTGTTTGGAATTGGCGTCGTAGAGGTGTAACATTGCGTTCAGAATTTCTGTCTGCTGATATACGCTTATATCGGTCCAGCACGCCTGTTGTTTTCCTTCCACGGCCACGTCCGTGACAATCCTCAAATGACCCTATCGCTAGAAACTGGTTCCAGATTATAGAGACACCGCTTTGACTCACAGCGACATTCTCTGCGACTTCCATCTTTGACATTCCCTACTCCATTAGAGTGACTATACGGAGCCTGTGATCGTACGTTACTGTTGCCCTAACAATCGTGAACCAGCACAACTCTTATAATGAGACATATCACAAGTACTGAAATATTTACAGGTGACACGGTTGCCATAGACGGCGCATATTGCCCTCCCACGGCAAAAAACAAGGAGTATTTACCCTAGAATTACATTACAAACAAACCATTGTATTGATATCACAGTATATTTGTGCATCACAGCGTTCACTGTTAAACTTTCGGCAACATGCAACCTTTACTTTAACCATTGTAGGTTATAAGGGTACAAATGTTGACATAGGTGACCCCAAGGGAGGGCAACAAGGGGTAATTAATCCTTCATGGAATTTGGAGTACCAAGTTTTAATTCATTACAAATTTCTCACACACTTCTACAAGTTATTTCCTGTGATTCCGACGGCGTCATGAATAAAATTTACGCTACTGGCCATTAAAATTGCTACACCAAGAAGAAATGCAGATGATAAACGGGTATTCATTGGACAAATATATTATACTAGAACTGACACGTGATTACATTTTCACACAATTTGGGTGCATAGATCATAATAAATCAGTAACCAGAACAACCAACTCTGGCCGTAATAACGGCCTTGACACGCCTGGGCATTGAGTCAAACAGAGCTTGAATGGCGTATACAGGTACAGCTGCCCATGCAGCTTCAACACGATACCACAGTTCATCAAGAGTAGTGACTAGCGTATTGTGACGAGCCAGTTGCTCGGCCACCATTGACCAGACGTTTCCAATTGGTGAGAGATCTGGAGAATGTGCTGGCCAGGGCAGGAGTTAGACATTTTCTGTTCCAGAAAGGCCCGTGCAGGACGTTCATTATCGTGCATTATCCTGCTGAAATGTAAGGTTCCGCAGGGATCGAATGAAGAGTAGAGCCACGGGTCGTAACACATATGATATGTAAAGTCCACTGTTCATAGTGCCGTCAATGCGCACAAGAGGTGACCGAGACGTGTAAGCAATGTCACCCCATACCCAAACGCTGGGTGATACACCAGTATGGCGATGACGAATACACGCTTCCAATGTGTGTTCACCGCGATGTCGCCAAACACGTATGCGACCATCATGATGCTGTAAACAGAACCTGGATTCATCCGAAAATATGACATTTTGCCATTTGTGCACCCAGGTTCGTCGTTGAGTATACCATCGCAGGCGCTCCTGTCTGTGATGCAGCGTCAAGGGTAATCGTAGCCACGGTCTCCGAGCTGATAGTCCATGCTGCTGCAAACGTCGTCGAACTGTTCGTGCAGATGGTTGTTGTCTTGCAAACATCCCCATCTATTGGCTCAGGGATCGACACGTGGCTGCACGATCTCCTACAGCCATGCGGATAAGATGCCTGTCAGCTGGACAGCTAATGATACTAGGCCGTCGGGATCCAGCACGGCGTTCCGTATTACCCTCCTGAAACCACTGATTCCATGTTCTGTTAACAGTCATTGGGTCTCGACCAACGCGAGCAGCAATGTCGCAATACGATAAACCGCAATCGCGATAGGCTACAATGCGACTTTTATCAAAGTCGGAAACGTGATGGTACGCATTTCTCCTCCTTACACGAGGCATCACAACAACGTTTCACCGGGCAACGCCGGTCAACTGGTGTTTGTGTATGAGAAATCGGTTGGAAACTTTCCTCATGCCAGCACGTTGTAGGTGTCGCCACCGGCGCCAACCTTGTGTGAATGCTCTGAAAAGCTAATTATTTGCATATCACAGCATCTTCTTCCTGTGGGTTAAATGTCGCGTCTGTAGCACGTCATCTTCGTGGTGTAGCAATTTTAATGGCCAGTAGTGTAGTTCTTGTGGCACGCCGCGTCTCGAAACTGAACAACTCATTTGCATCATCTGTTCAAAAGTATCCAGACACAGCTGTGTGAGGTGGAATTCTCCACTAGAATCGCGAAAGGTCGACTCGCCAGTATAAAAGGACGCCGGGGGAAGGTTTTTGTTGTATGTAGAGGAGTAGTTACAGGACAATGGGCCGGTCAGGAGAGCTCAGTAACTTCAAACGTGGAATAGTGTCTGGGTGTCACCCGAGTAACAAATCCATGAGGAATATTTCCATCCCTTTAAAGCTCCCCAAGTCGGCTGTTGGTGATGTATCTGGGAAGTGGAAACGCGAACGAACGACCTCAGCTAAACCAGACACGGCAGAATTAATGTACCGGCGGACAGACCGTCGCGCAGTGCGGAGGGTGGTTGTGAAAAATCGCGAAGGGGAGACGGAAGGCAATTTTTACCCCTGTTCACCCAATGCGATTTTACCCTTTGAATAGGTACATTTCGCAAAAGAACTATAAGTGATAAAACAATGAAATTTTTACTGCATATGCATAGCATATATGCCTCAATTTACAAGTAAAATTGTAAGTAGGCTGTTTAGGTTTTTTTATTGGTAACGCCGCCACCACGTAGCGCTCTGTATGAAAATCACTGGCTGGTTTGCATTGTTGTCTGCTATTGTAGTGTCGGGCAGCGGCAGCTGGATGCTAACAGCGCGTAGCGTTGCGCGGTTGGAGGTGAGCCGCCAGCAGTGGTGGGCGTGGGGGCAGAGATGGCGGAGTCTTGTAATTTGTAAGACTGGATGTCATGAACTGCTATATATATATTATGACTATTAAGGTAAATACATTGTTTGTTCTCTATTAAAATCTTTCATTAGCTAACTATGCCTATCAGTAGTTAGTGCCTTCCGTAGTTTGAATCTTTTATTTAGCTGGCAGTGGTGGCGCTCGCTGTATTGCAGTAGTTCGAGTAACGAAGATTTTTGTGAGGTAAGTGATTTGTGAAACGTATAGGTTAATGTTAGTCAGGGCCATTCTTTCGTAGGGATTTTTGGAAGTCAGACTGCGTTGCGCTAAAAATATTGTGTGTCAGTTTAAGCACAGTCATGTATAATTTTTCTAAGGGGACGTTTCATATGTCGACCCTTAGCCGAGGATACCTCACTGGAATCTTCTGATTTTTTCTTGTAGTTTGTGTAATTAGTGTAGATATTGTTTATTGCTAGTGCATAATTGTAGAGAGAATCTCCTTTGTAATTGCAGTCTTTCATTGTTGTACAGTAAAATAGTTGTGGCATGCATGTAGATTTGCACCAAGTATTTCGCAGCTGCGCTTGCAATTAACTAGGTATTATTTTCAGTGCTATGTTAATGTGTTCTCTTAATTTTTCTCTTCAAATTGTAGTTTTCTGTGTTATCGTGTGAAGTATTGTGACAATAATGACGTGTGAAAAACGTAACACTAGGCTCCAAAGTAAACTGAGAAATAACAGTGACGACGAGCGTAGCTTACCAGCACCACTGTGTAATGAATTAACAGACATTCAAAGTAGTACTTTGGTAACTATGCATAGGGAAATTGAGCGGGCTGCAAATAATGGTGTAGGCAGTGAAACAATTAGTGAACAGGGAAGCATTATCGATCGATCGGTCGGCAACAGCTCGCGTCAGGAATCCGGAATGACAGGACACAATCTAGGAAAAACTGTACATTCAGGTTTTGCGTCCACACCGTTTTCTCAAATAAGTCAAGACACATTTGCTTCTTGTCAAAATGTGAATGTTGTCGGTGCAACTTCACTGCCGAAAAGCACTGAGGAACATGTTTCAGACACCAGTGCATTGTTATTACAATTAAAGCAACAAATGGGAGAAAAGCTTCAAAAGCTAGACACAATGGAACAACACCAGAGACAAACACAGCAACAGTTAGACACAATGGAACAAAATCTTCAAAAGTTAGACACAATGGAACAAAATCTTCGGAAATTAGACACCACGCTTGAACAAACACGCGAAGATTTAACTAATGAGTTACATAACATTGAATCGAAATGTCTAAAAGTCTCTAACGACGTGAAAACATAAATTTGTAAGCATTTTCAACCTATTTTTTCGCGGCATGAAAATGCATTACAGAATCACGAAGCAGCCATAAAAGAACTGCAATCTATTGTTCATGAAAATCATGAGACCTTGCAAGCTAAAATTGACTCAGTTGCATCTACCGATTCGGTTACGCAACTTGCAAAAACCCAGGAAAACTTAAAGGACACAGTAGATACGATTTCAACACAAATAGACAATCTGAAACTTGGTTCAGAAAAACACACAGAGGAAATAATTTCACTATCTGATAAAGTAGCAAAACTTTCAGATCAGTTCACTAACTTATCTACAAAGGTAGATGATGATCTGAATGACACAAAACCTGTAGCCTTCACTGACACTGAAGAGTATGAATAAATTAGAAAATTCAAACAGAATCAAAAGCAAATCAACACACAGTACAAAAGAGAAATGCGGGAAGTACAAGATCAGTTGGCTCAAGTAATACAAAAATTACATATTTCAGAGGACACTCGCGCCCCAGTACGGGAAGAGGGACATAGAAATATAGAACAACCACAAAATAATGACACAGGACATTTCGGAAATCATGAAAGAAATTGGCAAGGTACACTGAATTTTGAGATGGAACCGCCGAAACGATGTAACAATGACCGACATGCGACTCGCCGACATGATGATTTTGACTATAAGCTGTTCATTACGTAAATTCAAAACATTTAAGAATTCTGGCAACGACATTCATCCACAAGCGTGGCTCCATCAATTCTCTCATTGTTTTCCTCCCAACTGGTCATTAGAGCACAGATTAGAATTTATGTGTGGCTACTTGGAGAATGAACCAGCTGTAAGAATGCGATCGGTCATTCACGATTGTCACAGTGAAGGAGAATTTTATCATGCTTTCCTCTCAGCATATTGGTCTCAAGCTACACAAGACGGAGTAAAACATAGCATAATGATGATGAAACACTTTGAACAATCTGAATTTTCCAGTCTTGTCAAATATTGTGAAGATATATTGCATAAGAACCAATATCTTTCAAACCCATATAGCCCTTCAGAACTCATCCGCATTTGCATAATGAAATTGCCTGAACATTTAAGGAATATTATTTTGGCAGGGCGTTGCAAAGACGACATTGAAGCTTTTCAGGGACTCTTACAAGAATTAGAAATTGACACAGACAGTCAAGGGATGCGATAACAGGAAAACAATCACTACAGTTCACATCCGTCACAATTCCGTGACGACAGAAACAATAACTGGACACGACAAGTCTATTCTTACAACGCAAATCGTGACCAAAACAGACACCACCCATATGACAACCACATTGGCGGAGTAATAATAGTTACAGAGAAAGATCGCATTTCCGTAGTAATGACTATCACAGAGACAATCAGAGAAACAGACAATATGGGAGCCAAAACAATTATTATCACGGGAGACAGAATAATTTCAGAGACAACGGTCCACCGTGCAGTGATAATTCAGGGAGAAATTCTCCACCACGTGACCGACAAGAAATTAATTACAGAAATTACCGACATGACGACAGACGATATGATCGTAACGACAGACCTGAATTGCATCAGAGCTGGCGGGATTCAAACAGAGCAGGGCCCTCTCGGCAAGGTGAATTTGTAGAAGTTAGGTCTCCTAATCCCAATAACGACGTGCGCCAACAAAGAAACAATGACTCGCACCGCAGGCAGCCGCGTGCGCCGGCCGGCTCAGAGAAAAATAACATAAGCTAACCTTGAGCAAAATTCCAATGTTCCTTACCGACGTAATCACATGATAATTGCTTTTCAGTTGACAGTCTGCGTACTAGGAAGAGTAAAGGTTTACACCACATTTCACATGTAAAACCGTTTATTGAAATATAATCTGCTTTTTAACTTTGTCTTTGCCATAAAACATTTCACTTCACATTTCTAGTATGCTTTGTCACACTGCGAAACTGTTAACATGCAACAATGTTTGAAGTTTACTATCCAGTCTAGAACCTACGGAACATATTTAGACAGTATTTACGAGTGCATTGTTATAGTGAACAGACATCACTGTGTTATTGCGTGTGTACATTCTTGCTTGTTAGTTGCACGATTACGTAACGACTATAAGGCTCACATACTTAACCCCATTTACCAGTATTGCTAATGAGATTTTAATGCAACATTTTGATTTACTTGAAAATACATTCTTTATTTGAAGTACTTTCTGTGAGATTAAAGATGACTTAGCATTTGGTTTCTTTGATAGCTTCACGATTATATCACGACGCTACTAATGTGTGACACAATTTACATTGTGCTTTTGCGGTGTATCTGTTTTATATGTGCACAGTTTTTCTGAATTCTTCTGGAAAGGAAAAACATGTTTTAGTAGTAACTTTGTGGTATAGCTACAATGAGATAGTCTTTTCTGTAGCACAACAATACGTTACAGTACATTACTTACTTCATCACTGCAATAAGCGTAGTAACTACGATATCTATATGCAAAGCATTTCACTTTTGTTTATCATGAGGAAAGTATATTGACTTCAGCAGAACTTAGCTTTCGGAAGTCGATAACAACGACACTTCCACAGAGATTATCTTACAACACGACGCACAGTTTAGCGCTACAGTACACGTAGTTGAATGATTAATTTTGTACTTAAAACATTTATTTTTAAAGATATTTGAAGTACAATGATACAAAGGTTTTCCGTGATACATTTCATTCCATTGCTGGAGTCTGTAACACCTGAGGATATAATTACATTAATCCTCAGGGGGGTACACGCTTACTTTGTGTACCATGTGTATGGCAAGCACAAGGAGCCCTAGCTAATATGCTATTTGCTTATACAACTTTACACATCGGTACCATATTTCTCTAACACATTAATTACACAGCTATCTGATCAGTTAATTGAGAGAGACAAATATTTATTTTACTACATCAGTGAGAGATGTTTACCTAATTACACTGTTGGATAACTTCACACTTACGAAATTGTATTTTGTCTGTACTTTGTGAAATGTTCATATTTTTTCGGAACCATTGTGATACTATGAGAGCTTTGAATGATGTATTTGGCATGGGATCATGATCTTTAAACAACGTTTGAGGTAGATGACACTTTTGACATGAGCAGAGAATTTTTTTTAGGTTTTGAAATTATTGGAGGAAGCTACGACTATTTTGAGATTAGGCTGAGGTTTTATGATGTTATGATGACGATGTGTATTACGCTGTTGCGGTATGTTTATGATCAATAAGCTGATGCTATATGAGTTATTTGGTTATGCTACGTATCTGTCATGATGAAGTATTGAAGAAGTGTCGACGAATATGGTAAGGAATAATGTGTAGTGGTTAGGGACTCTGGTTTGTGAAAAAGGTTGTTGGAAACCATGAATCGTACTTTAAGAGTTATGATATGTATGTAAATGCGTGAATGTATTACAATGCCAACGAATTTTTTTGGACACTGTTATATTTATAGGATTTTATTTTCTATACATTTGTAACGCCAATTCTCGACCTGTGAAAATATTTTTTATATGAGACTGTCACTGTAGCGGAAACTGCTGTCGTAAATATTTCGGTATGAAAGGTAAGTGACCGTGACGTAATGCGTTGTGAGCGTCCAGGTGTGCCAGCCGCCTTGAGAAAAAGTCATTAGTGTGTGCCTTTCAAGGCACAGGTGGAGAAAAAAGGAGGCCATTAACCTCGCTATTGACATTTCTTTATCGAAAGCATCGCAAATACGACACACTTAAACATGAAAACGTATGATTACACTGTGGAGCTCTTAATTTATGATATTTACTAAAATGCCCAATGAAATGACGAGAAACATTTTACATCTATTGTCTTTCTAGTTGAGAGATTGCTCAATTTGTTTAATATCCAGTTTCTATCTGCACTGCAGCATTGGTTAAAATAAAATTTAATAGATGTACTAATATCACTATTTTCTGTCTACGGACCCAGTAAAGAATCATTTTATGATGTATTTTCTTGGAAAAGAGAGCACAAATAGACATTTCCCTTCACAGGAATTGCAAAAATAATTTTTTTACGATTTGGTAACTTATCTGCTAGCGTATGTTCTCGTGATGCATCACTCTAGTGTTAAGATGTGACATAGGTATTAAACATTTTTAGTGTAATATTTTTTCTGCTTCAGCTTTGTCATGTTTAGATATAAGTTATTACATTTATTGCTGCTTGCTTTGCTTACTTGCACTTTTTTGTCATTGCTGTTTGTATTAATTGTTTTGTGCTGCTGCATTGCCCTTCCCTTACTTAAGCATCTGTGCTCAGTAGATTTAAGTCAGCTTAAGAGGGGTAGACTACATAAGAGAATGAGTTGCGAGGAATTGGAAGAAATGCATTGAGAATTAATAAGAAAATGATTTGGCCAAAAAAGTAGTGTACAGTGAAGAAAAACTATTTTTGAAAGAGGATGTGAACAGAATACAGAAAGCATGCTTGGCTAGGATTTTTTTTTGGCTGGAGGAAATGTTGCCATAAGAGGGACGATCTATGGAATGAAATTTTTGGTTCGACTGCAGTACCAAATATTACCCTGAAAACAATTCCTGTCCTTTCCTTTTGTGTTATCCCACTATGTGTTTGTGTACCCTTGTGTATTTATTTTCTTCCTGTCTCTGTGTACTGCTTCATAGAGTTTTTTCTCTTCTAATACTAAGCTACATTCACTGTGATGAGGAATACTGTTATCCTCAAATATAATTTGCATTAATAACATGTTATTTACTTTGTAAAGATGTTTACACATTATTTATTCTGTTTTGTTCTAATGCTCATGTGTGAAGTTGATGTTTCAAAAGTTATTCTGATCTTTTATATATGTACTTATGTCATAATTTTTCTAACACTGATGTATTTGTTATTTCGATTCTTTTGTAAAGCCTGTATTACTGCAAATGTTATCTGTACTATTGTGTTCTTTAATGATATATTTTGTACCTTTGTTATTGTATTCTCATGTTATAAAATTGTAATTGACACCAGTTCATCAAATTAAGTAACTTGTAAGTTACATTTCACTACACACATTTCTGTTGGTCATAGTATATGGACAATATGTGCGAAGTAGGGACTGATAGTGTTTGCACATGTGTTAATAATTCAACAAGAGACTGGAAAACAGCATTGCTTGTTCTAAGGACAATTAAAAAAAAACTTTGTGAGTGCACAAGTGATGGTTTATGGACTTGCTATATTCTGTGCAAGACTCTTCGATGGTGATTGTGCACCTGCATAGTCCCAATAGATGGCTGCTGGCCATCTCTGCAAGGACTAAAATGGGTCTGCATCTTTGATGGCCCACCAATACCATTATCTCTGCAAGGACTGAAGTGGGTCTGCACCTTCGATGGCCCACCAATACCATTATTTCTACATGGACTGCAGTGGGTCTGTACCTCTGGTGCCCCACCAATGCCCTAATCTCTACCAGGACTACAGTGGGTCTGCTCTGTGATGACCTACCTACCAACAGTCTTCAGCTTCGACTGACTCTGCTGTGGGTTTGCTCTGTTGTGGCCCATTACCTGTCTGCATGTCAAGAGTCAGCACTGTCTTTCCGTTGGAAGGACAACACTACTTCTTCAAGACTGCTTAGAAATCCACTACTTCCAAGTGCAATTTCTTTTATTGCTCAGACTTTGAGAAAAACACTGCAATTTTACTGTGATGAACGATCAGGACTGTCTTTATGGACTGTGAGAAAATTTTAGCTTTTGACCAACATTGTATCAATAAGTGTATGCATTTGATATCTTTGTTATTGTAATGATGAAAAATTTTATCAAATCATTATTGGCCAGTGCCCAAAAATATTTGTAAATTTTTTTGTGGGGAGCATGGGGGCTATGTAAGTAGGCTGTTTAGGTTTTTTTATTGGTAACGCCGCCGCCACGCAGCGCTCTGCATGAAAATCACTGGCTGTGCCGTGTGCAGTCTGTGGCTGGTTTGCATTGTTGTCTGCCATTGTAGTGTTGGGCAGCGGCAGCTGGATGCTAACAGTGCATAGCGTTGCGCAGTTGGAGGTGAGCCGCCAGCAGTGGTGGACGTGGGGAGAGAGATGGCGGAGTCTTGTAATTTGTAAGACTGGATGTCATGAACTGCTATATATACACTCCTGGAAATGGAAAAAAGAACACATTGACACCGGTGTGTCAGACCCACCATACTTGCTCCGGACACTGCGAGAGAGCTGTACAAGCAATGATCACAGGCACGGCACAGCGGACACACCATGAACCGCGGTGTTGGCCGTCGAATGGCGCTAGCTGCGCAGCATTTGGCATCACCGCCGTCAGTGTCAGCCAGTTTGCCGTGGCATACGGAGCTCCATCGCAGTCTTTAATACTGGTAGCATGCCGCGACAGCGTGGACGTGAACCGTATGTGCAGTTGACGGACTTTGAGCGAGGGCGTATAGTGGGCATGCGGGAGGCCGGGTGGACGTACCGCCGAATTGCTCAGCACGTGGGGCGTGAGGTCTCCACAGTACTTGCTGTTCCAACAGTACAATGCACGTCCGCATGTATCCCGTTCCACCCAACGTGCTCTAGAAGGTGTAAGTCAACTACCCTGGCCAGCAAGATCTTCGGATCTGTCCCCCATTGAGCATATTTGGGACTGGATGAAGCGTCGTCTCACGCGGTCTGCACGTCCAGCACGAACGCTGGTCCAACTGAGGCGCCAGGTGGAAATGACATGGCAAGCCGTTCCACAGGACTACATCCAGCATCTCTACGATCGTCTCCATGGGAGAATAGCAGCCTGCATTGCTGCGAAAGGTGGATATACACTGTACTAGTGCCGACATTGTGCATGCTCTGTTGCCTGTGTCTATGTGCCTGTGGTTCTGTCAGTGTGATCATGTGATGTATCTGACCCCAGGAATGTGTCAATAAAGTTTCCCCTTCCTGGGACAATGAATTCACGGTGTTCTTATTTCAATTTCCAGGAGTGTAGAAAGTTGCTGAAAAGGTGACAGATAGTACTGTGCAAATCCGAGAAGTACTACTGAGAAAGAGTGCAGCTGTTTGGGCCATCAACAGGTTCGGACCATATTTATTTGGCAAAATATTCACCGCTGTGGTAGACCAGCATTCTCACTGTTGGCTGACTAGCTTGAAGGTTCTGTCGGGTGGTCTGGCTTCAGGAGCACGACGTCACAGTGGTATACGGAAGTGGACGCAAAGATAAGGACGTTGTCCACCTTCCAGGGAATCCTTTGACGGAACATAGCAGCGTAGATGAAATCCCAGTCGTCTCTGCATTAAATGGCATTGCTGTTGAACCGATAGAAGATCCTCTACTGCTGAAAACCATACAAGCCTTAAAGAAGTAGTTCCAGCCAAAAGAGAATTTAAATTAATTAACAGATCATTGGGTAAGAGTAACTTCGATTCAGTGGGACAGAAGTGTTTGCTAGTCATCCCAGATGATCTGCGGCCAACTGTCCTGAATTATCAGCCCCATGCGACAGCGCACGGTACGAACCTGTTACAAACACCTGCCCCCGAAAATGCGACTTTCCAATGGGTCATATCTCGGGTTCTAATGATCACAGACAGAGGGGGCAAGTGTTATGAATAGCCTTTGGTCTACTGACCCTTTGTATATCGGTTGAAAGAGCGGCACACGGTAGCTCTCCTACGGTACGGGGTCAAAATTTAAACTTTACATACTTCTTCCAGCCAGGCAAATTGACCAAATCCGTTGGTGCTTTTGGAATGGGTGTGGTGTGGGGTGTACCTTAGGCAGCTTGTACAAGCACCATTTGTTCATGGACGGCTCCTGAGAAAATCCCTAAAAAAGGTGATTTTTGAGTAAGAGTACTAATTCTGGGGATGGCTACTTTCTATTTATGGCAGATCGTCAAAATCCTTAACGTATGTTCTTAAGATGATATTCTTGGGAAATTTCGAAATTTTTTTCGATATCATTATCCCTTAGCGAGGTGCAGAGTGAGTCTACTTAGGGAGAAATCCGCAAAAACCGGTTTTTAGCCGTTTTTGCACCGTAGGCCACAATAATAAATAACCACAGTTAAATGGTTAAAATTTTAGCTGTCCTTCTTTAGATATTCTTCTAGAAACGCAGCTTTCCCATTTGCGAAAATCTGTATTCATTATAAAGATATTCCTGGAAAACCACGATTTTAGGGTTGTAAAAGTAACAACTATGGGGATGTCCACTACTATAATTTCTATTCATGGCATATTGTCGAAAATTTTACCATTTGTTCTTGAAATGATGTAGTTTGGGAAATCTAAACTTTTATCTATATTATTGGCAACGGCCTTGCCGCAGTGGGTACACCGGTTCCCGTCAGATCACCGAAGTTAGCGCTGTCGGGCGTGGCCGGCACTTGGATGGGTGACCATCCGGGCCGCCATGCGCGGTTGCCGTTTTTCGGGGTGCACTCAGCCTCGTGATGCCAATTGAGGAGCTACTCGACCGAATAGTAGCGGCTCAGGCCAAAGAAAACCACCATAACGGCCGGGAGAGCGGTGTGCTGACCACACGCCCCTCCTATCTGCATCCTCATCTGAGGATGACACGGAGGTCGGATGGTCCCGATGAGCCACTTGTGGCCTGAAGACGGAGTGCTATCTATATTATTATTCGATATCGAGATCCAGAGGGTCAAAATTACCCTACTTATGCACGTAAAATATGCATGCTATCCTATCTCAGATGTTTTAACTGACATAATGAACACATAGTAAGGAAAGGGTTCCTAGGTCACCAAGTTATGTTTCTAGTAAGTATGTTTTGACCAGTAAAATTTTTCTTCTCGCTGTTTCTGAATAAAGGGCACTTCACGTCTATTACAATTATACCCAAACTCATTCCATCACACAAGCTGACAGTTGTCGACAATCGTAAATGCAAATACATTTTTCATATATAGAATCTCTTCGGATTTTTTGCTAGATATTGAAACAGTTTCGTTGTCGAAAGTGTTAAAAGTACCTCGCTTTGAAAATCGTGCTAAATTTCGAGCTTTTAAAAAACTACAACAGACTTAAGATTTTGCATTTTTTTAAATTTGGTACCTTTTTATCGTTGCTGCTCTGGCGGTATTCTGACCTGTTTAGTGTATCATGGAGTAAGTTATTTGCGTTTAATGATTTAGAAGGAAGAGGCCATAATGAGAATGAAGTGCGAGCTTAGGTTATACTAACGTTAATAAAGTAGACCAAAGAGCCGACCACTGTTGAAAATGACCTTATCAAAATGCTGTGTTTACCTGATGAAAATCCGTTGCTACAGGTACGGAAGCTTTATGGTATATGCGCTGACTGAAGAGACGAATGAAAATTTGCACCAAGGCCGGGATTCGGACCCTCGTCTCCTGCTCACCAGGCAGATGCGCGGGCGACTACGTCACCAGGCCACAGCGGCTTTACACAACTGCACGCTTCCCTCCTCAATCCAAATTCCCTTTCATGCCCCAGTCAACTTGGTATTCCCCCTAAACTCTCCAGCCGTATTGGCATAACGCTTCAGCGTCGAACGATCCCGCCTGAAACACAGACACAGGTGTTTAATCACATGAAACTGTCTCAACCGTCTGAAGTCTCCAACGTCTATGATGTACACAGGATGGTCCATTGATAGTGACCGGACCAAATATCTCACGAAATAAGCGCAAAACGAAAACACTACAAAGAACGAAACTCGTCTAGCTTGAAGGGGGAAACCAGATGGCGCTATGGTTGGCGCGCTAGATGGCGCTGCCATGGGTCAAACGGATATCACCTGCGTTTTTAAAAATAGGGGCCCCCACTTTTTATTACTTATTCGTATAGTGCGTAAAGAAATATGAATGTTTTCGTTGGACCACTTTTTTCGCTTTGTGATAGACGGCGCTATAATAGTCACAAACATATGGCTCACTATTTTAGTCGAACAGTTGATAACAGGTAGGTTTTTAAAATTAAAATACAGAACGTAGGTACGTTTGAACATTTTATTTCGGTTGTTCCAATGTAATACATGTACCTTTGTGAACTTATCATTTCTGAGAACGCATGCTGTTACAGCGTGATTACCTGTAAATACCACATTAATGCAATAAATGCTCAAAATGATGTGCGTCAATCTCAATGCATTTGGCAATACGTGTAACGACATTCCTCTCAACAGCGAGTAGTTCGCCTTCCGTAATGTTCGCACATGCATTGACAATGCGCTGACTCATATTGTCAGGCGTTGTCGGTGGATCACGATAGCAAATATCCTTCAACTTTCCCCACATAAAGAAATCCGGGGACGTCAGATCCCGTGAACGTGCGGGGCATGGTATGATGCTTCGACGACCAATCCACCTGTCATGAAATAATGTATTCAATACCGCTTCAACCGCACGCGAACTATGTGCCAGACATCCATCATGTTGGAAGTACATCGCCATTGTCATGCAGTGAAACATCTTGTTGTTAAATCGGTAGAACATTACGTAGGAAATCAGCATACATTGCAGCATTTAGATTGCCACCTAGAAAATGGGGGCCAATTATCCTTCCTCCCATAATGTCGCGCCATACATTACACCGCCAAGGTCACTGATGTTCCACTTGTCAGAGCCATAGTGGTTGACGTTTCACATGTGGCTGAACACTTCCTGTTTCCTTAAATAACGTAACTATCTGGAGAACGGTTCGGACACTTGGTTGATGTCGTCCAGGATACCGAGCAGTATACATAGAACACGCCCGATAGGCATTTTGATCACAATAGCCATAGATCCACACGATATCGACCTTTTCCGCAATTGGTAAATGGTCCATTTTAACACGGGTAATGTATCACGAAGCAAATACTGTCCGCACTGGCGGAATGTTACGTTATACCACGTACTTATATGTTTGTGACTATTACAGTTCCATCTATCACAAAGCGAAAAAAGTGGTCCAACTAAAAGATTGATATTTCTTTACGTACTACACCAATATGTAATAAAAAATGGGGGTTCCTATTTAAAAAAAACGCCCTTGATATCCGTTTGACCTATAGCAGCGCCATCTAGCGGGCCAACCATAGCGCCATCTGGTTTCCCGCTTCAAGCTAGACGAGTTTCGTTCTTTGCAGTTTTTTCGTTTGATGCTTATTTCGTGAGATATTTGGCCCGGTCACTATCAATGGACCATCCTGTATATGGAGACTGAAGCAACGAATTAAAATTTGTACTAAGGCCGGGATTCGAGCTCGGGTCTCCTGCTCACTGAACAGGTGCGCTAATCGCTAGCCCAGGGCGGCGTAGCGGTTGACGCACCAACATACTGAGCGGGAGACTGGAGTTCGAAATCCAACTTTGGTACAAGTTCGCTTCAGTCTGTATACATCCATCATAGATGTCTGAGACTTGAAAATGTCTCCGGAAGTATGTAGTTTCATTTGACGGAAATATTAATTTATAACACGTAATAACGACGTCACATACCCGGAAAAGGTTTATTGAAATATTTCATGTTTCGGAATTGGCGGAGAGAAACTGCCAGGTGGAAGATAAGGAAAGATTTCCTGCACACTTATTGAATGAGCGAGCTCGGGGGATTCGCCAAGAGGAAGTCACTGCTGAAGGACGAATTAGCTGCAGTGCTCTCGCGGTACGAACAGCTGGAAGCAGAGTGCTGTCTCGAGAGGTCAATTGCCCGGGGGCAGCCTACAGGGAAGTGGCTTTCGGGGGCTGTCAGCGCGGAGCAGCGCCGGCCGTGGTGTATCAATATTGTATCAGCGGGGGGGACCCGTATCGACCCCCGGCCGAGGCCCGGCGCAGTAAACAGTGCCGCTGTCTGCGGTACACTGACGCCGTGGCACAAGAGCGTAGTCGTGGCTCCGCCTTGTTAAGACACTTCAGAGCACTACAGAGCGCAGAGTGACTGGGTATTCAGAAGGGGAGGGTAAGGGGGGTGAGGGGGGGGGGGGCAAATCGTCAAGGTGAAAACAGCGCCGACGGTAGAGGATCCACGAGAGTTCAAATGGCTCTAAGCACTATGGGACTTAACATCTGAGGTCATCAGTCCCCTAGACATAGAACTACTTAAACCTAACTAACCTACGAACATCACACACATCCATGCCCGAGGCAGGATTTGAACCTGCGACCATAGCAGCAGCGCGGTTCCGAACTGAAGCGCCTAGAACAGCTCTACCACAGCGGCCGGCTGATCCAAAAGAGTACAGGAAGTTTGGGAGACCGGTGGAATACCGACGAACCTGGCAATACCGACAACATCGTTTTCTGAGCTGACAAGGGCACCGTACGAACTTAACCTCACCGATTTGATTCATTTCGACATGGTGTGTAGGGCACGATTACAACTTCAACGTATGTAAACAGAAAGATACAACTCTCAGCTGTTTTCGAGAAAATCCAGTTTGAAAATTTTAGACATGTGTATATATCTTGTATGGTCGCCAGCTGCCAAGGAATCAGTAGCTAAGTGATTAAGTTCTTAGCTTCATAAGCTCAAGGACTACCGATCGAATCTCATTGCTGGTATTTTTTTTTCATTCGCACGTTATTCTAACGACTGATTTGTTACAGTTATACAAATTGTCAATAATTTTCTTCTGCAAGGGCCCCACAGATTCAAGACATTCGAAGAACGACGCTTTTCCACCAGCCTGTTCGCGCGGCTCTCTTCCGTCGGAGGTTCGAGTCTTCCCTCGGCATGTGTGTCTGTATTGTCCTTAGTGTAAGTTAGTTTAAGTTAGATTAAGTAGTGTTAATGCCTAGGGACCGATGACCTCAGCAGTTTGGTCCCATAGTCCTTACCACAAATTTCCAAGATTTCCACCAGACTGTGTATAAAATTTTTTATTTATTTTTCGCACTATCGGTTTTGGGTATTGCCCACCCTCTGGTGTATCTCCTGCAAACGGTATTGTCGCAGTGGTGGCACCGGTTCCCGTCAGTTCACGAAGTTAAGTCCGTCTTTGCGGTCAGCGCGACAGATTGTCAATTCTAAGAGTCCGGGTTAGATTCCCGGCTGGGTCGGAGATTTTCTCCGCTCAGGCACTGGGTGTCGCGTTGTCCTAATCATCATCATTTCATCCCCATCGACGTGCAAGTCGCCGAAGTGGCGGTCATATCGAAAGACTTGCAACCGGCGAACGGTCTACCCGACGGGAGGCCCTAGTCACACTACATTTCATTACGGAAGTACTTATATGGATATGATGTCTGTTCTTACGGACATGTCCGAAAGAAGAGACACCACTGATGACCTGCAGCCGGCTAGAACGAAATTAGAATTATATCAGTACCTTCAGCTGCTAATGGGCGTTCATATTTATCAACGGGAACAGGAGAAAATGTGTGCCTCGACTGGGACTCGAACCCGGGATCTTCTGCTTACATGGCACACGCTCTATCCATCTGAGCCACCAAGAGCACAGAAGATGGCGCGACTGCAGGGACTATCAAGCTCACGCCTCCGGCGAGACCCACATTCTCACCCTGTGTTCCAAAATGGTTCAAATGGCTCTGAGCACTATGGGACTTAACATCTGAGGTCATCAGTCCCCTAGAACGTAGAACTACTTAAACCTAACTAACCTAATGACACCACGCACACATCCATGGCCGAGGCAGGATTCGAACCTGCGACCGTAGCGGTCCTGCGGTTCCAGACTGACTATATACTTATATGGATATGGTGTCTGTTCTCTCGGACATGTCCATACCCATATAAATACACTCCTGGAAATGGAAAAAAGAACACATTGACACCGGTGTGTCAGACCCACCATACTTGCTCCAGACACTGCGTGAGGGCTGTACAAGCAATGATCACACGCACGGCACAGCGGACACACCAGGAACCGCGGTGTTGGCCGTCGAATGGCGCTAGCTGCGCAGCATTTGTGCACCGCCGCCGTCAGTGTCAGCCAGTTTGCCGTGGCATACGGAGCTCCATCGCAGTCTTTAACACTGGTAGCATGTCGCGACAGCGTGGACGTGAACCATATGTGCAGCTGACGGACTTTGAGCGAGGGCGCATAGTGGGCATGCGGGAGGCCGGGTGGACGTACCGCCAAATTGCTCAACACGTGGGGCGTGAGGTCTCCACAGTACATCGATGTTGTCGCCAGTGGTCGGCGGAAGGTGCACGTGCCCGTCGACCTGGGACCGGACCGCAGCGACGCACGGATGCACGCCAAGACCGTAGGATCCTACGTATTGCCGTAGGGGACCGCACCGCCACTTTCCAGCAAATTAGGGACACTGTTGCTCCTGGGGTATCGGCGAGGACCATTCGCAACCGTCTCCATGAAGCTGGGCTACGGTCCCGCACACCGTTAGGCCGTCTTCCGCTCACGCCCCAACATCGTGCAGCCCGCCTCCAGTGGTGTCGCGACTGGCGTGAATGGAGGGACGAATGGAGACGTGTCGTCTTCAGCGATGAGAGTCGCTTCTGCCTTGGTGCCAATGATGGTGGTATGCGTGTTTGGCGCCGTCCAGGTGAGCGCCACAATCAGGACTGCATACGACCGAGGCACACAGGGCCAACACCCGGCATCATGGTGTGGGGAGCGATCTCCTACACTGGCCGTACACCTCTGGTGATCGTCGAGGGGACACTGAATAGTGCACCGTACATCGAAACCGTCATCGAACCCATCGTTCTACCATTCCTAGACCGGCAAGGGAACTTGCTGTTCCAACAGGACAATGCACGTCCGCATGTATCCCGTGCCACCCAACGTGCTCTAGAAGGTGTAAGTCAACTACCCTGGCCAGCAAGATCTCCGGATCGGTCCCCCATTGAGCATGTTTGGGACTGGATGAAGCGTCGTCTCACGCTTTCTGCACGTCCAGCACGAACGCTGGTCCAACTGAGGCGCCAGGTGGAAATGGCATGGCAAGCCGTTCCACAGGACTACATCCAGCATCTCTACGATCGTTTCCATCTGAGAATAGCGGCCTGCATTGCGGCGAAAGGTGGATATACACTGTACTAGTGCCGACATTGTGCATGCTCTGTTGCCTGTGTCTATGTGCCTGTGGTTCTGTCAGTGTGATCATGTGATGTATCTGACCCCAGGAATGTGTCAATAAAGTTTCCCCTTCCTGGGACAATGAATTCACGGTGTTCTTATTTCAATTTCCAGGAGTGTATATGGTTCTGGCAACACTGGCCATGACGTTCTTCTTCTGTGCGGATGTACACATATTCCTTGAACTCTTACGAGACTTGGTAAGAATGTCTTCCACGAGTAATGAGTGTGTTGGGGTGGGACACTACGAATGTATTCTGTGGACATACAAGGTGAGATTGTGGGTCTCGCGGAAGGCGTGCGCGAGGGACTATCCCTGCAGTCGCGCTATCCCCTGTGCCATCTGTGGCTCAGATGGATAGCCGGCACGGTAGCTCAGTGTTCGATCAGAGGGTTACGTGCCCCTTGTAATAATAAAAAAAAATGAAACTGAGTTAATCGATCAACAACGAACTTAAACCAATGTCCTACGAGGTCCGCGCCGAGCAGATGAAACAAACAAACGCGAACAAAATGAGATTTAAAAAAAGATGGATATAGCGCCTGCTATGTAAGCAGGAGATCCCGGGCTCGAGTCCCGGTCGGGGTACACATTTTTACCTGTCCCGTTGAGATATATCAACGCCCATTAGCAGCTGTAGATACTAATATAATTCTAATTACGTTTCATTACGGAAGTTAAGCACTGTCAGGCTTGGGTAGAACTTGGGTGGGTGACCGTCCGGTCTACCTAACGCGGAAGGCAAGCGGAGTGCAGTCTGTCCTAGAGAGGCAAATTGAGGAGCTACTTGATTGAGAAGTAACGACTCCAGCGACGCAAACTGACAACTGCCGGGAGAACGGTGTGCTGACCATACGTCCCTCCAAATCCGCATCCAGTGACTCCTGTGGGCTGAGCCGCATCCAGTGGCTCCTGTGGGCTGAGCCAACACAGCGGTCGGTCAGTACCGTTAGGGTATTACCAGACGTGTTCGGATGGAGTTTCGTTTAGACTTTCAAGTGTGTCTCTAGTAACATATGTAACCATATCGTAGTCATTTATTTAAAAATCGCGTGTCACTCATAATAAAACAAAGCACAGTTTGTTGAGAGAGTGTGAACAGTGGTTTTCGTTGTAAATATTGAAAGATGAGGACGGTTGGCGACTGTGCTTTGCACTGTGTTGCATGGCACACGGCTTTTAGTCTAATGTCAACGATGTGACCACATATACTACTAGAGATACACTTGAGAATAAGTAGTGCCCAAAACCGGTAGTGTTAAAAATAAATAGAAAAATTTATACGCAGCCTGATGGAATAATGTTGTTCTTGAAATTATCAATAGTTAGTGATACATTTATTAGTTTCATAATCTGTAACCTTAAAAAAAGAAGAAAAAACTTTTCATAAGAACATTGGAAATAAAGGATATGCTAGAACTTTCACTCAAATCAGTACAGTCATTTCATTTATATTATTGTATCTACATTTGTGGCAAATATAATGTGTAACCTATAGAGTACCGTAAACTTGTTGGGGAGTAAACTAGCTCGCGTTCGTACTAGAATACTACACGTGTACCCCAGGTAACGCTAAGTGAGCTAGAACGAATAGGCAGCCAGATCAAATATTGGATTTCCTGGTTACAATCAGGCAAACAAATCAGAATGAAAATACCTTAAAAAGTGGACCTTCTCTGGACCATCTGATCAATAGACTTGGCCCTTCAGTCCGAGTGCGCCATTTAAACGTGGAAGGCATCAGCCAGGCTAAGATCAAGTACCTGTCTAAATTCCTTGTAGCTATTTACTTAGTTCTAAACCAGAAAACACCCTCCAACGATGGAAGATCTGTCTAAAAGAGATGGAATCCATGGCTACGGTCTTAGGTGTGCTATGTATAGCAGTGTGTACGATGTTGACACCTACGTAAGGAGCAATGTCACGTCTCATTTCACCAAATACACAAAATGAGGTCCATTATGTCTCGATGAAAATGGAGGAGACCATTATAAACGATATTTACAAGCCACAAAGTGTACTGTGGCCACTGGATGTTCTGCCGATTATTGCCCAGGCATCGGCTTATGTTGGAGATTTTAGCAGTCATCATGGTCATTGGAACTATGCACGTGGCAATGAATGTGGTATTGAGCCCAACGACTGGGCTGTAAATGAAAATCTATACCTGGTTTATGATGACAAGGATTCGGGAACAGCCATTGAATCTGCAAACAATCATACTAACGTCGTCTTCGTTTGACTTTCCCCTGTCTTTCCAACAGTCTTCTGCTACAGCTGTTTTGCTCCGGTCCTGGTGTCTTCTGGTATTTATTGTGTCAATCCATCTTGCTCAAGGTCTGCATTTTCCCTCCTGCCCTCAAACTTGGCTTCCATCATTAGTTTTGCTATTCTTCCATTTTCCATTCTCTTTACATGTCTAACCAATTTTAACGTCACTTCTCAGTTCTCTCATACAGTTTTTCTACTCCAGTTTCGTTGCTAACCTCTTCATTTCTCTTTCTGTCTCTCCTCGTTTTCCCTAACATGCTTCTTAGAAATTTAATTGCATTGACCTAGACTGTGCTGTCCTCTCTTCTTGATATTGTTCAGGTTCCGTTGCATATATCAGCAGGAGTCTTAAGTACTCCTTATACAGCATCTACATCTACGTCTATATCGTACTCTGCAAGCTACCTAATGTTGGGTGGCGCTGGGCACTTTTTGTACCACTAACTGTGCCCTCCAACCCTGTTCCACTCGCTAATTGCGCGTCGGAAGAATGATTGTCGGTAAGCCTCTGTATGGGCTCTAATTTCTCGAATTTTCTCCTCATGGTCATTACACGAGGCGTATACGGAGGGAAGTAATATGTTGTCCAACTCTTCCCGGAAATTTCTTTCTCTACATTTCAGTAGCAAATAGCGTGATGCACAACGCACCACTTGTAACGTCTGCCAAAGGAGTTCGGCCAGCATCTCCGTAATGCACTCGTGCCTACTGCACGATTCCGTGACAAAATGTACCGCTCTTCGTTGGATCTTCTCTATCTCTTCTATCAGTCCTATCTGGTAGGGAGCACAGACAGATGAACAATACTCAAGAATCGGTCAACAAACGCCTTTCAAGCTACTTCATTCGTGAGTGTGTTACATTTCCTCAAGATTCTTTCTATGAATCTCAATCTATAATCTGATTTTACTACTACTTGTTGTATGTGGTCATTCCA
This sequence comes from Schistocerca gregaria, assembly GCF_023897955.1. NCBI lineage: Eukaryota > Metazoa > Arthropoda > Insecta > Orthoptera > Acrididae > Schistocerca > Schistocerca gregaria. Next base: position 424,936,051 of record NC_064926.1, on the reverse strand, counting down.
TTTAAGGTGGCTCTGGACAGTTCCTGCTAGATATTTTATGCTAGGTACTGTTTCCAGCAGTTTATCACATTATTGTGGCCAAGATAGATACGACGCCCACACCTACTACAGTAGTACAAGTTTATATGCCAACTAGCTCTGCAGATGATGATGAAATTGAAGAAATGTACGATGAAATAAAAGAAATTATTCAGATAGTGAAGGGAGACGAAAATTTAATAGTAATGGGTGACTGGAATTCGAGTGTAGGAAAAGGGAGAGAAGGAAACATAGTAGGTGAATATGGATTGGGGCTAAGAAATGAAAGAGGAAGCCGCCTAGTAGAATTTTGCACAGAGCACAACTTAATGATAGCTAACACTTGGTTTAAGAATCATGAAAGAAGGTTGTATACGTGGAAGAACCCTGGAGATACTAAAAGGTATCAGGTAGATTATATAATGGTAAGACAGAGATTTAGGAACCAGGTTTTAAGTTGTAAGACATTTCCAGGGGCAGATGTGGACTCTGACCACAATCTATTGGTTATGACCTGTAGATTAAAACTGAAGAAACTGCAAAAATGTGAGAAATTAAGGAGATGGGACCTGGATAAACTGAAAGAACCAGAGGTTGTACAGAGTTTCATAGAGAGAGCATAAGGGAACAATTGACAGGAATAGGGGAAAGAAATACAGTAGAAGAAGAATGGGTAGCTCTGAGGGATGTAGTAGTGAAGGCAGCAGAGGATAAAGTAGGTACAAAGACGAGGGCTGCTAGAAATCCTTGGGTAACAGAAGAAATATTGAATTTAATTGATGAAAGGAGAAAATATAAAAATGCAGTAAATGAAGCAGGCAAAAAGGAATACAGATGTTTCAAAAATGAGATCGACAGGAAGTGCAAAATGGCTAAACAGGGATGGCTAGAGGACAAATGTAAGGATGTAGAAGCTTATCTAACTAGGGGTAAGATAGATACTGCCTACAGGAAAATTAAAGAGACCTTTGGAGAGAAGAGAACCACGTGTATGAATATCAAGAGCTCAGATGGCAGCCCAGTTTTAAGCAAAGAAGGGAAGGCAGAAAGGTGGAAGGAGTATATAGAAGGCTTATACAAGGGCGATGTACTTGAGGACAATATTATGGAAATAGAAGAGGATGTAGATGAAGACGAAATGGGAGATACGATACTGCGTGAAGAGTTTGACAGAGCACTGAAAGACCTGAGTCGAAACAAGGCCCCCGGAGTAGACAACATTCCATTAGAACTACTGACGGCCTTGGGAGAGCCAGTCATGACAAAACTCTACCAGCTGGTGAGCAAGATGTATGAGACAGGCGAAATACCCTCAGACTTCAAGAAGAATATAATAATTCCAAACCCAAAGAAAGCAGGTGCTGACAGATGTGAAAATTACCGAACCATCAGTTTAATAAGCCACGGCTGCAAAATACTAACGCGAATTCTTTACAGACGAATGGAAAAACTGGTAGATGCAGACCTCGGGGAGGATCAGTTTGGATTCCGTCGAAATGTTGGAACACGTGAGGCAATACTGACCTTACGACTTATCTTAGAAGAAAGATTAAGAAAAGGCAAACCTACGTTTCTAGCATTTGTAGACTTAGAGAAAGCCTTTGACAATGTTGACTGGAATACTCTTTTTCAAATTCTAAAGGTGGCAGGGGTAAAATACAGGGTGTGAAAGGCTATTTACAATTTGTACAGAAACCAGATGGCAGTTATAAGAGTCGAGGGGCATGAAAGGGAAGCAGTGGTTGGGAAAGGAGTGAGACAGGGTTGTAGCCTCTCCCCGATGTTATTCAATCTGTATATTGAGCAAGCAGTAAAGGAAACAAAAGAAAAATTCGGAGTAGGTATTAAAATTCATGGAGACGAAGTAAAAACTTTGAGGTTCGCCGATGACATTGTAATTCTGTCAGAGACGGCAAAGGACTTGGAAGAGCAGTTGAACGGAATGGACAGTGTCTTGAAAGGAGGATATAAGATGAACATTAACAAAAGCAAAACGAGGATAATGGAATGTAGTCAAATTAAATCGGGTGATGCTAAGGGAATTAGATTAGGAAATGAGACACTTAAAGTAGTAAAGGAGTTTTGCTATTTAGGAAGTAAAATAACTGATGATGGTCGAAGTAGAGAGGATATAAAATGTAGACTGGCAATGGCAAGGAAAGCGTTTCTGAAGAAGAGAAATTTGTTAACATCGAATATAGATTTATGTATCAGGAAGTCGTTTCTGAAAGTATTTGTTTGGAGTGTAGCCATGTATGGAAGTGAAACATGGACGATAACTAGTTTGGACAAGAAGAGAATAGAAGCTTTCGAAATGTGGTGCTACAGAAGAATACTGAAGATAAGGTGGATAGATCACGTAACTAATGAGGAGGTATTGAATAGGATTGGGGAGAAGAGAAGTTTGTGGCACAACTTGACTAGAAGAAGGGATCGGTTGGTAGGACATGTTTTGAGGCATCAAGGGATCACAAATTTAGCATTGGAGGGCAGCGTGGAGGGTAAAAATCGTAGAGGGAGACCGAGAGATGAGTACACTAAGCAGATTCAGAAGGATGTAGGTTGCAGTAGGTACTGGGAGATGAAGCAGCTTGCACAGGATAGAGTAGCATGGAGAGCTGCATCAAACCAGTCTCAGGACTGAAGACAACAACAACAATCATCAATAATATAGCTGCACAGTAGTGGCTTTCTTTTCCTAGGTATACGCATTGTGTTACATTTATTCACGTTCAAGGCCTATTTCCAGAGCCTGCACCATTCGTACAGTTTCTGGAGGTCTTTGTGCAAATCATTATTATCTTAAGGCGTTGCTACTTTTTTACAGACAACGGCATAATCTGCGAACAAACTTAGAGAGCATCCGATGCTTCCTGCTAGATCATTTATATACATTGAAAACGGTAATGGTCCTATCACACTTTTTTTGGGGTAATCCGGAAATTACTCTTAAGTCTGTCGATTTAGTTCCCTAAGAGCGAAATGTTAGGTTCTGTCTCCAAGAAAGTCTTTAATCCAGTCGCAAATCTGCTCCGATTCTCGATAATCTCATATTATCTATGGAAACGGCAGTGCGGGACAGTGTGAAATGCCTTCATGAAGGCAAGGAATTCGGCATCAACCCGAGCGCCGTTGTCTACGGCGCTGCGGATCTCATGGAGGAGCAGAGCGAGCTGAGTTTCGTAGGATCTCTGTTTGCGGCATCCATGTTGATTTTTGTAGATGAGACTTTCGTTCTCCAAGAAGTTCATAATTCTTGAGCATAAAACATGTTCCAAAATTCTGTAACAGGTGGACGTCAACGATATAGGTCTATAATTGTGAGGATCTTTCCGAAGGTTCATCTTGAGAAAGATGGACCTATGCTTTCTACCAGTCGATAGGTACCCTTAGTTGCTCAAGCGATCTACGATAAATTACTGCTAGAAGGGGATCGAGTTGAGGGGTTTCAAAAATAAATGTGAAATGAGTGGCCCTCAACTACGTACCCTCCGACTCAGTATTGAAATATAAAAAGTTTTGGCTGGTTTCGGTGTCTAGGGGCTGGGATACGTAGTTGCCGCATTACAGGCCAAATACTGCTGAGTTTTCAGTGTACAATATGAATAGACACATGAATCGTATGCTCGAAGGTTCCTATCATTCGGCAGTTGCGAATTATGAATATAACCGATAAATTTATAAGTGAAAGATTGCAACTAAATAAAATGTGCAGGTACTATTTTAACTACTATAAATGATGGGTACGATAGCAGAAGTACCTTTATGGATGCCCTTTATTACTATAAAACACTTACTGGTGTCGATGGTCCAGCAATTAAATAAAATATAAATTGAGTAACAGGGAAACAATAGATTCCTACTTCACGTAATTAGTTATGGACAACAACATAGTTTGCGAGATATTCACTTCCAAACGCGCACTACATCTTCACTGCAGAAGTCATGGAAATCACATAAGAGCACAAGTCGGCACTCCGAAATATTTCTTTCTCTTGCGACCTCGAACAAACTGCTCCACTCCAAGTCATTTCCGCGACTATGCGTCCATCGCCATACTGTCCCGTAGTCTCCTCTTTGTCCTGTGTGTCTGCCCCTCGCGCGCACTGTTCTGAACTCTCCGTCCAGCACCTCCCGTGCCGTCTGCCGTCCTGTCCACAACTCTTCTCCCACTTCCATCCAGTCTCCCCCTTCATGAGCGCTGTGACTGGCTAGAGCGTTTGCGCCATGTCGTCAAGTCAACGCACCCACACAAAAATAATGAAACACATTCGAAATACTGGATTGGTATTTAAATAACTCGAATTTAATAAATATTCCTACGACTGGACCATAAACACTCACAAACATACATTATCAAGTACACGAACAAATTAAATAAAAATATATCAAAGGAATAGCAACAAAAGGCAGGCCAGTAGCCTAATGTCTCTGTGATATTTAACCAATTTCTTGATGAATAGTATATATCAGATATAGCAAAGACATGGCTGAATAAATATACACTCCTGGAAATGGAAAAAAGAACACATTGACACCGGTGTGTCAGACCCACCATACTTGCTCCGGACACTGTGAGAGGGCTGTACAAGCAATGATCACACGCACGGCACAGCGGACACACCAGGAACCGCGGTGTTGGCCGTCGAATGGCGCTAGCTGCGCAGCATTTGTGCACCGCCGCCGTCAGTGTCAGCCAGTTTGCCGTGGCATACGGAGCTCCATCGCAGTCTTTAACACTGGTAGCATGCCGCGACAGCGTGGACGTGAACCGTATGTGCAGTTGACGGACTTTGAGCGAGGGCGTATAGTGGGCATGCGGGAGGCCGGGTGGACGTCCCGCCGAATTGCTCAACACGTGGGCGTGAGATCTCCACAGTACATCGATGTTGTCGCCAGTGGTCGGCGGAAGGTGCACGTGCCCGTCGACCTGGGACCGGACCGCAGCGACGCACGGATGCACGCCAAGACCGTAGGATCCTACGCAGTGCCGTAGGGGACCGCACCGCCACATCTCAGCAAATTAGGGACACTGTTGATCCTGCGGTATCGGCGAGGACCATTCGCAACCGTCTCCATGAAGCTGGGCTACGGTCCCGCACACCGTTAGGCCGTCTTCCGCTCACGCCCCAACATCGTGCAGCCCGCCTCCAGTGGTGTCGCGACAGGCGTGAATGGAGGGACGAATGGAGACGTGTCGTCTTCAGCGATGAGAGTCGCTTCTGCCTTGGTGCCAATGATGGTCGTATGCGTGTTTGGCGCCGTGCAGGTGAGCGCCACAATCAGGACTGCATACGACCGAGGCACACAGGGCCAACACCCGGCATCATGGTGTGGGGAGCGATCTCCTACACTGGCCGTACACCTCTGGTGATCGTCGAGGGGACACTAAATAGTGCACGGTACATCCAAACCGTCATCGAACCCATCGTTCTACCATTGCTAGACCGGCAAGGGAACTTGCTGTTCCAACAGGACAATGCACGTCCGCATGTATCCCGTGCCACCCAACGTGCTCTAGAAGGTGTAAGTCAACTACCCTGGCCAGCAAGATCTCCGGATCTGTCCCCCATTGAGCATGTTTGGGACTGTATGAAGCGTCGTCTCACGCTTTCTGCACGTCCAGCACGAGCGCTGGTCCAACTGAGGCGCCAGGTGGAAATGGCCTGGCAAGCCGTTCCACAGGACTACATCCAGCATCTCTACGATCGTCTCCATGGGTGAATAGCAGCCTGCATTGCTGCGAAAGGTGGATATACCCTGTACTAGTGCCGACATTGTGCATGCTCTGTTGCCTGTGTCTATGTGCCTGTGGTTCTGTCAGTGTGATCATGTGATGTATCTGACCCCAGGAATGTGTCAATAAAGTTTCCCCTTCCTGGGACAATGAATTCACGGTGTTCTTACTTCAATTTCCAGGAGTGTATTTATAAGCATGCTGCTACTGTTTTTTCGTGTAACTGTGGAGTACTTATGGCCTGATGCGATCGGTAGTAATCGGCCACTTTGACCTTCAACAACTCATGTACCATTCAAGTTACATACCTGTAATTTATACCAATTTAGGTTTACACTAATAGCTGTAAGTAGGCTGTTTACATTTTCTTATTGATAACACCACGTAGCGCTCTGTATGAAAAATCACTGGCTGTGCTGTGCGCAGTCTGTGGCTGGTTTGCATTGTTGTCTGCCATTGTAGTGTTGGGCAGCGGCAGCTGGATGCTAACAGCGCGTAGCGTTGCGCAGTTGGAGGTGAGCCGCCAGCAGTGGTGGACGTGGGGAGAGAGATGGCGGAGTTTTGAAATTTGTAAGAATTGGTATCATGAACTGCTATATATATTATGACTAGTGAGGTAAATACATTGTTTGTTCTCTATTAAAATCTTTCATTTGCTAACTATGCCTATCAGTAGTTAGTGCCTTCAGTAGTTTGAATCTTTTATTTAGCTGGCAGTAGTGGCGCTCGCTGCATTGCAGTAGCATGAGTAACGAAGATTTTTGTGAGGTAAGTGATTTGTGAAACGTATAGCTTAATGCTAGTCAGGGCCATTCTTTCGTAGGGATTTTTGGAAGTCAGATTGTGTTGCGCTAAAAACTATTGTGTGTCAGTTTAAGCACATTCGTGTATAATTGTTCAAAGAGGACATTTAAGCACAGTCGTGTATAATTTTTCTAAGGGGACGTTTCATATGTCGACCCTTAGCTGAGGATACCTCACTGGAATCTTCTGATTTTTTCTTGTAGTTTGTGTAATTAATGTAGATTTTTTTATTGCTAGCGCGTAATCATAGAGAGAATTTCCTTTGTAGTTGCAGTCTTTCATTGTTGTACAGTAAAATAGTTGTGGCATGCATGTAGGGTTGCACCAAGTATTTCGCAGCTGCGCTTGCAATTAACTAGATATTATTTTCAGTGCTATGTTAATGTGTTCTCTTATTTTTGTTCTTCAAATTGTGTTTTTCTGTGTTGTCGTGTGAAAAATTGTGACAATAATGGCGTGTGAAAAACGTAATACTAGGCTCCAAAGTAAACTGAGAAATGACAGTGAAGACGAAAGCAGTGTGTTAGCGCCACCATGTAATGAATTAACTAATGTTCAAAGTAGTAATTTGGTAATTGTGTATAGGGAAATGGAGCGGGTTGCAAATAATGGTGTAGGCAGTGAAACAATTAGTGAACAGGGAAGCGTTATCGATCGATCGGTCGGCAACAGCTCGCCTCAGGATTCCGAAATGAGAGGACACAATCTTGCAAATACTGTAGATTCAGAATTTGCGTCCTCACCGTTTTCTCAAATAAATCAAGACACATTTTCTGCTTTTCAAAATGCGAATACTGCCGGTTCAAATGCACTGTTGAGTAGCACTGAGGAACATGTTTCAGACACCAGTGCACTGTTATTACAGTTAATGCAACAAATGGGACAAAGGCTACAAAAGTTAGACACAACGCTTGAACAAAATCAGAAACAAATGGGACAAAATCTTCAAAAGTTAGACACAATGGAACAAAATCTTCAAAAGTTAGACACCTTGGAACAAAATCAGAGACAAACACAGCAAAAGCTTCAAAAGTTAGACACAATGGAACAAAATCAGAGACTAACACAGCAACAGTTGGATACAATGGAACATAATCTTCGGAAGTTAGACACCACACTTGAACAAACACGTGAAGATTTAACTACTGAGTTACATAACATTGAATCGAAATGTCAAAAAATCTGTAATGACGTTAAAACACAAATTTGTGAGCATTTTCAACCTATTTTTTCGCGGCATGAAAACTCATTACAGAATCACGAAGCAGCCATAAAAGAATTGCAAACTGTTGTTCGTGAAAATCACGACACCTTGCAAGCTAAAATGGACTCAGTTGCATCCAGCGATTCGGTTACGCAACTTGCAAGAACTCAGGAAAACTTAAAGGACACAATAGATTCGATTTCAACACAAATGGACACTCTGAAACTTGGTTCAGAAAAACACACTGAGGAAATGTGTTCACTATCGGAGAAAGTAGCCGAACTTTCGGATCAGTTAACTAATTTTAACCACGAAGGTAGATGATAATCTGAATGACACAAAACCGGTAGTCTTTAATGAGACAGAAGAGTTCAAAAAAATTACGAAATTCAAACAAAATCAGAATCAAATTAATACGCAACACCAAAGAGAAATCCGGGAAGTACAAGATCAGTTGACACAGGTAATACAAGAATTACGTATTTCAGAGGACACTCGCACTCCAATACAGGAAGAGGGACATAAGAATACGGAACTGCCACAAAATAACAACACAGGGCACTTTGGAGATTATGAAAGAAATTGGGAAAATACACCGAATTTTGAGATGGAACCGCCGAAACGACGTAACAATGACCGATATGCGACCCGCCGACACGATGATTTTGACTATAAGCTGTTCATTACTACACGTAAATTCAAAACATTTAAGAATTTTGGCAACGACATTCATCCACAAGCGTGGCTCCATCAATTCTCTCATTGTTTTCCTCCCAACTGGTCACTAGAGCACAGATTAGAATTTATGTGTAGCTACTTAGAGAATGAACCAGCTGTAAGAATGCGATCGATCATTCACGATTGCCACAGTGAAGGAGAATTTTACCATGCCTTCCTCTCAGCATATTGGTCCCAAGCCACACAAGACCAAGTAAAACATGGCATCATGATGATGAAACATTTCGAACAATCTGAATTTTCCAGTCTTATGAAATATTTTGAAGACATGTTACATAAGAATCAGTATCTTTCAAACCCCATACAGCCCGTCAGAACTCATCCGCATTTGCTTAATCAAATTGCCTGAACATTTACGGCATATTATTTTGGCAGGCCGTTGCAAAGACGACATTGAAGCTTTTCAGGGACTCTTACAAGAATTAGAAATTGACACTGACAATCGCGGAACGCGAAAACAGGAACACAACAATTACAGGTCACATCCGTCGCAATTCCGCGATGAAAGAAATAATAACTGGACACGACAAGGCTATTCTCACAATACAAATCGTGACCAAAACAGACACCACCCGTATGACAACCGTTGGCAGAGTAGTAATAATTACAGGGAAAGGTCACCTCTCCGCGGTAGTGACTATCACAGAGACAATCAGAGAAACAGACAATATGGGAACCAAAATAATTACTATCAAGGGAGACAGAATAACTTTAGACCCAACGGTCCAGCGCGCAGTTACGATTCAGAGAGAAATTCTCCACCACGTGAGCGACAAGAAATTAATTACAGAAATTACCGACATGACGACAGACGATATGATCGTAACGACAGACCTGAATTGCATCAGAGCTGGCGGGATTCAAACAGAGCAGGGCCCTCTCGGCAAGGTGAATTTGTAGAAGTTAGGTCTCCTAATCCCAATAACGACGCGCGCCAACAAAGAAACAGACAATGACTCGCACCGCAGGCAGCCGCGTGCGCCGGCCGGCTCAGAGAAAAATAACATAAGCTAACCTTGAGCAAAATTCCAATGTTCCTTACCGACGTAATCCCATGATAATTGCTTTTCAGTTGACAGTCTGCGTACTAGGAAGAGTAAAGGTTTACACCACATTTCACATGTAAAACCGTTTATTGAAATATAATCTGCTTTTTAACGTTGTCTTTGCCATAAAACATTTCACTTCACATTTCTAGTATGCTTTGTCACACTGAGAAACTGTTAACATGCAACAATGTTTGAAGTTTACTATCCAGTCTAGAACCTACGGAACATATTTAGACAGTATTTACGAGTGCATTGTTATAGTGAACAGACATCACTGTGTTATTGCGTGTGTACATTCTTGCTTGTTAGTTGCACGGTTACGTAACGACTATAAGGCTCACATACTTTGAACATTTACCAGTATTGCTAATGAGATTTTAATGCAACATTTTGATTTACTTGAAAATACATTCTTTATTTGAAGTACATTCGGTGAGATTAAAGATGACTTAGCATTTGGTTTCTCTGATAGCTACACGATTATATCACGACGCTACTAATATGTGACACGATTTACATTGTTGCTTTTCTGTGTATCTGTTTTATATGTGCACAGTTTTTCTGAATTCTTCTGGAAAGGAAAACATGTTTTAGTAGTAACTTTATGGTATAGCTACAATGAGACAGCCTTTTCTGTAGCACAACAATACGTTATAGTACAGTACTTACTTCATCACAGCAATAAGCGTAGTAACTACGATATCTATACGCAAAGCATTTCACTTTTGTTTATCATGAGGTAAGTATATTGACTTCAGCAGAACTTAGCTTTCGAAGGACAATAACTACGACACTTCCACAGAGATTGTCTTACAGCAAGACGCACATTTAGCGCTACAGGACACGCATTAAACTATTTATTTTTCAACATATTTGAATTACAAAGAAAGTTTTCCGTGATACATTTCATTCCATTGCTGTAATCTGTAACACCTGAGGATATAATTACATTATTCCTCAGGGGGGTACACGCTTACCTTGTGTACCATGTGTTTGGCAAGCACAAGGAGCCCTAGCTAATATGGTATTTGTTTATACAACTTTACACATCGGTACCATATTTCTCTAACACATTAATTACACAGCTATCTGATCATTTAACTGAGAGAGACAAACATTTACTTTACTACATCAGTGACAGATGTTTACGTAATTACACCATTGGATAACTTCACACTTACAAAGTTGTATTTTGTCTGTACTTTGTGAAATGTTCATATTTTTTCAGATCCATTGTGATACTATGAGAGGTTTGAATGATGTATTTGGTATGGGATCACGATTTTTAAAGAACGTTTGAGGCAGATGACACTTTTGACAAGAGCAGAGAATTTTTTTTTTTAGGTTTTGAAATTATTGGAGGAAGTTACGGAGATTTTGAGAATTTGACTGTGGTGTTATGATGTTATTATTACGACGACGATGTGAATTATGCTGCTTAGGTATGTTTAAGCTGATGCTATATGAGTTATTTGGTTATGCTACGTATCTGTTATGATGAAATATTTAAGAAGTGTCCACGAATATATATATGTGTAATAAGGTAAGAAATAATGAGTAGTGGTTAGGGACCCTGATTTGTGAAAAAGGATGTTGGAAACCGAGAATCGTACTTTAAGAGTTATGAAATGAGTGTATATGCGTGAATGAATCACTATGCTGGCGAAAATTTTTTGAACACAATTATGTTTAAATGATTTTATTTCTACAGATTTGTAACGCAAATTCTTGACCTGTGAATTTTTTTTATATGAGACTGCCACTGTAGCGGAAACTGGTGTCGTAAATATTTCGATAAGACAGTTAAGTGACCACCTGCATGTAATGCGTCGTGGGCACCCAGCTGCGCGACAACCACCTGACACAAGAAAGTCATTAGTGTGTGCCTGTCAGAGGCACAGGTGAAAAAAAAAGAGGCCATTATCCTCGCTATTGAGATTCCTTTGTAGAAAGCATCGCAAAAACGACACGCTCATTACTTGGAAAGATACTTTCTTACATCTGCACATCTGATAATGACAAGCGTCTTTCTACGAGAATTGAGAGAATTTCTACTAACTTATGAAATGCCACATCACTATTGAATGATATTTTTATGCTTTTTACATAAATGCTTATTTCATTTGATATCTGTTTTCCAGCTGTGTTGCAGCATTGGTTTTATAAAATAAAAGTAAATGCATTTGCTAATGTGAAAACTTTCTGTCAACAGATCTGTTAAATAATAATTTTATGATCCACATTCTTCAAAAAAAAAAAAAAAAAGGAGCACTTGGAAAGGAAAGAACAATAAGAAGGGACTAGTAACAGGAACTGCATACATAATTTTCTTTTCAAGTACTTGGTAATTTATTTCATAGAATAAGTTGTGGTCCACCACTTTAATTGCATAGACATTAAGATGTGGATAGACATTGTCCTTATCTGCACTGTTGTCTTTAGTGTAACATTTTTTCTGCTTGAGCTTTGTCATGTTTAGGTATAAGTTATAGCATTTGCTGTGGCTGTTTGCCATTCATAGTGCTACTGAATGTCACTTTGTATTACTAGGTTAAGCCAATTTTTTTACTGATTTATTTTTCTTGTTTGTTGCGCATTGCCTTATATTAGTTGTAATATTGCTGCCTTTTTTTGCCAATTTCCATTTTTTTATCATTGCTTTTTGTGTAAATTGTTTTGTGCTGCTGCATTGCCTCGTCCCTTAGTTAAGCATCTGAGCTCAGTAGATTTAGGTTAGCTTAAGAGGGGGTAACCTATATAAGAGAATGAGTTGCGATGGATTTGAAGAAATGCACTGAGAGCTTATATGAGAAAAGTACAGAAAGCAGGTATAGATAGGACTTTTTGGAAATAATGAAGAACGAAGGGAGATCTCCGAGAAGTAAAGAAAGTTTTGTTTGCAAAATACTGCAGTAAAACAAACCCTGCCCTTTCCTTTCGTATTATTCTTCTATGTACCCTTGTGTATTTGTCTTTTTCCTGTCTTTATGTGTTTAGCTAATAAGATTTATGTTGTAGAATTTTTCAAATACTATGTTATTTTCTTTGTAAATATGTTCAGACATTATTTATTGTGTTTTGTTTTAATGCTCATGTGTGAAGTTGATGTTTCAAAAGTTATTCTGATCTTTTATGTATGTACTTATGTCGTAATTTTGTAACACTGATGTATTTGCTGTTTCGATTCTTTTGTAAAGCCTGTACTACTGCTAATGTTATCTGTATTGTTATGTTCTTTAATGATGTATTTTGTACCTTTGTTATTGTATTCTTATGTTGTAAAATTGTAATTGACACCAGTTCATCAAATTCAGTAACTTGTAAATTACATTTCACTGCACACGTTTCTGTTGGTCATAGTATATGGACAATATGTGAGAAGTAGGGACTGATAGTGTTTGCACATGTGTTAATAATTCAGTAAGGGACTGGATAACAGCATTGCTGGTTGTAAGAACATTTCAAAAACATTTTTTGTGAGTGCACACGTGGTGGTTATGGACTTGCTATATTATCCGCAAGACTCTTCAATGGTGATTGTGCACCTGCACAGTCAAACAGATGGCTGCTGGCCATCTCTACAAGGACTACAGTGGGTCTACACCTTTGATGACCCACCAATACCATCATTTCTACAAGGACTGCAATGGGTCTGCACCTCTGGTGGCCCATCAATAGTAATCTCTACCAGGACTACAGTGGGTCTGCTCTGTGATGACCTACCTACCGATAGTCTTCAACGTCGACTGACTCTGCTGTGGCCTATTACCTGCCTGCATGTCAAGAGTCAGCACTGTCTTTCTGTTGGAAGGACAACACTACTTCTTCAAGACTGCTTAGAAATCCACTACTTCCAAATGCAATTTCTTTTATTGCTCAGGCTTTGAGAAAAACACTGCAATTTTACTATGATGAACGATCAGGACTGTCTTTATGGACTGTGAGAGAATTTTAGCTTTTGACCAACATTGTATTGATAAGTGTGTGCATTTCATTTCTTTGTTATTGTAATTATGAAAAAAATTTTCAAATCTGTATTGGCCACGGCCCAAAACAATTTTTAAATTTTTTGTGGGGAGCATGGGGGCTATGTAAGTAGGCTGTTTACATTTTCTTATTGGTAACGCCACGTAGCGCTCTGTATGAAAAATCACTGGCTGTGCTGTGCGCAGTCTGTGGCTGGTTTGCATTGTTGTCTGCCATTGTAGTGTTGGGCAGCGGCAGCTGGATGTTAACAGCGCGTAGCGTTGCGCAGTTGGAGGTGAGCCGCCAGCAGTTGTGGACGTGGGGAGAGAGATGGCGGAGTTTTGAAATTTGTAAGAATTGGTGTCATGAACTGCTATATATATTATGACTAGTGAGGTAAACACATTGTTTGTTCACTATTAAAATCTTTCATTTGCTAACTATGCCTATCAGTAGTTAGTGCCTTCAGTAGTTTGAATCTTTTATTTAGCTGGCAGTAGTGGCGCTCGCTGTATTGCAGTAGCTTGAGTAACGAAGATTTTTGTGAGGTAAGTGATTTGTGAAACGTATAGCTTAATGCTAGTCAGGGCCATTCTTTCGTAGGGATTTTTGGAAGTCAGATTGCGTTGCGCTAAAAACTATTGTGTGTCAGTTTAAGCACATTCGTGTATAATTGTTCAAAGAGGACATTTAAGCACAGTCGTGTATAATTTTTCAAAGGGGACGTTTCATATAGCTTTCTAAAGACATGCCGATCGACAAAATAGGATGAACCGTTTAGATTTTGGAAATTCGTTGCTGGGTGTTACTTGTATAATTTATCATCAGATACTGAAGTTTAAAGTAATAAAGATATTGAAAATCTGATTACACCATCAGAATCTTCGTGCAAATGATGGTGATGTGTATGTTTCTTTTTGACCTATCATGATTCATCTGGCTATTTCTATACGAACAGTGAACTGTCTGCCACGATGGTTTTACAAAGTCCGCCATCTTTGGCGCTCTCGGCATACAAGTCTCTTTCATCGACACAGCATCGCCATGGAATTCCCAGCCACGCAGTTCCTGGACGCTGGCTAACGTTTGGCACCACGGCTTTGCTACCGGCCGTCGGCTTGCTGAGTGGCCCGTTCGGCCACCCCAGCTCCAAACTTAGAATATTTCCAGGGCGCCACAACTCACCCGTTACCTCATAAAGTTCTTTCGCATAATCTTTGTACAATCGTACAGGTATATCATCTGGTCCTGACGCCTTTCCAGTTACTAAGCGGTTTTAGTTGCTTTTCTGTTCAGCGATTGGTTATTTCAATACCTGCCATTTCGACATTCGTATGACGACTGAAAGGATGTTACGACCTTCTGCGGTGAAACAATTTCGGGAAGACCGAATTCCTTACACTTCATTGGCACCTCAGTACCCCAGACTAAGCCTCTCACACACTAGTGAAATCTATTTCTCTGTTGTACCATTTTGCAAACTTCTGCCTGCATAATGAAATTTTCGCTCTGCAGCGGAGGGTGCGTTGATATGAAATTTCCTGGGAGATTACAACAGTATGTCGGACCGAGACTATAAAACTCGCGACTTTTGTTTGGCAAATGAGCTACCCATGCACGATTCACAATCCGCCCTCACAGGTAGGAGACGAGATAATGGCGGAAGTGAAGCTGTGAGGGCGGGTCGTGAGTTTTGAGTCGCGAGTTCGAGTCTCGGTCCGACATTCAGTTTTCTATCCATTCTTGCATCCTCTGTCACCACACTTCCTAGATGTTTAAAGTTACTCACAGTTGAAAAACTCAGTATTTTTCAACACAGAATATTTAGTATTGCCAATAATTAGAAAAGTAAAGATATTCAAAGTCATTTCTCATTAGAGTATCGCAAAAGAAATATATTCATAAACAAAACACGCAGCAAAGCAAATCATATTCGACCACACATTGTCATAAGGAAATTTCATGAAACAAAAAAGGGTAAAAAATGTGCCATTGCAAATAACACTGCTTAACAAGATACTGAAAATGTAAACTGAAGAACGTGTGTAACGTCGAAATTATTTGTCAGTTCTCTGACAAAAAATTCGCCAATATAAAAAGCGATCAAAATTTTTCCGTTTAAGGGCGTTGCTGCAGTGTATATGCAACGTAGTGCGGCTCCGATGCAGGTATATAAGCACCGACATGAAGACAAAGGATTAGTGTGGCATTCGTGACTTTCGGACATGCGTGCGGTACATGCGGAAACGTGAACTATGGCGATGTCATTACATTATTGCGAAATGCGTCGAAATAGGCCCAACGTGACATTATTCTTTCCTTCGCTGCTGAATGACCAACACCGGTAGGCATCCATCAGAAAACGAAGAATGTGTACGGGGCAGAATGTCTATCGACAACCGGCGTTGTGGTATGCCGCGCCAACCTCAGTGCTGGTAGCGATTCGACGCAAGACGTCAATCGTTGTGGGAGGTCAGTCTCGCGGAGAAGACTCGAACAGCAGCCCTATGGTTCTAATCTCTCCCCATGCGATTATCATGCCTTCCGTCCCCTGAAAAAGAACTTGAAGGATCGACGATTCCTGTCGAACAGGGATGTGCAACAGGCGGTTACGGGCTTCTGCACATATCAGGAGGCGGTGTTTTACCAAACCTGGTACGTCGGTGGGATGATTGCCTCAGCGCTCAGGCGATTGTTCCTGATTCCCTACTTCCATCCCCCTAGAAAGTCCACAGTTGGTAACTAATATTTGCCTGCATGCGCTTGCTTCGCCCCATTCCGTTATTATTATTACCATTATTTTTTTTGAGTGAGTCTGTTGAGTGCAACACGTTAAGCTTCGTTGTACGAGGGAATAAATCTTTTTTACGCTGATTTTAGTGCAACAGTCAAATTAACTGCCTGCTGTTCCTAGTACGAGCACCGATCTCTGTTCAAATATTGGGTTGTATTTCATTCGTGGGTTGCAAATTTCTGGCGTATAATGGCTTTAGTCAGTGGCCTGTGTAGCAGCCATCACTATAAGTTTGGCAAGGTTCGTAATTTCGTTCTCCCTGCAGTTCCTGTTTTCCTCCCAGATACGAAATTTGGAACTGTACTTAAAATTTTGTTCATTTGCTATTTATTAAGATTATTTTTTTCAGATGGGATTACGCAAATGTATAGAAATGGATTCGTTGCACGATATGCTTGGCTTGGTATCACGAAACACTCTCGTCATTTACACAGACATACGAGCTCATACTTGACTCGTATTTAGAAGGCTGGAAATAACTTGAAAACATTGTTCATTCTTGGCTTCCAAGTGATTTATTACAGTGAAAATATTTGGGAACGATATAATGGAGCCGACCGGAGTGGCTGTGCGGTTCTAGGCGCTACAGTCTGGAACCGAGCGACCGCTACGGTCGCAGGTTCGAATCTTGCCTCGGGTAGGGATGTGTGTGATGTCCTTAGGTTAGTCAGGTTTAATTAGTTCTAAGTTCTAGGCGACTGATGACCTCAGAAGTTACGTCGCGTAGTGCTCAGAGCCATTTGAAACATTTTGATATAATGGGAAAATACGTTTAAATTAATTGCATTTATTATAATTTTTATAGTGGTCGTAATTATCAACACTTTTCTTGTAATTCCGTTTCTGCAGTGTTAATTTTTATGTCAAATACTGACAATAGTACGTTATAATAATTTAACTGTAATTGGCCTCTAAATGGAGAATACGTTCAGGAACACACACACCAATTTTAACCTTTCCCGTAGTCTTTCAGAGCTTTTACAGTTCCTAACCTACTTGGGTGACGAAATTTGAACCCCCTAACCTCTGCATATCGTTACAGGTGCAAATGTTGCACCTATGTCAGGCCAATTCAGATGGCTTCTTAATCACCTAATCACCATGGAGGCGTCCTGGGTGTATGATTATGATCCTGAGACAAAGGACATACTACCGCCATCGTGAGGTATTGTGATACTGAGTGCTTTTGAGAATGTCATAGTCTGATAGGATTGGGTTACTTTCTTCAGGGCAAACCGTCACAGGAGCATACCACCGAAATCTCCTGATGATGCTACAGGATGTTGTCAAGATGAATCATTGAGAGGAACTGTCTACCGGACTGTTTTTGTTTCAAAACAACAACAGAACTCACCCTGCGTAGGATATAATCACAAGTGCTGCTTCTGTGGGCTACAAAATTTTACATTGTCGAGTCACATAGGTGTAATCACCTGTCGAAAGCCTGAAGTACCACTTTTTGCAGCGAGATGTGCCGGAAGAGAGTGAGTGACGTTCTGGAGGATATCGAAAAGTACTTGGAGCCTATCGATTCCAGTGGCATGGCCAGCTTCGCTAGACTTTTCAGTGGAGAATCCATGGCGCAAGCAGCCCGATCAAGGTGGTCCCACAAATCCTCGACTGGATTTCACTGTGGGAAGTTGGATGACCAGGGAAGTGTGGTAAACTCATATTGGTGCTCTTCGTACCACGCATGTACACTGCGACCTGCTGACACGTTCCATTGTCCTGCTAGTCGATGCCATTGAGCAAGAATCAATGCACTGCATTTAGGGGCGGACGTGGTCAGCGAGGGTGTTGATCCATTGTAACTTTCATAATGACGAGATCACCCAGGGAAGTTCGTACAGGCGGTTGGCGGAAATGGTGAAGGCGGAAAGCCTCGCTCGCGGGATGAATCAGGGCTAACTATTTGTAGTATCGTTCCCAGAACCGATCGCGGTCCTCTGGTTTGGAGCCGAGTGGAAGGCTTAAACTAGAGGCTCAGACGATTCTGCGGAGATCTAGGATGCAAATTTCTCGACCTTCGCTATCAGGTGGAGAAATGTAGGGTCCCCCTGAATAGGTCAGACGTGCACTACACGCCGGAAGCTGCTACAAGGGTAGCGGAGTACGTGTGGAGTGAACATGGGGGTTTTTAGGTTAGAGAATTCCCTCCCTAGGCCCGACAAGACGCCCCCTGAGACGTGGCAAGGTAGGAGTAGGCAAAATGCAACAGGGAATAACAATATGAATGTGCTAATAGTAAACTGCAGGAGCGTCTATAGAAAGGTCCCAGAACTACTCTCGTTAATAAACGGTCACAACGCCCATATAGTACTAGGGACAGAAAGTTGGCTGAAACCAGACGTAAACAGTAATGAAATACTAAACTCAGTTTGGAATGTATACCGCAGAGACAGGCCGGACAGTTAAAGGGGAGGCGTGTCTATAGCGATAAGAAGTGGAGTAGTATCGAAGGAAATTGACGGAGATCCGAAATGTGAAATGATTTGGGTGAAGGTCACGGTTAAAGCACCCTCAGACATGGAAAGTGGATGTCTCTATAGGACCCCAGGCTCAGCAGCTGTTGTGACTGAGTACCTGAAGGATAATTTGGAAAATATTTCGAGTAGATTTCCCCACCATGTTATAGCTCTGGATGGAGATTTTAATTTGCCTGATATAGACTGGGAGACTCAAACGTTCATAACGGATGGCAGGGACAAAGAATCCAGTGAATTTTTTTTAAGTGCTTTATCTGAAAACTACCTTGAGCAGTTAAACAGAAAACCGACTCGTGGCGATAACATATTAGACCTTCTGGAGACAAACAGACCCGAACTATTTGAAACAGTTAACGCAGAACAACAAAAATTACGCGAAGCGAAATGTAGTGTGAGGAGGGCTATGCGAGAGGCGTTCAATGAATTCGAAAGTAAAGTTCTATGTACTGGCTTGGCAGAAAATCCTAAGAAATTTTGGTCTTATGTCAAAGTGGTAGGTGGATCAAAACAAAATGTCCAGACACTCTGTGACCAAAATTATACTGAAACAGAGGATGACAGACTAAAGGCCGAAATACTAAATGTCTTTTTCCAAAGCTGTTTCACAGAGGAAGACCGCACTGTAGTTCCTTCTCTAGATTGTCGCACGGATGACAAAATGGTAGATATGGAAATAGACGACAGAGGGATAGAGAAGCAATTAAAATAGACGACGGAGGGATAGAGAAACAATTAAAATCGCTCGAAATAGGAAAGGCCGCTGGACCTGATGGGATACCAGTTCGATTTTACACAGAGTACGCGAAGGAACTTGCCCCCCTTCTTGCAGCGGTGTACCGTAGGTCTCTAGAAGAGCGTAGCGTTCCAAAGGATTGGAAAATGGCACAGGTCATCCCCGTTTTCAAGAAGGAACGTTGAACAGATGTGCAGAACTATAGACCTACATCTCTAACGTAGATCAGTTGTAGAATTTTGGAACACGTATTATGTTCGAGTATAATGACTTCTCTGGAGAGTAGAAATCTACTCTGTAGGAATCAGCATGAGTTTCGAAAAAGACGGTCGTGTGAAATTCAGCTCGCGCTATTCGTCCACGAGACTCAGAGGGCCATAGACACGGGTTCCCAGGTAGATGCCGTGTTTCTTGACTTTCGCAAGGCGTTCGATACAGTTCCCCACAGTCGTTTGATGAACAAAGTAAGAGCATACGGACTATCAGACCAATTGTGTGATTGGATTGGGGAGTTCCTAGATAACAGAACGCAGCATATCATTCTCAATGGAGAGAAGTCTTCCGAAGTAAGAGTGATTTCAGGTGTGTCGCAGGGGAGTGTCATAGGACCGTTGCTATTCACAATATACATAAAAGACCTGGTGGATGACATCGGAAGTTCACTGAGGCTTTTTGCAGATGATGCTGTGGTGAATCGAGAGGTTGTAACAATGGAAAATTGTACTGAAATGCAGGAGGATCTGCAGCGAATTGACGCATGGTGCAGGGAATGGCAATTGAATCTCAATGTTGACAAATGTTATGTGCTGCGAATACATAGAAAGATAGATCCCTTTTCATTTAGCTACAAAATAGCAGGTCAGAAACTGGAAGCAGTTATTTCCATAAATTATCTGGGTGTACGCATTAGGAGTGATTTAAAATGGAATGATCGTATAAAGTTGATCGTCGGTAAAGCAGATGCCAGACTGAGATTCATTGGAAGAATCCTAAGGAAATGCAATCCGAAAACAAAGAAAGTAGGTTACAGTACGCTTGTTCGCCCGTTGCTTGAATACTGCTCAGCAGTGTGGGATCCGTACCAGATAGGGTTGACAGGAGAGAAAGAGAATATCCAACGGAGAGCAGCGCGCTTCGTTACAGGAACATTTAGTAACCGCGAAAGCGTTACGGAGATGATAGATAAACTCCAGTGGAAGACTCTGCAGGAGAGACGCTCAGTAGCTCGGTACGGGCTTTCGTTAAAGTTTCGAGAACACACCTTCACCGAAGAGTCAAGCAGTATATTGCTCCCTCCCACAAAATCTTCAAAAGTTAGACACAACGCTTGAACAAAATCAAAAACAAATGGGACACAATCTTCAAAAGTTAGACACAATGGAACAAAATCTTCGGAAGTTAGACACCACACTTGAACAAACACGTGTAGATTTAACTACTGAGTTACATAACATTGAATCGAAATGTCAAAAAAATCTGTAATGACGTAAAAACACAAATTTGTGAGCATTTCCAACCCATTTTTTCGCGGCATGAAAATGCATTACAGAATCACGAAGCAGCCATAAAAGAATTGCAAACTATTGTTCGTGAAAATCACGACACCTTGCAAGCTAAAATGGACTCAGTTGCATCCACCGATTCGGTTACGCAACTTGCAAGAACTCAGGAAGACTTAAAGGACACAGTAGATTCGATTTCAACACAAATGGACACTCTGAAACTTGGTTCAGAAAAACACACTGAGGAAATGTGTTCACTATCGGAGAAAGTAGCCGAACTTTCGGATCAGTTCACTAATTTATCTACGAAGGTAGATGATAATCTGAATGACACAAAACCGGTAGTCTTTAATGACACAGAAGAGTACGAACAAATTAGGAAATTCAAACAAAGTCTGAATCAAATTAGTACGCAACACCAAAGAGAAATCCGGGAAGTACAAGATCAGCTGTCACAGGTAATATAACAATTACGTATTTCAGAGGACACTCGCGCTCCAATACGGGAAGAGGGACATAGAAATACGGAACAGCCACAAAATAATAACACAGGGCACTTCGAAAATTATGAAAGAAATTGGCAAGGTGCACCGAATTTTGAGATGGAACTGCCGACACGACGTAACAATGAACGATATGCTACCCCGACACGATGATTTTGACTATAAGCTGTTCATTACTACACGTAAATTCAAAACATTTAAGATTTCTGGCAACGACATTCATCCACAAGCGTGGCTCCATCAATTCTCTCATTGTTTTCCTCCCAACTGGTCACTAGAGCACAGATTAGCATTTATGTGTGGCTACTTAGAGAATGAACCAGCTGTAAGAATGCGATCGGTCATTCAGGATTGCCACAGTGAAGGAGAATTTCACCATGCCTTCCTCTCAGCATATTGGTCCCAAGCCACACAAGACCGAGTAAAACATAGCATCATGATGATGAAACACTTTGAACGATCTGAATTTTCCAGTCTTGTCAAATATTTTGAAGAAATGTTGCATAAGAATCAATATCTTTCAAACCCATACAGCCCTTCAGAACTGATCCGCATTTGCTTAATGAAATTGCCGGAACATTTACGACACATTATTTTGGTAGGACGTTGCAAAGACGACACTGAAGCTTTTCAGTGACTGTTACAGGAACTGGAAATTGACACTGACAATCGCGGAGCGCGAAAACAGGAGCACAACAATTACAGGTCACATCCGTCGCAATTCCGCGATGAAAGAAATAATAACTGGACACGACAAGGCTATTCTCACAATACAAATCGTAACCAAAACAGACACCATCCATATGACAACCACTGGCAGAGTAATAGTTACAGGGAAAGATCGCATTTCCGTAGTAATGACTATCACAGAGACAATCAGAGAAACAGACAATATGGGAACCAGAACTATTATTATCAAGGGAGACAGAATAACGTCAGACGCAACGGTCCAGCGCGCAGTTACGATTCAGGTAAAAATTCTCCACCACATGACCGACAAACAAGAAACTATGTAAACTACCGACAAAACGACAGACGTGAATTTCACCAGAACTGGCGGGATTCAAACAGAGCTGGGCCTTCTCGGCAAAGTGAATTTGTAGAAGTTAGGTCTCCTAATCCCAATAACGACGCACGCCAACAAAGAGATAGCAGACAATGAGTCGCACCGCAGGAAGCCACGTGCACCGGCTGGGTCAGAGAAAAATAACATAGGCGCTAACCTTGAGAAAAACTCCAGTATTCCTTACCGACGTAACCACATGATAATTGCGTTGAAACTGGAAATATGCGTACTAGGAAGAGTAACGGCTTGCACCACATTTCACATGTAAAACCGTTTATTGAAATATAATCTGCTTATTAACGTTGTCTTTGCCATAAAACATTTCACTTCACATTTCTAGTATGCTTTGTCACACTGAGAAACTGTTAACATGCAACAATGTTTGAAGTTTACTATCCAGTCTAGAACCTACGGAACATATTTAGACAATATTTACGAGTGCATTGTTATAGTGAACAGACGTCACTGTGTTATTGCGTGTGTACATTCTTGCTTGTTAGTTGCACGATTACGTAACAACTATAAGGCTGACATATTTAGAACAGTTACCAGTACTGCTAATGAGATTTTAATATAACATTTTGGTTCAGTTGAAAAGACATTCTTTATTTGAAGTACTTTCTGTGAGATTAAAGATGACTTAGCGTTTGGTTTCTTTGATAGCTACACGATTATATCACAACGCTACTAATGTGTGACACAATTTACATTGTGCTTTTGCGGTGTATCTGTTTTATATCTGCACAGTTTTTCTGAATTATTCTGGAAAGTAAAACATCTTTTAGTGGTAACTTTTGTGGTATAGCTACAATTAGACAGCCTTTTCCATAGCACAGCAATACGTTACAGCACAGTACTTTCTTCATCATGGCAATAAGCGTAATAACTAAGATATCTATACGCAAAGCATTTCAATTTCGTTTATCATGAGGTAACTACATTGACTTCTGCAGAACTTAGCTTTCGGAGGACAATAACTACGACACTTCCACAGAGATTGTCTTACAGCAAGACGCACATTTAGCGCTACAGGACACGCATTGAACTACACTCCTGGAAATTGAAATAAGAACACCGTGAATTCATTGTCCCAGGAAGGGGAAACTTTATTGACACATTCCTGGGGTCAGATACATCACATGATCACACTGACAGAACCGCAGGCACATAGACACAGGCAACAGAGCATGCACAATGTCGGCACTAGTACAGTGTATATCCACCTTTCGCAGCAATGCAGGCTGCTATTCTCCCATGGAGACGATCGTAGAGATGCTGGATGTAGTCCTGTGGAACGGCTTGAGATGCCATTTCCACCTGGCGCCTCAGTTGGACCAGCGTTCGTGCCGGACGTGCAGACCGCGTGAGACAACGCTTCATCCAGTCCCAAACATGCTCAATGGGGGACAGATCCGGAGATCTTGCTGGCCAGGGTAGTTGACTTACACCTTCTAGAGCACGTTGGGTGGCACGGGATACATGCGGATGTGCATTGTCCTGTTGGAACAGCAAGTTGCCGGTCTAGGAATGGTAGAACGATGGGTTCGATGACGGTTTGGATGTACCATGCACTATTCAGTGTCCCCTCGACGATCACCAGAGGTGTACGGCCAGTGTAGGAGATCGCTCCCCACACCATGATGCCGGGTGTTGGCCCTGTGTGCCTCGGTCGTATGCAGTCCTGATTGTGGCGCTCACCTGCACGGCGCCAAACACGCATACGACCATCATTGGCACCAACGCAGAAGCGACTCTCATCGCTGAAGACGACACGTCTCCATTCGTCCCTCCATTCACGCCTGTCGCGACACCATTGGAGGCGGGCTGCACGATGTGGGGGCGTGAGCGGAAGACGGCCTAACGGTGTGGGGACCGTAGCCCAGTTTCATGGAGACGGTTGCGAATGGTCCTCGCCGATACCCCAGGAGCAACAGTGTCCCTAATTTGCTGGGAAGTGGCGGTGCGGTCCCCTACGGCAATGCGTAGGATCCTACGGTCTTGGCGTGTATCCGTGCGTCGCTGCGCTCCGGTCCCAGGTCGACGGGCACGTGCACCTTCCGCCGACCACTAGCGATAACATCGATGTACTGTGGAGACCTCACGCCCCACGTGTTGAGCAATTCGGCGGTACGTCCACCCGGCCTCCCGCATGCCCACTATACGCCCTCGCTCAAAGTCCGTCAACTACACATACGGTTCACGTCCACGTCCACGCTGTCGCGGCATGCTACCAGTGTTAAAGACTGCGATGGAGCTCCGTATGCCACGGCAAACTGGCTGACACTGACGGCGGCGGTGCACAAATGCTGCGCAGCTAGCGCCATTCGACGGCCAACACCGCGGTTCCTGGTGTGTCCGCTGTGCCGTGGGTGTGATCATTGCTTGTACAGCCCTCTCGCAGTGTCCGGAGCAAGTATGGTGGGTCTGACACACCGGTGTCAATGTGTTCTTTTTTCCATTTCCAGGAGTGTATTTATTTTTCAACATATTTGAATTACAAAGAAAGTTTTCTGTGATACATTTCATTCCATTGCTGTAATCTGTAACACCTGAGGATATAATTACATTAATCCTCAGGGGGATACACGCCTACTTTGTATACCATGTGTTTGGCAAGCACAAGGAGCCCTAGCTAATATGGTATTTGCTTATACAACTTTACACATCGGTACCATATTTCTCTAACACATAAATTACACAGCTATCTGGTTATTTGACAGAGAAATAAACATCTTTTTACTACGGCAGTGACACATGTTTACGTAATTACACAGATGGATAATTTCACACTTACGAAATTGTATTTTGTTTGCACTTCTTGAACTGTTCATATTTTTTCAGAACCATTGTTATACTATGAGAGCTTTGAATGATGTATTTTGTATGAGATCATGATTTTCAAAGTACGTTTGAGGCAGGTGACACTTTTGACATGAGCAGAGAATTTTTTTAGGTTTTGAATTATTGGAGGAAGCTACGACGATTTTGAGAATTGACTGAGGTGTTATGATGTTATTTTTACGACGACGATGTGTATTATGCTGCTGAGGTATGTGTAAGCTGATGCTATATGAGTTATTTGGTTATGCTATGTATCTGTTATGATGAAATATTGAAGAAGTGTCGACGAATAAGGTAAGGAATAATGAGTAGTGGTTAGGGACTCTGGTTTGTGAAAAAGATTGTTGGAAACCAGGAATCGTACTTTAAGAGTTATGAAAACTATGTATATGCGTGAATGTATCACTATGCTGTCGAAAATTTTTGAACACTATTATTTTTAAATGATTTTATTTCTACAGATTTGTAACGCAAATTCTTGAACTGTGAATTTTTTTTATATGAGACTGCCACTGTAGCGGAAACTGGTGTCGTAAATATTTCGGTAAGACAATTAAGTGACCACCTGCACGTAATGCATCGTGGGCACCCAGCTGCGCGACAACCACCTGACAAAAGAAAGCCATTAGTTTGTACCTTTCAGAGGCACAGGTAAAAAAAAAGGGAGGCCATTATCCTCGCTATTGACATTCCTTTGTAGAAAGCACCACAAATACGACACGCTCATTACTGAGAAAGATACTTACATCTGACACCTGATTATAACAAACGTCTTTCTAGGAGAGTTGAGAGAATTCTACTAACTTATAAAATGTCACATGACTATTGAATGATATTTTTATGCTTTGCCTTTCATAGTTGCTTATTTCATTTGATATCTGGTTTCCAGCTGTGTTGCAGCATTGGTTTTATAAAATAAAATTAAATGCATTTGCTAATGTGAACACTTTCTGTCAACAGATCTATTAAATAATTATTTCATGATCCACATTCTTCGAAAAAGGAGCTCTTGGAATGGAAAGAGCAATAAGAAGCGACTAATAACAGTAACTGTATATATATAATTTTCTTTTCAAGTACTTGGTAATTTGTTGTAGCATTAGTTTTTGTGGTGCACCACGTTAATTATATAGACATTAAGATGTGAATCGACGTCTCCCTTTTCTGCATTGTTGTCTTTACTGTAATATTTTTTCTGCTTGAGCTTTGTCATGTTTAGTTATAAGCTGTTGCATTTGCTTCTACTGTGTGCCAGGCATAGTGCTGCTGAATTTCGCTTTGTATTACTCTGTTAAGCCACTTTTACTACGGATTTGTTTCTCTTGTTTGCTGCACAGCGCCTTATATTAGTTGTAATATTGTAATTGCTTTACCAATTTCCATTTTTTTGGGTCATTGGTGTTTGTGTTAATTTGTTTTGTGCTGCTGCATTGCGTCGTCCCTTAGTTAAGCATCTGAGCTCAGTAGATTTAAGTTAGCTTAAGAGGGGGTAGCCTATATAGGAGAATGAGTTGCGATGAATTTGAAGAAATGCACTGAGAGGTTATATGAGAAAAGCACAGAAAGCAGGTATAGATAGGACTTTTTGGAAATAATGAAGAACGAAGGGAGATCTCCGAGAAGTAAAGAAAGTTTTGTTTGCAAAATACTGCAGTAAAACAAACCCTGTCCTTTCCTTGTGTTATCCCACTATGTGTTTGTGTACCCTTGTGTATTTATGTTCTTCCTGTCTTTATATGTTCATCTGATAAGACTTATGTTGTAGAATTTTCTAATATTCAGCTACATTCACTATGATGAGGAATACTGTTATCCTGAAATATAATTTTCATTAATAATATGTCGTTTTCTTTGTAAATATGTTTAGAAATTATTTATTCTGTTCTGTTTTAATGCTCATGTGTGAAGTTGATGTTTCAAAAGTTATTCTGATCTTTTATGTATGTACTTATGTCGTAATTTTTGTAACACTGATGTATTTGCTATTTCGATTCTTTTGTAAAGCCTGTACTACTACAAATGTTATCTGTATTGTTATGTTCTTTAATGATATATTTTGTACCTTTGTTATTGTATTCTTATGTTATAAAATTGTAATTGACACCAGTTCATCAAATTGAGTAACTTGTAAATTACATTTCACTGCACACGTTTCTGTTGGTCATAGTATATGGACAATATGTGAGAAGTAGGGACTGATAGTGTTTGCACGTGTGTTAATAATTCATTAAGGGACTGGATAACAGCATTGCTGGTTGTAAGGACATTTCAAAAACAATTTTTGTGAGTGCACAAGTGGTGGTTATGGACTTGCTATATTATCTGCAAGACTCTTCAGTGGTGATTGTGCACCTGCACAGTCAAACAGATGGTTGCTGGCCATCTCTACAAGGACTACAGTGGGTCTACACCTTTGATGACCCACCAATACCATTATTTCTACAAGGACTGCAGTGGGTCTGCACCTCTGGTGGCCCACCAATAGTAATCTCTACCAGGACTACAAGGGGTCTACTCTGTGATGACTTACCTACCAATATTCTTCAAAACTTCGACTGACTCTGCTGTGGGTTTGCTCTGTTGTGGACTATTACCTGTCTGCATGTCAAGAGTCAGCACTGTCTTTCATTGGAAGGACAACACTACTTCTTCAAGACTGCTTAGAAAGCCACTACTTCCAAGTGCAATTTCTTTTATTGCTCAGACTTTGAAAAAAACACTGCAATTTTACTGTGATGAACGATCAGGACTGTCTTTATGGACTGTGAGAAAATTTTAGCTTCTGACCAACATTGTATCAATAAGTGTGTGTATTTGATATCTTTGTTATAGTAATTACGAAAAATTTTATCAAATCATTATTGGCCACTGCCCAAAACAATTTGTAAAATTTTTTTTAGGGGAGCATGGGGGCTATGTAAGTAGGCTGTTTAAGTATTTTTATTGGTAACGCCAACACCACGTAGCGCTCTGTATGAAAAATCACTGGCTGTGCCGTGTGCAGTCTGTGGCTGGTTTGCATTGTTGTCTGCCATTGTAGTGTTGGGCAGCGGCAGCTGGATGCTAACAGCGCGTAGCGTTGGCAGTTGGAGGTGAGCCGCCAGCAGTAGTGGACATGGGGAGAGAGATGGCGGAGTTTTGAAATTTGTAAGAATTGGTGTCATGAACTGCTATATATATTATGACTAGTGAGGTAAATACATTGTTTGTTCTCTATTAAAATCTTTCATTTGCTAACTATGCCTATCAGTAGTTAGTGCCTTCAGTAGTTTGAATCTTTTATTTAGCTGGCAGTAGTGGCGCTCGCTGTATTGCAGTAGCTTGAGTAACGAAGATTTTTGTGAGGTAAGTGATTTGTGAAACGTATAGCTTAATGCTAGTCAGGGCCATTCTTTCGTAGGGACTTTTGGAAGTCAGATTGCGTTGCGCTAAAAACTATTGTGTGTCAGTTTAAGCACAGTCTTGAATAAATTTTTCTAAGGGGACGGGAAGTTTCAAGCTTGCACAAAATAAAGTGGCTCACGTCCAGGAACGCATTCCCATTGTGAATGTTGGTGAGTCCACCTTTCTGTACCAAGGGGCAGCTGACTCAGTTGCCTGCCGCCTACTGACCTGAGCACTCTGAATGCTCTCGTCGCTTTCTCTTCAGTACATCGCACAGCACCGCAATCTTCGCGCACAATAGGTACAGGGAAACTTCCTCACAATCAGGCACATGTTATTATATTCAGTGTCATTCAATTTGTCAGGAGAGGCACATAAGGAACCAAAAATCTCATTAGGAACTATATCTGAAAGGATTGCAGGAACCGCTTGCTGTCCCAGTCGCCAGTTAATTTATTTACTCACTCGGCATTTACAAAGATATTCATAATGTATTAACTAAAAAATTCTCAAAGCTCCATACTGAGTTACAATATTCTTTCCATATGTTCTTATAATATTATACAATATTACAAATATCCTTGATCCACTCCATGGCTGAATTGGAGAGGCAGTGTATGTCCTTCAGATCACCCTCACAGCCATGCACGTCACACACACATAAATGATGCATTGATTGGATTTCCCTGCACTCACATCAGGACTGTTCGATCATTCCTGTTTGTTCATTAGTTGCTTACACGTTCCAACTCTCGCCCTGACATGTTTAAAAGTTGCCGACGATTTCCTCGGGAGATTGAATCCATCGATCTGCTTGCTAGGGCCGTCCAACAAATTTCGATTCTTATTTCCTCTTAAATGCTGCCTTCGAGTCGAAGCCTTGCAGTTCTTCGCTGATTTCTCATAAAGGTGACATGGATTTAAGGCTGTTTGAAGGTGCTAGTTCTTGGCGTATAGTGTGTTACAGGTTGTCTATGATTTGTCTGTACGATTTTGTGACTACCTCTCATCACCTAATATCAGGGGGCTCTGTGTTTGCTACGACAGGGAGCCACGAACTTGGAGTGGCCATAAGTGTTCCAGAGATTCTCCACATTGTCTCCTTCAGTTGGAAATCCATTTTAGTTACCTGTGCACTTCTCATCCAGACTGACAAACAATATTCAGCCACACAGTGGACAAGCGCTAGTGCTGAAGTCCTCAATGTGCCCACTCCACAACCCCATGCCACTCGAGATAGTTTCGACAGGATAGCATTACAGGATTTTAGTTTCTGTTTTGTATCTTCTAGACATGAGTTACACGTCAGAGTGCGATCTAATTTCACTCTCAATGATCTTGGCTTATCCTCACATCTAATGCAGGCCATTAATTTTTTCTTTTGTTTTTTTGTCGTCAGTTTCCTGACTGGTTTGATGCGGCCCACCACGAATTTCTCTCCTGTGCCAACCTCTTCATCTCAGAGTAGCACTTGCTACCTACGTCCTCTATTACTTGCTGGATGTATTCCAATCTCCATCTTCCTCTACAGTTTCTTCCTTCTACAGCTCCATCTAGTACCATGGAAGTCAGTCCCTGATGTCTTAACAGATGTTCTATCCCTTCTCCTTGTCAGTGTTTTCCACATATTACTTTCATCGTCGATTCCGCACAGATCCTCCTCACTCCTTATCTTATCAGTCCACCTAATTTTCAACATTCATCTGCAGCACAACATCTCAAACGCTTCGAATCTCCTCTGTTCAGGTTTTCCCATAGCCCATGTTTCACAACTATACAATTCTGTGCTTCAAACGTATATGCTCAGAAATTTCTTCCGCAAATTAAGTGCTACGTTTGATACTACCAGACTTCTCTCAGCCAGAAATGACATTTTTGCCAGTGCCAGTCTGCTTTTGATCTGCTCATTGTCCATCTGTCAATGGTTATTTTGCTGCCTAGGTAGCAGAATTCCTTTACGTCATCTACTTGATGGCCATCAATCTTGATGTTAAGTTTCTCCGTGTTCTCATTTCTGTTAATGTACGTGAAATATTATGGGACTTAACTGCTAAGGTCATCAGTCCCTAAGCTTACACACTACTAAACCTAAATTATCCTAAGGACAAACCCACACACCCATGCCCGAGCGAGGACTCGAACCTCCGCCGGGACCAGCCGCACAGTCCACGATTGCAGCGCCCAAGACCGCTCGGCTAATCCCGCGCTGCAATGAACTCTTTCCCTCTATCCGCTTTCTCCCCTGCAGTTTCACTCTTAATGTTACCACCCTTGCTTTTAATTTCACTGAAAGTTTTTTTGACTTTCCTATAAGCTGAGTCAGTGCTTCTGATAATATCTTCTCTTTCGATTTCTTCACATTTTTCATGCAGTCATTTCGTCTTAGCTTCCGTGCACCTTCTATTTATTTCATTCATCAGCGACTTGTATTTATGTATTCCTGAATTTTCCTGAACGTTTTTGTATTCCTTCTTTCATCGATCAGTTGACTTATTTCTTCCTTTAATCATGGTTTCTTTACTGTTACCTTCTTTGTAACTACATTTTTCTTTCCAGTTTCTACGATTGCCCTTTTTAGAGGTGGACATTCCTCTTCAACTGTACTGTCTATTATTTATTGCTGTAACTACAGCCATAGAGGTCTTCAAACGTACCGCGCCATACCTTAGTACTTCCGTAACCCACTTCTTCACGTATTGTTTCTTCCTGACTAATCTCTTAAACTTCACCCTACTCTTCAGCACTACTACATTGTCAGCGTATATGTGCTCTCTGCTCCTGGGTATGCCTTACAATCCAGAATGTGATAACGGAATCTCTATCTGACCTTGATGTAATCTAACTGAAATCTTCCCATATCACGCGGCCTTTTCCCAGTATACCTCCTGCTCTTGGGATTCTTGAACAGAATATTCGCTATAGTGTAATGTGTATTGAACCGGGGACCTAGAAACGACGGAGAAGCTTCGTCCCCGAAATAGCCCTCAGTGGTTCACAAAGTTTGTTAAAGTTTCGAGAACATACCTTCACTGAAGAGTCAAGCAGTATATTGCTCCCTCCTACGTATATCTCGTGAAGAGACCATGAGGATAAAATCAGAGAGATCAGAGCCCACACAGAAGCATACAGACAATCCTTCTTTCCACGTACAATACGAGATTGGAATCCTCCGCCACACACCATCAGGTGGCTTGCGGAGTATGAATGTAGATGTAGATGTAGAATCCCACATCACGCCACAGCAGTCCACCCACCCCAACGCCGTCCCACACAGAACCTGGGTTACTGTGCGGTTCGGCCCAGTGGACTCCCCCCCCCCCCCCCCTCCCGGGAACGTCTCACACCAGACGAGTGTAACCCCAATGTTTGAGTGTTTTCATGGTAGAGTAATAGTGGTGTATGCGTACATGGAGACAGTGTTTGTGCAGCAATCGCCGACATAGTGTAGTTGAGCCGGAATAAGGGGAACCAGCCCACATTCACCGAAACAGATGGAAAACCGCCTTAAAAACCATCGACAGGCTGGCCGTCACACCAGACCTCAACATTATTTCGCCGGGCGTATTCATTCCTGGAACCGGCTCTCCTTCCCTCTCGGGAAGCAGCGCGTTAGTTCGCGTTGCTAGCCGGGTGGGCTATATTCGCTATTACTAATTGATATTTATTAAAGAGCTCAATTACTCTTGCTCCTCTCTCATTCCTTGCCACAAGCCCATATTCTCCTATAACCTTTTCTTCCAGTCCTTCCCCTACAACTGCAGTCCATTCCCCCATGACTATTACGTTTTCATCTCCTTTTGCGTACTGTATTACCCTTTCAGTATCCTCGTATACTTTCCACATTTCTTCATCTCCAGCTTGCGACATCGGCAAGTGTACCTGAACTATCGTTGTCGATGTTGGTTGGCTGTCGATTCTGATGAAAAGAACCCTATCATTGAACTGTTCACTATAACACACTCTGTGCCCCACCTTCCAGTTTATAACGAATTGTACTCCCATTACACCATTTTCTGCTGCTGTTGGTATTACCCCAATCAGAAATCCTTGTTTACTTTCCATTTCTCTTTAACTGACCCCTAGTATATCTAGATTGAGCCTTTGCATTCCCCTTTCCACATTTTATAGCTTCTGTACAACATTCAAACTTCTGATATTCCACGCACCGATTCGTAGAACGTTATCCACTCGTAGATTGTTCAAACTTTTTATTTTGGTCACCTCCACATTGGCAGTCCGCGCCCGGAGTCTCCGATGAGGGACTTCTCTTTTGCCAATGCAGAGATCATCATGACAGTTTTTCAATTACATGCCACATGTCCTGCGAATTCACGTTGTGTCGTTATTGAGCGGTTTCCATTGCCTTCTGCATGTTCATGCCTTCGATCATTGCTGATTCTTCCGTCTTTAGGAGCAGTTTCCCACCCCAAGGGCAAGAGAATGACCTGAACCTCTGTCTGCTCCTCCGCCCTCTTCGACAAGGCCGTTGGTAGAACGAGGGTAACTTCTTATGAAGGAAATCTTCCGCCACCAATGCTGATTATTAATCAAAATTTAGGCAGTGATGGGTCTCGAAACGCGGACGGTGGACGTTTCGATTTTGAATCTAAGAAGCCACTCCTTGACCAAGGCTAATCGCCATTGAGAGGCATCTGTAGTTTTGCACTTGTATCTCCATTGTAAAGGTTCATTCTGGCGCTGTTACTTTTGTTGGGGTTTCCATGTAGATGTCAGTAGGTGTTCAGTACCTACAGTATTCTGACGAAATGGTTAAAATTTTTCCTTTTATATGTGCCCTTTCAAAGGAACCATCCCGGCATTTGCCTGGAGCGATTTAGGGGAGGGGGGGGGGGGGTTGTTTGGGTTGTTTGGGTTGTTTGGAGGAGGAGACCAGACAGCGAGGTCATCGGTCTCATCGGATTCGTGGAGAACGGGGAGGGAAGCCGGACGTGCCCTTTCAAAGGAACCATCCCGGCATTTGCCTGGAGCGATTTAGGGGAGGGGGGGGGGTTGTTTGGGTAGTTTGGAGGAGGAGACCAGACAGCGAGGTCATCGGTCTCATCGGATTCGTGGAGAACGGGGAGGGAAGCCGGCCGTGCCCTTTCAAAGGAACCATCCCGGCATTTGCCTGGAGCTATTTAGGGGAGGGGGGGGTTGTTTGGGTTGTTTGGAGGAGGAGACCAGACAGCGAGGTCATCGGTCTCATCGGATTCGTGGAGAACGGGGAGGGAAGCCGGCCGTGCCCTTTCAAAGGAACCATCCCGGCATTTGACTGGAGCGATTTAGGGGAATCACGGAAAACCTAAATCAGGATGGCCGGACGCGGGATTGAACCGTCGTCCACCCGAATGCGAGTCCAGTGTGCTAGCCACTGCGCCACCTCGCTCGGTCGCAAATTTACGTGATTTTGTGTCTGTTGTGTCGGCAATATATAGATTGAAAAGAATAGGTTCTAGCGCCGAACCCTGTGCCAGTCCATTATTCAGAACCATGCTCTTGCTGTTCATGCTATATAGTGAAACTTTTGATTTTTCTGTCTTTTAACGATTTTTTTAGTAAGGTATAAGTCTATTGGCATTCTAGTTAGCTTAAGCAGTAGCCCCGCATTCCATAATGTACCGTTAGCTGATGTAAGATCTGTGAGAACCAGGACGATTATCATCTTGTTTTGGAAGCCATTCTCAGTATAGTTTGTGAGGGGCAGCTCTTGATCGCAATAGTGCAATAGTTCCTATCTGTTCGAAAAATTGTTCGAAAACTCGCTTTTTATTTAGAAAGACTGGCTTCAATTAATGGAGTTTATCTAGTCGGTAATACTTTATCGAATAGTCTGTAGGAGGTACAAAGCAGGGATATTCATTTGAAATGCCATGGGTTATGTTCAGACTTCCCAAGTTTCAGCACGGCGATGACTTTTGCTTCTTTTCAGATCTTAGGGATTGCGCCAATTCTGATGCATTCTGTACAGTGTGGCCTACCAACTTCTTCCCAAAATTCCGAATTCCTTCAAGAACTTTGGTAGCATATCGTTAAGACTATTCACTTTTTCCCCTTGTAAAAGGTCCATGACTAAAGAATTTGTTGCTAGCGCACTCGAGCTGTGTAATTTCGATGGATTGCTCACGCGCTGCCTGCGATATGTAAGCTATAAGAGAATCTGAGACCAAAGAGCAGTGTTGTACGCAGTAGGAACTGTGTGATAGCTGGAGTAAGTAGTTGCTAGCGAGCAGTCTGGTGTATCGTGTTGGCTGGGCCGGTCGTGGTGGAGCGATGGCGGATCCTGGGCGTTGTAGTATAAGGTAAAAGCAGCCTCGCGCACATGTAGTATTGTTATATAAAGTCCCATGTAAATATTTTAAAAAATCTGTTAATAATAATCTTTCTCATGAAAAGTAACTTTTGACATTCATCTCAATTTAAAGAATTCACTAATTTCTCCAATCCATGGTCATCCCGATTATTGTAAAGAAAAATCAGTTGTTTCTTTTTATACATGACAAATCTATCGGCCAGCATTGCACTGGGCTGTGCCAGAAAAGTTTAGTTTCATATAGGAGCAGATATATATGCGTTATCCGCCGACTAGACTGAGGTAAGAATTTTCAATTTATTCAGTATGATCTTTCAGGGCCATGACGCAGCACTGCTGACATCCAAAATTTACCAGGTTAAATTGACAGTCAATTATTGAAAGGTTATAAGTGAGTCACATTTTTTATCATTGAGAGATTACTCACATTTTATTATTGATAGGTTACGCAATTTTCCTGTTGGTAGGTTGTATTGAATGTGAACGACATAATTATATTTTTTACTGTTGAGAGGTTTTGGAATTTTTCTGTTTTGAGGTTACACTAAACGTGAATATTATTCATATTATTTTACTGTGGGGAGGTTACTCCCTGTCTTCGTTAGCATCAAAGTCTGGGTAATCACTTCTGTTTCCACTTCTGTCACAATGTCACTGTTTACTGGATTATTCTTCAGCTTTCTAGAAATCTTTCTTTTACTTTAGTTAGATTGTGGAGGTCTGTTTCAGGATGGGCTACTGCCAAGAGGCAGCCTGTGAGGTGTGGCACGATAAAGCGATTAAAGAAGGAAGCTGAAAACATGGCTGCAAGTACTTCTCAGCGTTTTACCGCATCCAAAAGACGCAGAAGAAGAACAAGAAAGTTTTGCTTGTAACTAAAGTGCTAGTAGGTGTCACGCGATCGTTTTTCCGGAAATTTTTTTATATAAATAATGTAAATTCATATTCAAAGGCCCATTTTATTGGAACATTAATCAGCATTGAGGAGTATGATGAGTCACAGTACTAGGGACTGTCGGCGATAGCCTAATGTAACTTTAATGTTCATTTATTCTTGGTTGAGATTTACATGCCTTATGTAAATGAGAGGACGCTGAAAACATTCTGTAAGGTGCAGAAATACATGGGCTGCTAGGGGCATAACAGTGGGCCACTTCGCTCTGAGCCTTTTCGTAGAAGAACATCCGAGGAAGGTGCAGCTCAATCACCCAAAGGTCGAACAGCTCTTTGTATCTGTTGCGCTGGGGCATCCAAGTTCAAGTTTGGACACAGGTAAGATCCCGTGTGGGGCTTCAGCCTCTGGCACAAAGCAGTTTACGATCCCGGAAGGTATGAGGAGGAGAAACATTTTAGGAGAATGCACTACTGTGTTCAAAAGTAGAAAGATAAGTTTTTTCCCCATAAAGCACCGGACACCATAAATAGAAGTCTCGAAAATGGAATGGGGACCCATATTTTTGAACCTCTGAAAGCATGAGACACCGCTCGATATGTTGACTTAACAAAACAAAATGTCTGCTTGTTATAAGAATCACAGGGATTGCTCGCATAAATAAACAAGAGATTAGACAGATAAGTTTGACTGTGCTGAACGAGGACGGCCTCATTGGTCAAAGAGAGACGGAGAGAGAGTGACATGACTTTTTCTGTGTAAAATGTTAGAGTACACATTACTAGTTATTCGAAGAGAGGGTAGGCCAGGAAAGGGGATCAAGTATTCTAAGGAGTGATCTGATCGTTCAACCCTTGGAAGATCCAAAGCTAGACGATTCTGAATTTAGTAAGAGACGCAAATTTGGCAATGCTGTGTTTTCTTGTAGAAAACATTCGATCAAAAATCAATACATCAGCAACTTCATCTTCATCCTCTTCATCGGCAACTTCTGCTCCAAACTTCATCTTCCGAGATATATCGCTGGCCAGCCCCCATCAGAGCTGATGTGGGGAGCTGGAGAAAATGCGGGGTCAGTTGCATTTTGAGGTTGACGAGGGTCGTTTGTGTTACTAATAACTGATTTTTCAGTCATTTCACGTTTAACGCTATGGTGAGACGACTCGCAACCGCGGGACCATGCGTAGGGAAATTAAAGTCACTTTACAACATTTCGACCATTTCAAACTTAACTTAGAAGTATGGCACATTTAATTTAATGAACAGTCAGCTTTCAACTCTGACTGTAGGTACAATCTGTTCCTGATCTATTCCATTCTCTAATACTGTTTTCATTTCAATTAATATCACAACAAACACCGGGAACTTTGAGATAGGAATTGATTCACTTGTGCAGTTATTACCAAGTTTCCCTACAACTTCTTTGTCTCATACGCCAAGGTGCTTTTGTAATAGTATTGTCATTGTCTGTCAGTTATTTATGCTTAACTTTATCAGAATAAATGAAAGTGATTGCATTTTTTTTCTCATTTAGTAGTCGCAGTAATTCCAGTTCATTATTTTGGAGGGCGATTAATTAACGTATATCACAGACAGGGCCTACTTCCAATTTTTTTTTATGAATTTAACAGTGACATTCGAAAAATGTCTAGCAGGGGTTCTCAGGAGACTGAAACACAATTTCCACGTAATCCATGTTATTTGTTTGACGTTGTCAGTACAGTGGTAAGCAAAATTGTCTCCTACACTACATTTTTTACTCTTTTTTGATTTATGAGATTTGCTTCTGGCAGTATGATTGGATTTTTTCTTTGGTTTGGTTAATCTTCTGTTCATATCACTATTTCTTCTCTGGTACTATTGTGTGAAACTATTGACTCTGAAAGTATGTATCTGTCGAGTTATTGATTGTATTGATATAACTTGTTAATGCGATCATTTACAAATTCATCAGCTGTAGCTTACAAGTTACATGAGATATGTGTTTGTTCATGCGCTTCAACTACAGAGAAGCACCTCCCAAGTGAAGGAAAATATTATGGACAAACACAGCCAAACATTCCTCCGACGCCCTGGTTTCGCACACTTAAGATGAATATTAAGTTTGTAAGCTCCATAATTCGCAGAAGAGTTAATAATGGATTATTTCCCAGCCATATTCACCGAATACACGTTCGCCATAATCCATATTGTGAATATGATCGAGTAGAAGAGTTCAATCACATTTTTTTCGAACTACATTGTATGCAGATTGATTTCATACAACTGTTAATTAGATGTAATCAACCGCTAGCAACTAAGGCAGCACTTTTGCTTCTTCAAAATAACATATTAATTTTAAAATTAAGTGTGAAATTCTTAAATACTCTGAAGCGCCAAAGAAAGTGGTAAAGGCATGCGTGTTCAAATATACATAACAGTCGGCATCTTCTATATAAGACAACAAGTGTCTGGCGCATCTGTTAGATCGTCTACTGCTGCTATAATGGCAGGTTATCAAGATTTGAGTGAGTCTGAACGTGGTCTTATAGTCGGCGCACGAGCGATGGGACACAGCGTCTCCGAGGTGGCGATGAAGTGGGGATTTTCCCGTACCACCATTTGACGAGTGTACTGTGAATATCGGGAATCCGGTAACGCATCAAATCTTCGATATCGCTGCGGCCGGAAAAAGATCCTGCAAGAACGGGACCAGCGACGACTGAAGGGAATCGTTCAGCGTGATAAAAGTGCAACTCTCCCGCAGATTGCTGCAGATTTCAATGCTGGGCAGTCAACAAGTGTCAGCGTGCGAACAATTCAACAAAACCTCATCGACATGGGCTTTCGGAGCCGAAGGCCCACTCGTGTATCCTTGATGACTGGACGACATAAAGGTTTACGCCTCGCCTGGGCCCGTCGAAGCTGACGTTGGACTGTTGATGACTGGAAACAAATTGCCTTGTCTGACGAGTCTCGTTCCAAATTGCGTCGAGCGGATGGACGTGTACGGGTATGGAGACAACCTCATGAATCCATGGACTCAGCAGGCGACTGTTGAAGCTGGTGGAGGCTCTGAAATGGTGTGGGGCGTGTGCAGTTGGAGTGATACGGAACTCCCTGATACAGCTCTGACAGGTGACACGTGTATAAGCATCCTGTCTGGTCATCTGCATCCATTGATTTCCATTGTGCATTCCGATCGACTTGGGCTATTCCACCAGGACAATGTGACACGCACACGCCCAGAATTGCTCCAGAGTGGCTCCAGAAGCACTCTTCTGAGTTTAAACACTTCCGCTGGCCACTAAACTCCCCAGACATGAATATTATTGAGCGTATGTGGGACGCCTTGCCACGTGCTGTTCTGAAGAGATCTCCACCACCTCGCACTCATACAGATTTATGGACAATCTGGCAGGATCATGGTGTCAGTACCCTCCAGCACTACTTCTCACATTACTGGAATCCGTGGCACGTAGTGTTGCGAAACTTCTGCGTGATCTTAGGTGGAAAGGGGGTGGGGGGCAGGTATACAAGATTCTTTGGCTCTTCGGTGTACTACATCTTTACGCCTGAAGCCTCGTTGCGGCATGTGGCGGGGGGTAGTTCGTATACCAGTGTCACTTCCCCCTTTCGGTTCCAGTCGCTAAAATAAAAAAAAAATAAAAAAATGGAACTGAGCACTATGGGACTTAACATCTATGGTCATCAGTGCCCTAGCACTTAGAACTACTTAAACCTAAGTAACCTAAGGAAAACATACAACACCCAACCATCAAGAGGCACAGAAAATCCCTGACCCCGCCGGGAATCGAACCTGGGGGTGGGAAGCGAGAACGCTACTGCACGACCACGAGATGCGGGCAGTCGCGAACAGTTCGCGGGAAGAAAAGCTACCGGTTGCTCTCTGTGTTGCCTCGAATCTCTCTAATCTTATGTTCGTGTTAGGGGGAAGCAATACATTTTCCTGAATCTGCTACGAACGTACACTCCCAGAACTTTAACATTCTGATGCAGAACGCCCTCTTACAGCGTCTGTCACTGCAGTTGGTTCATCATCTCTGTTACGCTTCAGTGCTTACTAACTGAACCTGTAAGGAAACATGCTGCTGTTCTCTGGATCTTCTCTATTTTTTCTATCAATCCTGTCTGGTACGGATTCCATACTGACAAGCAATATTCAAGTATTGGTCGAACGACTGTTTTGTAAGCTACTTACCTTGTTGATGGACCACATTTCTGAGGATTCTTCTAATGAATCTGAGTCTGGCCTCTGCCTTACCCACAATTAGCTTTGTTGTAGTCGTTCTACTTTAATTCGCTATATTTTATGGAAGTAATTACTTCCAGTGACTGTTTTGCAACCATGTAATCTTACAATAATGGATCTCTCTATCTATGTTTACGTGTAAGTGTGTATAAATGAAATCCAATCCTGTAACAACCTAGGACATTCCTAAAACACCGAGAGGATATGGGCTCGCAGTCGCGCAGTGGTCGTTAATTTTCGAGCTCCAAGCAATGCCTGTGTCCCCTGCCATATCGCGCCTTCTGTGCAGAC
Organism: Schistocerca gregaria; assembly: GCF_023897955.1. NCBI lineage: Eukaryota > Metazoa > Arthropoda > Insecta > Orthoptera > Acrididae > Schistocerca > Schistocerca gregaria. The sequence goes on along the minus strand of NC_064926.1, from coordinate 424,895,481 downwards.
CGTGGTCAGCGCATCTCTGCTCACCCTTCTTGATATACAGCTGTGATGCTTTGAAATAATATTTACATGATTCAGCTGCGAAACACCAAATGATCGAGAATACTCAACTTTTTTCTGTAAAATTTTTTAGTTAAAGACCCCAATAACTTTTAATTTTAACAATCGATCAAATGCGGATGTTTGATATCGACATTTAAATGTCGAGAATCGTGGTTTCACTGAGAATTGTATCAAAACTACTACCGTGAATCAGAAAGCGTACTATTATAAATCCGTGAGCCTTTTGCCACCTCTGCTGGCAGTACGTAATTAGTGTCATAGATGTGGTACGGTGTAGAAGTGCCGAGATTGCCGGCGCTTGGCTGGTACAAATACCTACTCGGCAAGCTCTCAGTGCTGCACTAAGCCAGGCGAGAGACAGCGGCTATGAATACGGAAGTGGGGAATACTGCCTACTACGTCGTGAATGGACGCCCTGCGAGAGCGGGATAGATGCCAGGGAGTTTGAGCAATCTCGCGTCGCTTTATTCAGCTCCCATCTACATTATGCGTTACTCCCGTTTTCGCAAAAAAACGACATGTTTCCACGTACCAATCTTTTGGCTGGTCTTCCGTTTGCGTTCACCGGTGGGGTGCGCCAAGAATGGCTGCTGATTTCTGCTCAAAGTGCTCCTTTTCTCCGTGATTCGCTAAGTACCGCTCTATAAAATGCAGGCCACTAAAATTGTAAAACCAGGAAGGACAGCAAATAACGATATTTTACATGTTGTACGTGTTGTATGATAGGGAGCATATGTAATTAAATTTGTAGATGATTTGGAAGTGTGCAGGATGCGAAAATTAGCGTCTTGGATGACAGGTGTGTGTACTTCATGCCCTGCTTTTTCAACCCTTACGCCAGAGTTCATCAGCTGGAGTGGCCGGGGTGGTATGGTAACAGTCTCTCGGCGACCCGTGACTTAGAGGTGTTTAATGAGTGACGTATCTGGAGAATATGCTGATCAGGGCAATAGTTGGAACACTCTCATTATCAAAGTAGGTCAGAGCATCAAGTGCAACATGCTATCTTACTGTATTTTGTTGAAAGATAACGACAACGTCACGGAGACATCAAAGATGGGCCACAGCCGCCGGCCGTATCATATCGCAAGTATATCGCTTGCTGTCCATATTACCAGCTCTGCGAATAATAGGTGACCGTGTTGTGGACCCAGTGGCACCCCATACTATCACACCCGGTGCTAGTGTGAAGTGAGGTGGTAATGGTTGTAATAGTGCATATATCTGAGATGCAGAGTTAAAGTAAGCGCGATCGAAAAAGGGAGTGAAGCTCCCTAAGCAATTATGCGAATTTACTTTTAAAAGGCAATGAAACATGTCGCGCAACGGGTAACGTATTATACACTCTGAATATGACAGGGATAGTCTCTCTTTTAAAATTTAATAGTCTTGCATGAGATTCACAGGCCAACCTCCACACGACGCCACATTTTAGTCAAGGGAGGCATCTAACTATTGAATGAAAATACGAGGGTTGAATGAAAAGTAATGCCCCCACCTTCGTTAATTGGGTTTGGGTAGGAATATTTTAATAAATCTATCGCAGAATTAATCCTTAGAATGTGATCTTTGATTACCAATATTCACTTTTCCACATAATCGCCAGCCAATTGGATACATTTCTGCCAATTATGAACAAGTTTTCTGAAGCCGTCACGGACGAAGTCGACACACTGTTTCTGCAACCATAGTCTCACAGTTCTCTCAACGTCTTCATCAGAGGCATAATGATGTCCCCGCAGATCGTCTTTCATTATCGGGAACAAATGGAAGTCAGACGGTGCGATATCTGGACTGTATGGAGGATGCTTTCAAATCTGTGCGCTTTCATTGCAGCAGTCTGCATCTGGCGTACCCATCGTGCACAGATCTTCCGATAGCCAAGCAAAGCAATAATGGGACCCACACGTTCTTGTGAAATGCCGATTGTGCTTGCAGTGTTTCTCTTGAGTGATACGACCATCGTCCTGAATCAACCAGTCAACATTTTGCTTGTGAAACTCTTCGTTTGTCAAGCAGGTCAGACGTTCTCGCCTCAACATATTTAAACTTACTCGCCCAATGACGCACAGTACTCGCATCAACACAATCACCATAAACTGCTTTCATTCTCTGACGAATCTCCTTTGGGGTGACACCTTCTGCTGTCAAGATTTCAATGACTACACGTTGCTTAAACAGCATTCACCAACCGTGGCAGGGTTCGATACTTTAACTGTAACAACATAACGGTTCAATGCTAAGGCTTCCCGCAAACTGGAGCTTGTAGAGAAGAGGGTACGGAACAAGTCAGTACCTGCTGCATATCAGTGCTGCCAACTGTTGAAGAGTTACAAAGGTGGAGGCATTACTTTTCAGTCAACCCTCGTACACGCTTGTAGAAGGAGCTACTTACTGTCCTTAATGTGCATTCAGGTACCAGAAACTTCAACAAGATATTAATGAATGCAAAGTTAAAGAGGCAACCTTAATTCCGATAATGGTACCAATTTTAGGACTGCATAATGAAAACTGCCAATGATCAAGGGAAAAGCACATCAGAAACTGCTAATGAAAAGTGAACTAGCAAGAACAAACCGTGTTGTAGGTGCAAATTGCATCTTGAAAATCAAACAACTTATAACAGTCAAGTACCGAAACAACTAACTCCGCAAAGTTAACAAACACCGCTCCTGCCCCCGGAACTGTACCACGGAAAAGCGGATCCCAGCATTGCAGTGCCCGATTGCGTGTGCACTGGCTGTGGGCAACAGTATTGGCCCTATCTTCGCATGTGCGGCCTGAGAGGTGCTGGAAGACCATCGTTTGTCGAGACAAGAGACAGAGCGTCTAAAATAGTAATTGTAACTTCTCTCTCAAGTTTTGGAAAAGCTCTAAGTCATCCATCAATAACGTTAATGATTCTGAGCGTCGTCCAATCTAGCAATTTCTGCGACCGCCAACCCAATGAATTATCAAGATTTCGACAGAGCGCCAGCAAGAGTAAAATTTTTTGTTTGTTTTGTGGTGGGCACATGGGCAGAAGCTAAGGATATATTCCTACATATAGGCATCACATCACTGTACGAGAGGTTTCTAGTCACCCGGCATGCTATTCCCTCTCGCGTTAACGTAGCAAGAGTGAGAGTGGAGGCTGCACCAGACCTGAGGACCACTTAAAGCTATAGGTTTATGGCTGTGGCTGTCGAATGCTTACTTCCCTCCACTGTCTCTCTCTGCTAGGCTGCGGCGCTGAATAATCGGAGAAATACAGTTTCACATAGACCGAAGTGAACACCTAATTCAGTTCCTAGCTTGACCGCAGGTAACATTGTGGAATTGCATACTCATTTTGCAAGTAACAATACGAATTATGAAAAAAAAGTCTCAGTCACACATTCATTATGTAAACAGATGTGGTAAGTACTATTAGAGCATAAAAATACGAACAAAATATATAGGGTGGCGACACATGAATAATTAAGCCACGTTACAGTAGGCCCATATCACAGTGACGAAAGCAATCCAACAACGTTCGTTTTCTTGGGAGCCTCATAGGCGTTTAAGCTCATCATAGTAATACACGCAGAACCGGGATTTGTCTGAAAAGACGCAGCTACATGGTCCATTAAAATTAATGTGACGTCATTGCGCAGTAATCACTCACAGGCAGCAGGTGGCAGCAAAAGCAAGGGGTAGTTTATAAAGCGTGTCAAGGACGGGAGGGGGATGGGAAACAGTGCAGTGACGTGTAGGAACAGAGAGATTTACCTGATGTCCAAAGGGCATGATAATCAGCTTTCGGGTCAAGGGTGGAAGCATTTCTGAATCGGCTAAATCTGTAATCTGTTTGCATACCGCCATGTTAAAATATATCGTGTGTGGCAAAAAGACGCTATCCAAAAGCAGCATCAGAGCAAATGTGGTGCACCAAAGGACGTACATAAGGTCAACGACGGCTGCAGAGATGTGTACAGGCGAACAGACGAGCAAGTGCTGAGTATCTGACCACTCAGATGAACCAAGGGGCTACCAACACTGTTTCGTCAACAATCGTTCAACAATGTTACTGCGTCTGGGCGTCCGTACCAAGTGCATGGTTCATACACTCATCCAGACTTCGGCGATGAAGCCTGGGATTTGCACACCAATACCGCAACTCGACGTCCACTGAGCGGTTGCAGATGGTCTTTTCAGATGAATCACTTTTTATGCTCAACTGGAAAGATGGCTGTTTGTGTGTAAGGCATGAAACGTCTATAAGCAAACACTATGCAACAATTGTTGAAAGGATGCAGGCCGGAGGAGAGACTGTTATAGTCTAGGGAATATTTTCGTAGCATTCCCTGGGTAATCCCGTCATTCTAGGAGGCACAATGGATCAACACAAGTATGCATCTATCCTGTGTGATCATGTCGACCATACATACTATTTGTTTTTCCTCAGCGACGATAGATTCTACCAGCAGGACAATGCAACTTGTCAAACAGCTCGCAGCGTACGTGCGGGGTTCGCAGAACACTTGGATGAGTTTGCTGTACTCTCCCTGCCGCCAAAGTCCCTGGATTGAAACTAAAATGAGAATCCGTTGGTCCATCTCGTTTGGTCTGTTTGCGCCATGAATCGTCAGCCGAGGAACCTAGAGCAGCTGGTAACGGCACTGGAGTTGAGATGACTCCACATCTCTGTCGGAATTTTCCAGAACGTCATTGACTCTCTTCCTCCACGTCTTGCAACTGTCCACCCAGTAATAGATGGTTATTCAGGATTTTGAAAGGTGGTTACAGTAATACGACTGGATTGTGGATATGGGGCTCTGTAGAATTCCGACATATACTGGTAGACATATCTATCTTCTGTAAGTAGGCTGTTTAGTTTCTTATATTGGTAACGACATGTAGCGCTCTATATGAAAATCACTGACTGTGCTGTGTGCAGTCTGACGCTGGTCGGCATTGTTGCAATATTCTCCATAGTAGTGTTGGGCAGTTGGCTGTTAACAGCGAGTAGCGTTGCGCAGTTGGAGATGAGCCGCCAGCAGTGGTGGATGTGGGGAAGTGAGATGGCGGAATTTTGAGAGCGGATGATCTGGACGTGTGTCCATCAGAAACAGTACATTTGTAAAACTGGATGTCATGAGCTGCTATATATATTATGACTTTTGAACACTATTAAGGTAAATACATTGTTTGTTCTCTATCAAAATCTTTCATTTGCTAATTATGCCTATCAGTAGTTAGTGCCTTCAGTAGTTTGAATCTTTTATTTAGCTGGCAGTAGTGGCGCTCGCTGTATTGCAGTAGTTCGAGTAACCAAGATTTTTGTGAGGTAAGTGATTTGTGAAACTTATAGGTTAATGTTAGTCAGGGCCAACCTTTTGTAGGGATTATTGAAAGTCAGATTGCGTTGCGCTAAAAATATTGTGTGTCAGTTTAGTGTTGATCAGAATGATTAAAGAGCGAAATGTTTGAGTACGTTCAGTTCTGCTCAGCTGTTTGAAAATCAAATTATGTAAGAGGTTTATCAGCACAGTAATTCATTAAGTTTTCTAAGGGGACGTTTTACTTCTTCTGACACGAGGTCGAACATGATCTTCCCACGAATGAACAACATTCAAATGCAACATCTGAATGATAAACTTACTGAATAATCTTTCGTTACGCTCAGACTGCAGATGGGTTATCTACGTTACCAGTTGCGCTGTAAAGATAATCATTGCATATCGGAGCTAATTCTATTATTGATGACAGTTTGATATTTAAATTAAAAGGAAGGTCAGCGTTGGCCATAATATTGATAGCAAAATCGATTTTCAATCACATGGTGATCATCTTAAGTGCTGGAAGTTAAAAATTTCACATAGCTATCAGTGAATAAAAAACAAAAACCACAAATACACCTGAGTATAAACCAACTGTTGGAAAGAACATACCTGTGGTGTACAAATTAAACTCATAGGCACTGGTATCAAGTTATTATCAGTAACCAAAACTGAGAAACGATCACAATAACTGAAGCCGCTGTTTACATTCACCTATACAGCAGGCCTCGGTGTGACAGGGTCTTGGAACGCCCTCTATGTGGCGTGTGTCACTGGAAGACTTTATTTGGCAAGAGATTACCACAAAATACCAAAGTGTACTTGCAAATCATTAATTAAATATTTCAGTTTTAAAATTGTACATTAAAATCGCATAGTAATAAAGAAAGGGGGAAATGCACATCTTGCCAACATGCGCTGGCGTGTTATTTTCAAACAACTTAAAAAACATGTAAGAATAAAAATCAACAGGTAAAATTATATAGTGTCAGATTACAGGACTAATAAAGAAGAAAAATATACAAATAACATGACATCAAATATAACAGAATTTTAACACAGTAACCGCCATCTGGCATAGGGAGTCAGAGATATAAAGTTCTTAATTTACGTAAAATATTACATTGAAACCAAGAAGTCAAATACATAAATAGTGGTAACTATACAATGTATGTCACAATATAGCAGGTCAAAATGTCACGGGACACATTACGTGTTTTAATTTTTTTAAGGTGCAGACTAACAATTTTTTATCATATTTAACGGCGTGATGATATACACATCTCATTCGTCCCATTGGGACATGTGAACTCGTTATATAAACTTAAAAAATCATCGTAATTATGAAAGCAGAATATTTTAAAAGCACATTGTGGGAAAAAAGTTGTATAGTGTAAGACTACTTCTGGATCTTTACTAGTTCTTGCTGTCTCATACAGTTTTCTTTTTCTTTCTGAAGATACTTTAATACACTTAGTAATCCAAAGTTTCTTTGAAAAGTGTGTGGTGTCACATTTAGTAATTTTCTTTGGGAAACAATGAGACATAAATTTATCAGGAAATATGTTGCATTTATCTTTAGCATTTGGCTCATTATATACATCTCCCCAATTGACATTTCTCAAGTTTTCTCTGAAGTGCTCTATAGATACCGGGTTGTGCGATCTCACATTTTTACTTAATGGTTTCCGAACTGTACACCCTGTTAGGTTTTGTAAGTTAATCAGTTGTGCATCATGGTCTGACAATCCATTTACCACAGGGAAAGCATGTGTTTGTTTTACATCCTCTTTCTGTACAAATACACTCCTGGAAATTGAAATAAGAACACCGTGAATTCATTGTCCCAGGAAGGGGAAACTTTATTGACACATTCCTGGGGTCAGATACATCACATGATCACACTGACAGAACCACAGGCACATAGACACAGGCAACAGAGCATGCACAATGTCGGCACTAGTACAGTGTATATCCACCTTTCGCAGCAATGCAGGCTGCTATTCTCCCATGGAGACGATCGTAGAGATGCTGGATGTAGTCTTGTGGAACAGCTTGCCATGCCATTTCCACCTGGCGCCTCAGTTGGACCAGCGTTCGTGCTGGACGTGCAGACCGCGTGAGACGACGCTTCATCCAGTCCCAAACATGCTCAATTGGGGACAGATCCGGAGATCTTGCTGGCCAGGGTAGTTGACTTACACCTTCTAGAGCACGTTGGGTGGCACGGGATACATGCGGACGTGCATTGTCCTGTTGGAACAGCAAGTTCCCTTGCCGGTCTAGGAATGGTAGAACGATGGGTTCGATGACGGTTTGGATGTACTGTGCACTATTCAGTGTCCCCTCGACGATCACCAGAGGTGTACGGCCAGTGTAGGAGATCGCTCCCCACACCATGATGCTGGGTGTTGGCCCTGTGTGCCTCGGTCGTATGGAGTCCCGAATGTGGCGCTCACCTGCACGGCGCCAAACACGCATACGACCATCATTGGCACCAAGGCAGAAGCGACTCTCATCGCTGAAGACGACACGTCTCCATTCGTCCCTCCATTCACGCCTGTCGCGACACCACTGGAGGCGGGCTGCACGATGTTGGGGCGTGAGCGGAAGTCGGCCTAACGGTGTGCGGGACCGTAGCCCAGCTTCATGGAGACGCCTGCGAATGGTCCTCGCCGATACCCCTGGAGCGACAGTGTCCCTAATTTGCTGGGAAGTGGCGGTGCGGTCCCCTACGGCACGGTCTTGGCGTGCATCCGTGCGTCGCTGCGGTTCGGTCCCAGGTCGACGGGCACGTGCACCTTCCGCCGACCACTGGCGACCACATCGATGTACTGTGGAGACCTCACGCCCCTCGTGTTGAGCAATTCGGCGGTACGACCACCCGGCCTCCCGCATGCCCACTATACGCCCTCGCTCAAAGTCCGTCAACTGCACATACGGTTCACGTCCACGCTGTCGCGGCATGCTACCAGTGTTAAAGACTGCGATGGAGCTCCGTATGCCACGGCAAACTGGCTGACACTGACGGCGGCGGTGCACAAATGCTGCGCAGCTAGCGCCATTCGACGGCCAACACCGCGGTTCCTGGTGTGTCCGCTGTGCGTGCGTGTGATCATTGCTTGTACAGCCCTCTCGCAGTGTCCGGAGCAAGTATGGTGGGTCTGACACACCGGTGTCAATGTGTTATTTTTTCCATTTCCAGGAGTGTACATTATCTTTTAGCATGCTACTGTCTTGAGCTGTACGTGTAGGGAAACTGATCACTGATTCTAAGTTATTTGTTGTTAATAACACTTCTAGTTCACTTTTCCTATCAGAATTAGTTAGAAAGTTTACACTTATATCACCACAGATTAATAACTTCTTCTTTTTGCCTGACAGACACCATTATAGGGAGTCAAACTTTTTTATGAACAGCTCCCAATCTCCTAATGGATATCTGTACACTGTTGCTAATATCAATACTGCATTATCTAGCTGAAGTTCACATGCACAAACCTCAAAGAGCTGATCAACACAAAATTTGCTTGCTTCTACAGTTTTGCATTTGTATCCTCATTTTATGAAAATGGCTACTCCTCCTTTACCCATTCGAGATCTACAAGTGTAAGATGCTAAATTATACCCTCTTATACTGACACTATCCATGCCCATAGTTACTTGGTGTTCAGACATACAGAGTATATCAATCTCATTCTTATTTTTGAGATCGTCTAAACACACTAATAGCTCATCTGTTTTATTTTTTATCCCCCTGATATTTTGATGAAATAAGACGAATCTGCCCTTAGCTTTACCCCTATTTACTGTAAACGAAGTTTCTTTTATACTATTTTTCTGGATTGTCTTCTGTCTGAACTTTATCTTTAACCTAAAAAACCTGTCTGCCTGTATCCATAACCACAGGGATCACCCCTTTTGTGACTGTGTATCACCTTAAAGTTTCTGCTAATAGAGAATCCAACTTATTTTTCGCCATCCTATTGAGGTACAGACCATGTGTAATGTAGGTCGGTGACGGAAGCTCTCTCTGGTTTCCGTTTTCACGTGGTAGCAGGTGGAACCTTTGTGGAAAGGAAGGCAATCTGCTGCTGGTTACTGGCGAGTACAGACGCAGTCCTATATTGCTCTGCTAGGAACTTCCGAAGTTTGCGTTTTATCCGTTCTAAATAGCCTGAAAGATTTAACTTCACTTCATCTGAAATGCTATCGGTCTCCCAGTGCCATAGTGCTAAGAGGTAGCAGTAATAGCTGACGATTATGTGCAAGTTTTTCACTGATCGGACTTGGCTTTGTTCCAGTAGAACAACATGGTGCAATTCACTCACCACAGAAACTTTCCATCGTGTTTGAGTTAGCATAACTTGCCCATACTTCGTGTGAAAAGTGAGGGTTATTTCTTCATAAGTATGCGTATTTTCAATTTCTTTACACCCATGATTTCTAAACTGACCGTCGTGGCGTTTGTTCGAATTGTAACGGTTGTCGTTATTTGAAGAGCCACCTGCTCAACCTTTTGTGCACAATCAGTTTCTTTCGTTGTGACCTTAAGTAACTATATGTTATGATATTCGTGAATTCTCGAAGTTTTCATGCAAATGCGCAAATCTGGGGTAACAAACCTGTTCTGTGTGAACCACGTTGGTATGGAATAGGTGAAGGCCTTCAGCCGGACCAGATTTTTCCCCATCGATTTTATGTTTACTGCTGCTATTCTGTGATAGAAATGCACTCTCTCCGCCCACGTTTCCTCCTTTGCATGCAAGTGCTGGTGGTGGTGGGTCTTCGCAGAGTCCATCTTCTGAGTCTGAACTAAGTGATTCAGTGTTTGGCCATTTTCTTATTACTACATGTCCTTTTCCTCTCGTTGAAATTTACAAATGTTACGATCTTCTCATTAAAGAGAAGCAGGTTATTTTGGCCCAGTATCAGGCAACCGTCTTCTCTTATAATGTAACTGATTGCCTCCATTCTTGAGCACTGCTAATTGAATAAATGTGTGATACGTTGTATACCATCAATTGTACGTATTATTTCATGCTCGTTAGGTTAATACACGATTTCAATTGTAAAATCAATGTGAATGCTCTCTCCATTTTTACATCCTTTGATGAGTCATTGCATAAGGGCAGTAATAAAAGACCCAACTAAACTCCGTCCAAACAGGCCATAAAGGCCCAATGGTACCGACCGGCCGCCGTGTCATCCTCAGCCCACAGGCATCACTGGATGCGGATATGGAGGGGCGTGTGGTCAGCACACCACTCTCCCGGCCGTTGTCAGTTTTCGTGCCCGGAGCCGCTACTTCTCAATCTAGTAGCTCCTCAGTTTGCCTCACAAGGGCTCACTGCACCCCGCTTGCCAACAGCATTGGACAGACCGGATGGTCACCCATCCAAGTGCTAGCCCAGCCGGACAACGCTTAACTTCGGTGATCTGACGGGAACAGGTGTTACCACTGCGACAAGGCCGTTGGCAGCAGAAATAAAAGAAAAGGTAAAAAAAATCACCAGAAGAATTTAATTAAGTTGTAAGACGTCCATGACTAAGGAATTCATTGCTAGCGCACTCGAGCAGATGTAACTTCGATGGATTGCTCACGCGCTGCCTGCAATATTTAAGCTACAATAGAATCGCAGACCAGAGAGCAGTTTCGGCAGCAGTAGTAGTAGTAGTTCGCAGTCGGGCGGTTGGGTCAGGACGTTCATAGAGAGCAGTTGTCTAGTTGTGTAGCTCACAGAGAGCACTTGTGTCCTGTATGGAATTACCAAGGCCGGTCGTGGAGAACAATGGCGGTGCCTGAGAGATGTAGTATAAGGTAAAAGCAAATCATTAGTATTATTTATTGCCGCACGCATATATAATTTGCAACAACTCAGTTTGTACTATTGTTGTATCAAAGTCACATGTAAATAATTTTCAATTATTTTTCAATAATAAACCTTCTTATAAAGGTAACTTGACAGTCTAACTTCTCCGATCCGTAGTCATGCCAATTATCGTAAAAAAATCAGTTTTTTTTATTCACAACAAAATTAGTTTTATACATAACAAAATCTAGTTGCCAGAATTGCACTGGGCTGTGCCAGAAAATTTTCTTATAAAAGCCAATATACACGCGTTATCCGGCGACTTAATTCAGGTAACAATTTTCAGTTTATTCAGAATGACTTTTCAGGGCCATGACGCAGCATTGCTGACATCTATATTTTCCAGTTTAGATTCAGTCAGTTAATTATTGAAAGGTTATATATATGAGTCACATTTTTATTGAGAGGTTAGTCACATTTTTATTCCGAGTTTACGGAAATAAACTGTTGGGAGGTTCCATTAAATATGAATGTTATAAATAAAATAAATTGTTAGGAGGTTACAAAGTGATCAAAAACAGAGGGCAAACAATTTTGAATCCAGAATGAGATTTTCACTCTGTAGCGGAGAGTGCGCTGATATGAAACTTCCTGGCAGATTAAAACTGTGTGCCCGACCGAGACTCGAACTCGGGACCTTTGCCTTTCGCGGGCAAGTGCTCTACCTCCAACAAAGTTTGGAAGGTAGGAGACGAGATACTGGCAGAAGTAAAGCTGTAAGTACCGGGCGTGAGTCGTGCTTCGGTAGCTCAGATGGTAGAGCACTTGTCCGCGAAAGGCAAAGGTCCCGAGTTCGAGTCTCGGTCCGGCACACAGTTTTAATCTGCCAGGAAGTTTCAATTTTGAATCCATTTTTATATTCATTTTACAGTTCGTTCAGTTCTCTTGACTTGAGAGCCGCATTAGGCTGGTGGCGACCCTGAAATTCTATCATATTAGTTGTAAGTCTGAATGCCTCAAAGTACTAAAAGTAGCATACCGATTTATGGGTACTATGTCAAGTTGGTAGTGTAGACTCCGTGCAAAACCTAAGCATCCTACTTACATGGTCGATCTTCATGCGCTATGCAATCGCGCTTTTCTGTAGGTGTTTTCGAGTGGAAAAATCATTTCGGGATTCAACAAATGGGCATTGCTCCTTTGATTTCTGAAGCAGGTCCATATGAAGCCCTCACGACAGCTCCAAAAAGCCACAACTTAACTGTGGAATAAGCGTGTAGCACTGTGGGTGATAGGAATAGTCTACCCATTTCATCAACAAGCCGCGCACCAGCTGTTCATAGTCTTCTTAGTGCCCCAGACATAATGATACCTAATAATACGACAGCCCTAAGTGACTGTAAACAGAAAAAAAAAACAATAAGGCAAAAATACAGGTTCCTGCTCAGGCCAGAACTTCCGTCATACATCAAACCACACGCGTTCGTGATGAGGCCGGAAATCTTGAACTGTAGTGCAATGAAATCAGTGTCTAAGGGAAACCAGAAGTCAAATAACAAAAGAAATGACGATATCTATGCCACCTGTAACGAGAGCTATAGCTGTGAAAAGAGTAAGAGTGCTTGGATTCATTGTTGTTCTTATCTATAATGATTACTTGAGAGTTGTCAGTCCGTCTATTCACCTGATGCCGTGGTATTTATGTGTAACATTTGTGCAAATGTTAGTGACAGTGACACTGATACTGAAAATGAATGAGAAGTGTGTTTAGTGTACTCCGACAAAGCAAATGAAAATTATCATGGAATTAGGCACATTATCATGAAGTTAAGTATATAGTGTCACAGGATTAGGTATGCTATAACGAAGTTCGGTGGCATCCCCACATTTTTCATTACATTTTATAACTTCAACAGTTTTTCATTTCTTGAACGCTCTTTATCATCTCTTATTAGAGCATTGTATTGATCTTTTACGTGTAAAACATATAATTTAGAGACTGACTATCTGTGCTGGTTTTTTCATTTACAATTACAATTTCATTTCATTTACAATCCTTTATATCACGAAGTTATGTATGTTTACCCAGTTCGAATGTGTGAAGTCAAATGTATGTGAAATCTTACGGGACTTAGCTGCTAAGGTCATCAGTCCCTAAGCTTACACACTGCTTAACATAAATTATCCTAAGGACAGACACACACATCCTTGACCGAGGACTCGAACCTCCGCCGGGACCAGCCGAATAGTCCATGACTGCAGCGCCTTGGACCACTCGGCTAATCCCGCGCGGCTTACCCAGTTTGAATATGGTTCAAATGACTCTGAGTACTAAGGGACTTAACATCTGTGGTCATTAGTCCCCTAGAACTTAGAACTACTTAAACCTAACTAACCTAAGGACATCACACACATCCATGCCCGAGGTATGATTCGAACCTGCGACCGTGCAGACTGAAGCGCCTAGAACCGATCGGCCTCACCGTGCCCAGTTTGAGGAATATAGCAGGTAATCGCAAATGTCAAACGTTGAAGTGTCACTTGTAGTTTCGCTCTTGTCAGTGCTGAATCTATGGTCTGAGTATTCAATTTTCTTACTAGAGCTAAATACGCAACTAAACGAGAGTTCAAAATTTGCTTTCGTTATTCGAAAGTGGTTCACGGTTGGATCTTCATTTACAAATGCTACGTCCTTTAAACGAGTGTTTGGTGTTCCCGTGTTATTTCCGGGCAAAATACACTTCTTTCCTTGTTACTGTATTCTCGGCTCAATTCTAGTTCCATAACCTGAATGACGACATCAATGTCCATATGAACGATCTCGCTTGCGCCCTTTTGGATACGGTGCCACTGGAACATTGAGTGAAGCGTGTGGTAGCAGTACCACTTAGCGCCACTGCCGTATCAGCCGTCATGCCACTTACTGTGGCGTCAACGTAGGTGCATGGGGAAACCCTACTCAACTTGTGGTGTATGCGAATTTATTTGTCGTCTTCCATCTGTCATGCCTGTATTCGTAAATTCATTAATGTTATTCCCGCTCAGGGGAGACATTTTATTTGTAAGCCGAAAAACCTTGCCGGTATCGGCCGACAATTACGAAATTGTAGTGCCTGTGCTGTCAAGATCTACGATCAAACGTTCCTTCGGGCATGCAAACATGCCACGGTCGCCAGAATGAGATTTTCACTCTGCAGCGGAGTGTGCTTCATGCCACGGTCGACTCCAGGGAATTGCCGCTCCGTGCGACAATTTGAAGCCCCCTTGCCCCCCTCCGCTCATCCCCCTCCTACCCACCCTCCTTGAATTTCACGCAGTCAATCTTTTTCAGGACTTTCTGCATCCATGACGTCTTGATTTCACATTTGCACATACGTCGCACTTACTCGCACCCCTTTAGGGCCAGAACCAGGTATGGAGCACCAGTCAGTGAAACAGAAGTGAAACGTTTACAGTGTACTACTCCACTGGCTGAGCCTTTAGGTAATTATCCGTATCAGCATGTAGACGCGCAATGAGGACTGTAACCTATCATTTGTTATGCAAGGATATTTTTATTAATGCTAAGTTGTGGCGGGATGTTGTTTTTGTCGTCTTCAGTCCTGAGACTGGTTTGATGCAGCTCTCCATGCTACTCTATCCTGTGCAAGCTTTTTCATCTCCCAGTACCTACTGCAGCCTACATCCTTCTGAATCTGCTTAGTGTATTCATCTCTTGGTCTCCCTCTACGATTTTTACCCTCCACGCTGCCCTCCAATACTAAATTGGTGATCCCTCGATGTCTCAGAACATGTCCTACCAACCGATCCCTTCTTCTCGTCAAGTTGTGCCACAAACTTCTCTTCTCCCCAATCCTATTCAATACCTCCTCATTAGTTATGTGGTCTACCCATCTAATCTTCAGCATTCTTCTGTAGCACCACATTTCGAAAGCTTCTATTCTCTTCTTGTCCAAACTATTTATCGTCCATGTTTCACTTCCGTACATGGCTACACTCCATACAAATACTTTCAGAAATGACTTCCTGACACTTAAATCTACACTCGATGTTAACAAATTTCTCTTCTTCAGAAACGCTTTCCTTGCCATTGTCAGTCTACATTTTATATCCTCTCTACTTCGACCATCATCAGTTATTTTGCTCCCCAAATAGCAAAACTCCTTTACTACTTTAAGTGTCTCATTTCCTAATCTAATTCCCTCAGCATCACCCGACTTAACTCGACTACATTCCATTATCATCGTTTTGCTTTTGTTGATGTTCATCTTATATCCTCCTTTCAAGACGCTATCCATTCCATTCAACTGCTCTTCCAAGTCCTTTGCTGTCTCTGACAGAATTACAACGCCATCGGCGAACCTCAAAGTTTTTATTTCTTCTCCATGGATTTTAATACCTACTCCGAATTTTTCTTTTGTTTCCTTTACTGCTTGCTCAATATACAGATTCAATAACATCGGGGAGAGGCTACAACTCTGTCTTACTCCCTTCCCAACAACTGCTTCCCTTTCATGTCCCTCGACTCTTATAACTGCCATCTGGTTTCTGTACCATTTGTAAATAGCGGTGGCGCGATAGTGACACTGTAATTTAATTTTGTGACTATGTGAGATACATATCTAATGGAAGTCAAAGTTATCATAAGTTCTATTGTTTGTTTTAAATCCTCACACAAAACGAGTGCAGTAATTGCACTGACTTATAACACGAACAGGTTTAACAACATCCAATTCAGAGACAAATTATCACAAGAAGATAAAATAGTTACAAGTAACTAAGGTTGTCGGAGATTCAAGACAAGGACCCGATAGGTAGGTTATTACGTGATTAGCATATTGACCATTTTCCGCAACCTGATGACAGTGATTGTCAAAATTCGAATTACGTAGTAAAATTATGCATGTCAGAATGGCGACTCGCTCTTACTTCATTGCGACCTATACACGCCGAGGCCAGCAGAATTCGAACTGATTCTGTCCCTGGCAGCGGACGAAGTCGCTCCTTAGTTCCTCCTGTGTTCCCTCGTAAAAATCGCCCTTCTTCGAAAGCCAGTTCTAGCCTCTCACGAACAGTCATCCAGTCACAAGACACGATTCTCCTGGAGAGGTCTCCCACTTCTCAATAATTTTGCAAAACGGCGACGTGAGGCCAGGCTGATCAATGAAATCCCCGCATTTTCGCGCCCAGAGACATATAGCTAAAGAAACGAATTTGTTTCGGCTCTGTCCTGTCGGTGTCTCAAAGAAGTGCGTTAACATATTGTTTCCTACAACCCTCTAAAGGTTATTATGTTTTGTATTGCGGGCTTTAAAATAAAAAGGTGACGATGTGATGGTGTGGTGTGGATCTCAACTACGTACCCTCCGACTCAGAGTTGAAATATTAAAAGTTTTGGCTGATTTCGTTGTCTAGGGGCTGGGATATGTAGTTGCTGCATTACAGGCCAAATACGGCTGAGTCTACAGTACACGATAAGAACACACACATGAATCGAATGGTCGAAGGTTTCTATGACTCATCAATTGCGAATTATGAATGTAACATATAAATTTATAAATGAATGATTGGAATTAAATAAAATCTGCAGATACTACGTTAACGACTTTAAATGATGAGTTCGATAGTAGAAGTACTTTTGAGAATGCGGTATATTTATGCAAAACACTTGTTGGTATGGATGGTACAGCAATTAAATAAAATATAAGTTGAATAACAGGGAAACAATAGATTCCTACTGCACATAATTTGTCATGAATAACAACATAGCTCGTGAGATATTCACTTCTAAACGCACACTACGTCTTCACTGCAGAAGCCACGGAAATGTCACAAGTGCACGAGCCAGCACTACGAAATGTTTCTGTCTGTGGGGACCATGCGCAAACCGCTCTACACTCTCCAAGTCCCTTTCGTGACTGTTCGTCCCCCCGCCGTCGCGTCCAGCAGTTTCCGTGGCTTGTGCCATACTCTCGCGGCGCACTCACCCGAACTGCCTTTCGTGTCCTCCTCCCGCTTCCATGCAGTCTCCCCATTCACGAGCGCTGTGACTGGCTAGTGCACTCGCACCATGTCTTAGAGCCAACGCAGCCACACAAACATAGTGAAACACATTCGAAATACTGGATTTACATTTAAATAACTTGAAATTAAATAAATATTCCTACGGCTGGACCATAAACACGCTCTAACACACATAATTACATACCTAAACAAATTAAATAAACATCCATCAAAGGAATAGAACAAAAGGTAGGCCAGTAGCCTAATGTCTCTGTGCTTTCTAAAACACAGTAAATATTTAACCAATTTCTTCATGAATAGTATATATCGGATGTAAACAAAGACATATACGAATAAATATATTTATAAGCATGCTGCTACCGTTTTCTCGTGTCACTGTAGAGTACTTATGGCACCGGCCGCGGTGGTTTAGCGGTTCTAGGCGCTCAGTCCGGTTTGGACCAACAGGTTCACTTTTCGACAAAATAGCAATAGAAATTTAATATAATAATAATAACGATAATAATGGTTATTCACCCCTGTGCTTAGTACATGAACTCCGTCTTCAGGCCGACCGGGGTGGCCGAGCGGTTCTAGGCGCCACAGTCTGGCGCCGCTCGACCGCTACGGACGCAGGTTCGAATCCTGAGTCGGACATGGATGTGTGTGATGTCCTTTGGTTAGTTAGGTTTAAGTAGTTCTAAGTTCTAGGGGACTGATGACCACAGATGTTAAGTCTCATAGTGCTCAGAGCCATTTGAACTAGTACTTATGGCCTGACGCGATTAGCAGTAATCGGCCATTTTGACCTCCAATAACTCATGTATTATTCAAGTTGTTGTTTGTTGTTGTCGTCTTCAGTCTTGAGAATGGTTTGATGCACCTCTCCATGCTACTCTATCCTGTGCAAGCTTCTTCATCTCCCAGTACTTACTGCAACCTATATTCTTCTGAATCTGCTTATTGTATTCATCTCTTGGTCTCCCTCTACGATTTTTACCCTCCACACTGCCCTCCATGGCTAAATTTGTGATCCCCTGATGCCTCAGAACATGTCCTACCAACCGGACCCTTCTTGTTAAGTTGTGCCACAAACTCCTCTTCCCTCCGATTCCATTCAATACCTCCACATTAGTTGTATGATCTACCCATCTAATCTTCAGCATTCTTCTGTAGCACCACATTTCGAAAGCTTCTATTCTCTTCTTGTCCAAACTATTTATCGTCCATGTTTCACTTCCATACATGGCTACATTCCATACAAATACTTTCAGAAATGACTTCCTGACACTTAAATCTATACTCGATGTTAACAAATTTCTCTTCTTCAGAAACGCTTTACTTCCATTGCCAGTCTACATTTTATATCCTCTCTACTTCGACCATCATCAGTTACTTTGCTCCCCAAATAGCAAAACTCCTTTACTGCTTTAAGTGTCTCATTTCCTAATCTAATTCCCTCAGCAGCACCCGACTTAATTCGACTACATTCCATTATCCTCGTTTTGCTTTTGTCGATGTTCATGTTATATACTCCTCTCAAGACACTGTCCATTCCGTTCAACTGCTCTTCCAAGTCGTTTGCTGTCTCTGACGGAATTACAACGTCATCGGCGAACCTCAAAGTTTTTATTTCTTCTCCATGGATTTTAATTCCTACTCCAAATTTTTCTTTTGTTTCCTTTACTGCTCGCTCAATATACAGATTGAAAAACATCGGGGAGAGGCTACAACCCTGTCTCACTCCCTTCCCAACCACTGCCTCCCTTTCATGCCCCTCGACACCTACAACTGCCGTCTGGTTGCTGTACAAATTGTAAATAGCCTTTCGCTCCCTGTATTTTACCTCTAACACCTTTAGAATTTGAAAGAGAGTATTCCAGTCAACATTGTCAGAAGTTTTCTCCAAGTCTACAAATGCTAGAAATGTAGGTTTGCCTTTCCTTAATCTTTCTTCTAAGATAAGTCGTACGGTCAGCATTGACTCATGTGTTCAAACATTTCTACGGAATCCAAACCGATGTTTCCCGAGGTCTGCTTCTACCAGTTTTTCCATTCGTCTGTAAAGAATTCGCGTTAGTATTTTGCAGCTGTGGCTTATTAAACTGATTGTTCGGTAATTTTCACATCTGTCAGCACTTGTTTTCTTTGGGATTGGAATTATTATATTCTTCTTGAAGTCTGAGGGTATTTCGCCTGTCTCATACAGTTTGTTCACCAGATGGTAGAGTTTTGTTACATGCCTGTAATTGATACCAATGTAGGTTTACACTAACAGCTTTCTAACGACACGTAGATCGACGAAATTTGATGAACCGTTAGATTTTGGAATCTTCGCTATTTTGAAAGACGCACCCAAGGTGATCAAGTCCAGCGCTTTATTTCCGTATGTTTTACAATACTGTAAATGATTTCCAGCATGTTACTAGATTTTTATGAATGATTTGTACTTCAAATGGTTCAAATGGCTCTGAGCACTATGCGACTTAACTTCTGAGGTTATCAATCGCCTAGAACGTAGATCTAATGAAACCTAACTACCCTAAGGACATCACACACATCCATGCCCGAGGCAGGATTCGAACCTGCTACCGCAGCGGTAACTCGGCTTCAGACTGTAGCGCCTAGAACCGCACGGCCACTCCGATTTGTACTCCTACTTATCCTTACACTTCTTCATTTATGCAAAACTTCTATTGCGTTACTTAATTCATCGTTTTGGACTATGTTAAAATGAAAGATTTTTCTGCCCTCAAAAACCTGCCGCCCTAGGCGGTGGAACTGTGTGCCCCCCCCCCCCCCCTCCAACCCCACCCACAGAAGCCAGTCCTAACACATGTACGAAGGAATAGGCTCTGCGACGACTACAGCTGATATAAAACACATGAAATGTAGTTGCAATAGCGAGCACGAAGCACAGCCAGACCCAAACTTCCATATCTCGTCGTCCATGTGTCACACCTATACCCGGTCATACCGTTAATGTTATTTCCGTACAGCCACTGCTATGTCGTTCGTATTTATCTGATTCCGTTGCCTTACGTCTCTTGGGCAGTGCTACCACTATTGAAGTTCCAACCCTACTGTTAAGGACGCCGAGCTCCAAAAACGTTTTGGAAACACTGGCCTATAGCAAAACTTTTCAATCCTAGAAAGTTGACTGGGTCTACGGCAGGGGCTTACGGTGATGTACTATGGTGGGTATGTTGAAACAAATATTTTGGGCTTTGGGACAATGTACGGAAAGGATCGGAAATGAGATTCTATTACTCACACATGATACCATATTTATTAATACATGTACTTGAGAAATTTCAGTTAATGAATTAGATTCCACAATTATCTACGTAACTGAATTAATATTAATTTTTATTTGTATGCAACTTCCATTCGTTTTTCTTGCAGTGAGTACCATACTTACATTATACTGATATTGTGTTCTGAACTTGGAACGTCTTGACGCAACAATTCTAATTCAAACCTCTCTTCCTCTCCAAAGGAGAAAATATTGCTTTCTGAACTTCGAATGTCTACAAACAATAACTTGACTTTCATTTGAAAAAAATTTGTCACGATGCGTTAGATAGCTAACTGGGCTGGGGAAGGCTCACAAGGGAACCTCGCCATCGCACCCCCATCAGATTTGGTTATAAGTTGGCACAATGGATAGGCCTTGAAAAACTAAACACCGATCTATCGAAAAAACAGGAAGAAGTTGTGTGGAACAATGAAAAAAAGTTAGCAAAATATACAAACTGAGTAGTCCGTGTGCAAGATATGCAACAGCAAGGTAACGCCATGGTCGCGTGGTTATCGTGAACAGCTGTGAAACGAGAGATCCTGGGTTCAAGTCTTCCCTTGAGTGAAGAATTTAATTAAATTAAATTTTTAGACCATTATTATCTGTCACCAGTGTCGTATAGAATATATCAGACGTGTTTTCCTGTGGAGGAATCGGTTGACCTATGACCTTGCGATCAAATGTTTTCGGTTCCCATTGGAGAGGCATGTCCTTTCGTCTAGTAATCGCACCGTTTTGCGGTGCGGTCGCAAAACAAACACACTAAACTTACTACCGTGAACAGAGACGTCAATGAACGAACGGACAGATCATAACTTTGCGAAAATAAAGAAATTAAAATTTTCACTCGAGGGAAGATCTGAACCAACGACCTTTCGTTCCGCAGCTGCTCACGCTGACCACTTTTTTTTCTTTTTTTTTGTAATCTCATTGTATTCGTTATTGTTCGTTTCCAATTGTTCGTGGCGGACGTCATCTGACGCCCAGTGAAGTTCGTTATTGATCCATTCACTCAGGTTTTTTATTACAAAGGGCAGCTAACCCTGTGATCGAACACGCTGAGCTACCGTGCCGGCAACCACGGGACAACCACGCTGAGCTTCCAGCCTCACGCTATCCTTGATGATGCCTATCTTGCACATGGATACTCAGTTTGTATATTTTGCTCATTTTTTCATAGTTCCACACAACTTCTTCCTGTTTTCTCGATAGATCTCCGTTCAGTTTTTCAAGGCCTATCCACTGTGCCAACTTATAACTAAATCTGAGGGGGGTGCGATGGGGAGGTTCCCTTGTCAGAGCTTGCCTGCAGCGCATGCGCACGTCACACGTGAGCTAACAGGGCAGCGGAAGCCTCACAGCTTCCCCGAGTCGCTCAAAATCTCGCCTATGCGGATGCGCACACATACGCGCTCCACCACGTGTACCGCACGACAGCACCTCTTAGCTCAGCGGTAAGGGTTGCAGCTTTTCCATTGCAGAAACACCGCGTTGCGGAAGAAACATTTATGTTTCCAGAACACAGAGGACTGATAACAGGAATATTAGAGATGCTTTCATAAAACTGAAAATTCGTATGGGTAAGTGGCGCTTAACTAGCACACCCGGAATGCTGAGCGACGCTTCTCTGGCGCTGTCGCCAGCGCACCCTGCACGGTGGGAGACTACTGTAATTGACCCACCTCGGCGTGACGGCGCGTTCCGCAGGCTTTTGTCCGCGAGACCAGCGCCCACCGGGCTAAGAGGCTCTTTCCAGCCCATAAATTATTCAGCACCGGAAATGCGTGCCCCCGTATGTAAGAGCGGCGTAATGAATAGCACGCCGCTTTCCTGTCTGCCCCTGTTCCCCCACTGCTGCCGCAGCTCTGCCTTGTAAGATAAACTGAACTAACAGTGTCCGCGACGTATTTACGTTTACCGGTGACCTCTATAGGAAAGCCAATCATTACCCGAACCGTGCCCGCTTCTACAATCGCTACCCCTATGTAATACCTGCAAATTATCTCAGATTACGTTAGTACGCCTTGACGCTTTCGTAAAATTTACTTCACTTCTCCTATGTGACAGTACACAATCTTACGTACGGAATGAAAGAAATCTTTATGTAGCGACAACATCGTGATGGTATCATATGGCTATGCTGAAAATCCTATAGGGATATGATTTAAAACTGGCCTATTAGATTACTTATGCGCTTTTAAGGGACGCATAAACATAAAGAGCCACGCGGGATTAGCCGAGCCGTCTAAGGCGATGCAGTCATGGACTGTGCGGCTGGTCCTGGCGAAGGTTCGAGTCCTCCCTCGGGCATGAGTGCGTGTGTTGTCCTTAGGATAATTTAGGTTAAGTCGTGTGTAAGCTTAGAGACTGATGGCCCTAGCAGCTAACACCCACAAGATTACAGACACACATAAACCTGAGGAAAATTGCTTGTAAATGCGTAAAGATCGCTTATCGTAGTTCAAATGAAAACCAGACAACTAGTATCTCTTATTTGGTTATCATAAATTTCGTGAATTTCAGATAAGATTCTAACCTCAACCGTTACATATCGTATACTATACCACAGCATTTGCAGACTTAGAAAAAGTGTTTGACAATGCTGACTGGAATACTCTCTTTCAAATTCTGAAGGTGGCAGGGGTAAAATACCGGGAGCAAAAGCCTATTTACAATTTGTACAGAAACCAGATGACAGTTATAAGAGTCGAGGGCCATGAAAGGGAAGCAGTGGTTGGGAAGGGAGTGAAACAAGGCTGTAGCCTGTCTCCGATGTTATTCAACCTGTATATTGAGTCAGCAGTAAAGGAAACAAAAGAAAAATTCGGAGTATGTATTAAAATCCATGGAGAAGAAATAAAAACATTGAGGTTTGCCGATGACATTGTAATTCTGTCAGAGACAGCAAAGGATTTGGAAGAGCAGTTGAACGGAATGGTCAGTTTCTTGAAAGGAGGATATAAGATGAACATCAACAAAAGCAAAACGAGGATAATGGAATGTAGTCGAATTAAGTCGGGTGGTGCTGAGGGAATTAGATTAGGAAATGAGACACTTAAAGTAGTAAAGGAGTTTTGCTGTTTGGGGAGCAAAATAACTGATGAAGGTCGAAGTAGAGAGGATATAAAATGTAGACTGGCAATGGCAAGGAAAGCGTTTCTGAAGAAGAGAAATTTGTTAACATCGAGTATAGAGTTAAGTGTCAGGAAGTCGTTTCTGAAAGTATTTGTATGGAGTGTAGCCATGTATGGAAGTGAAACATGGACAATAAATAGTTTGGACAAGAAGAGAATAGAAGCTTTCGAAATGTGGTGCTACAGAAGAATGATGAAGAATAGATGGGTAGATCACATAACTAATGAGGAGGTATTGAATAGAATTGGGGAAAAGAGGAGTTTGTGGCACAACTTGACAAGAAGAAGGGACCGGTTGGTAGGACATGTTCTGAGGCATTAGGGGATCACAAATTTAGCATTGGAGGGCAGCGTGGAGGGTAAAAATCGTAAAGGGAGACCAAGAGATGAACAAACTAAGCAGATTCAGAAGTATGTAGGTTGCAGTAGGTACTGGGAGATGAAGTTTGCACAGGATAGAGTAGCATGGAGAGCTGCATCAAACCAGTCTCAGGACTGAAGACCACAACAATAACAAACCATATCTTCATGTAACGGAACTTTTCTGTTAAAACTGAACTTTAAAAAATATTGATAATTATCCTTTCTTTTGTTATTGCACTAATTAAGATAACGAAACACCATTGATATGTAAACAGTTCTACCCACGTTGAATTAAAATACTTCGGTACGCAGATAATGTTTGTTTGTATACTCACTCCATATCTTTTGCCGAATGAGAAGCGGTGCTTTCCTCTGCAATCTCCCATGTGAAAAGCTGGCTCCGTGCGCATGTCATGGAAGTTTCGAATGATAAGTCACATCTCGTCGTATTTTAAAAGCGTTGCACTCCGCAGATTCCCAACAGAATGATCCTAGATTTTGAATGTTACCCCTCTGTAATCGCAGGTTCGATTTTTGGGCTTCGTCTCTGATTCTCGGTTGTCATAGGTCCCTCACGTTACCCACGAAATAAGTGACCGTGAGAAAGCATGAAATACTATCGGAGCAGTCTTCTGAGTTTCGTAGGGCTCTCGTCCTACCCATTTATTGTAGTACAAAGCCTTAATTCGATCAAGACTTGACAACCTAGTGTGGCATTCCATATTGGGCGAACGGACATCCTGAGGAAATAGGACAAATTTCAGTTCAGATGCTAAGGGCTCTATGCCTACGAACAAGTCTTAATTGAAGCCCATGAAATGCCCTTACACATCAGAAGGCAATCGTTGGCAGACAAATTTTTATTGAGTAGCATATCCTTTTTAAACCTTTTTTTGCATATCAAGCTGGAGACCCTCTATTTCGTTTACTGGAATATCGCCTCTCCCCCCCCCCCCCCCCGCTCCTCCCTCCCCCTCCCGCCCCCTGATCTACTGATTAACTGTACAACATGGGGCCGCCTATCAACAAAAGCCCTCGACGCAAGTTCGCTCCCTATTTATACGCAAAATTATTCAGTCATCTCCCATGGAATGTGTATGTTATTAGATGGCATGTCATTAACGGAACAACTCCGGGCGCTAATGATCGTAGCAGTTTTGCACCCTAAAACCATAACAAAAATAATTAACGGAACAACCATTCATCTACCGTGATATAATGTGCCTTGTGTACCATAAATGGTCGGACTTTTTGTGTGTATGTACTGATAACTCCGAATAAGAGAGAAATAAAATGTGGGATGTGCCTTTCTCTGTTCACAAATAAATGTCTCAGAAATGTTTCAACTGCTGAAGGAAACACGTTTTCTGAGGAAGCCGTAGCCATACTAGAAGCCTTAAAATATGTCAGGTCCCCTTATGTTTCCGTCATTTTTTGTGATTCTATGTCTGTTTTACATTGTCTAATGCATAAGAAGTGGGATTCTAAAACCAGTAATGTCATCTTGGCTATCATTTGTCAATGCATCCAGTGTGAAATCCAAAGGCAGACGACAGAATTTCTGTGGCTTAACTCTCACTACGGCAGAATTCATAACGAAGAAGTCGATAATCTTACTAAAGAAGCCACAGACTCCGGAACTTTTATCGAACTCAAACTTTCGGCTTCTGAACTGTACCGTTTGGCCACACAAAATGCGTTTCAACAATGGCAAGAGGACTTGAACGTGTCTCAACTGGTGTCAATTACAATTTTATAACATAAGAATACAATAACAAAGGTACAAAATACATCATTAAAGAACATAACAATACAGATAACATTTGTAGTAATAGGGGCTTTACAAAAGAATTGAAATAACAAATACATCAGTGTTACAAAAATTATGACATAAGTACATACATACAAGATCAGAATAACTTTTGAAACACCAACTTCACACATGAGCATTAGAACAAAACAGAATAAATATTGTGTAAACATCTTTACTAAGTAAATAACATGTTATTAATGCAAATTATATTTGAGGATAACAGTATTCATCATCATAGTGAATGTAGCTTAGTATTAGAAGAGAAAAAATTCTATGAACAGTACACAGAGACAGGAAGAAAACAAATACACAAGGGTACACAAACACATAGTGGGATAACACAAGAGGAAAGGGCAGGGTTTGTTTTCAGTGTAACATTTGGTACTGCAGTCCAACCCAAAACTTCATTCCATAGATCTTTCGTCTTATTTCAACATATGTTTACACCAAAAAATCCTATCCAAGCATGCTTTCTGTATTTATATGTTCACATATTTCTTACCTCATCATTTATTTTCCAGTATCTTACCTCATCATTTATTTCCAAGAGAATCCTACCTATACCTGCTTTCTGTACATTTTTCGTTTAACCTCCCAGTGTCAATAATCCCTACAAAAGAATGGCCCTGACTAACATTAACCTGTACCTTTCACTTACTTCACCAAAAATCTTCGTTACTCAAACTACTGCAATATAGCGACCGCCACTACTGCCAGCTAAATAAAAGATTCAAACTACGGAAGGCACTAACTACTGATAGGCACAGTTAGCGATTGAAAGATTTTAATAGAGAACAAACAATGTATTTACCTTAATAGTCATAATATATATATCAGTTCATGACATCCATTCTTACAAATTTCAAAACTCCGCCATTTCTCTCCTCACATCCACCACTGCTGGCGGCTCGCCTCCAACTGCGCAACGCTACGCGCCGCTAACAGCCAGCTGCCGCTGCCCAACACTACAATGGCAGACAACAATGCAAACCAGCACAGACTGCACACAGCACAGCCAGCGATTTTCATACAGAGCACTACTTGGCGTTACCAATAAGAAAACCTAAACAGCCTACTTACAGTAGTTACTCAGAGATGAATAAGCTTGCACAGGATAGAGTAGCATGGAGACCTAGATAAAACCAGTCTCTGGGCTGAAAACCACAACAACAACAACAACAACAATAACAGCACCTCGTAAATGAATCATAAAAGGTGATTCCGTAATGATGTTAAAATCATTCAGGGATGAAGGAAAAGGATAAATGTATCAATCTGCGGTAAAGGGCCCTGCTATGGAAGTAACCTAGTCGAAAGTTATAGGTGACAATCTTTATGGTACCTCTGACAGTGGAATGCAAATACCAGACACACAGTGTTTATCAGACAACCCTACCCAGGTTCCTGGGACATATCCCACTTGTTATTCGTCGACGAATGTGGTTCCAACACGATGGAGCCCCAACTTACTTTGGGCTGAGAGTTCGTCAGCGCCTTGATCAATCATTCCCTGAAAAGTAGATAGGCAGAAGAGGTAAAGCGACCAGTTCGTTCACATAATTTCGTCCCACTTGATTTCTTGTTGTGGGGCCACGTGAAAAGTCCTGCTTATGCGCCACCTGTCGAGATTGGATTGGATCTCCTGGCAAGAACTGCCGCTGCCTGTAACAATGTTCAAACGACACCAGGTATACTAGGAGGGGTACGACAGAACTTTGTGCGATGATGCCATGCCTGCACTGGCGATGGGGGACGCAATTTCTAATAACTGCTGTAAATGTAGCAGCTTGTGAAACTCGTGCAAGTAAATGAGAGTTATATTAAGATTTTCGGTCTCTCTGACGTCAAGTTACGTGTGCCGCTATCAGTCCAACGACAGAGTAAACTGTTTGAGGGTATTGGGGAGTATTCAGTATGAACTATGTACGTCGTGACCAGGGTTTGGAAGTGGAGGCTTTTATTTTGAGTGTTGCTTGAGGCTAAAGAGAAACTTGAGTAGATTTTCGCTTATGTATTTCGAGCGTACCAGGGTCAATTACCTCAAATTGATACATTTACGCTTCTCCAGCACCCCTGAAAGTTTGTAGCATCGTCACGAAATCACCCTGTATATACATTACTCGTTATAAATGCGTAATATTGGCAGTAGAGCCGAAACTGCGTTGACCTGATCTGTAGACTTTAAGTTATGATTTCTAATCACCCTGGAAAGCTAATTTTCTCTTCCCTTCTGCTACTCAACTCAAAAGTAAAAAAAAAAGTGATGGTACTGATCCCCCATGATAACAAAACGGGTCAGATCGTTGTTGCAGAAGCAACGAAAAAAGCATGCCATATTTAAAAGAAGAAAAGTCCGCAAGATTGGCATAGTTTTACAGAAGTTCACAATACGGCACGTACTTCAATGCGAGATGCTTATAATAATTTCCACAACGAAATTCTGTCTCGAAATCAGAGAGAGTCCCTTTAGTCAACCATAGTGCCAGTAGTGCTAGTGTTTGTTTTCAATACAGTCCAGAGACAGGTAGCGCTATTTTCAATGTTTTCTACAAGAAGTGGCTAGCAACCACAGTTCAGTCAACTATCAGCCGCCTTTAGTGAATTACCAGTCTAGTTAAAAGTTGATTATCTCTCTATAGTAAATTGATTTCTTAGGATGGATAGGATGTGTGACTGCTGTGTACGGACGCAGGAGGAGCTGGCCACTCTTCGCGAACAGCTGAGCGTGTTGATGGCCGCGGTCAGCCGTCTTCAGGCTGCTGCCTCGGACTATAGCGGCAGTGGGGAGTCTGGTGCGTTGCAAGGTACACCCCAGGTGTTACATGCTTCACCCACTGTCCCTGCTGTCGAGACATCTTCGCGGGTACCGGACGCGGTTGGGCCACCCTCTCCCCAAGGGAAGTGGCGGGTTCAGCGGCGTTCACGGCGCACGAGGCGGAGGGTCAATGTGGAGGCTGGCCGTGTGGCATCGCCGCTCTGCCTGTGAGTGGACATGTGGCTGCTCCTTCAGCAAGGTCCGAGCAGGCACACGGGGGGAGGGGTTTATTAGTTATTGGGAGCTCCAACGTTAGGCGGGTGATGGAGCCTCTTAGGGAAATAGCGGAAAGGTCGGGGAAGAAGGCCAGTGTTCACTCTATCTGCTTGCCGGGGGGTCTCATCCGAGATGTGGAGAAGGCCCTGCCGGCGGCGATAGAGAGCACTGGGTGCACCCGACTGCAAATTGTTGCTCATGTCAGCACCAATGACTCCTGCCGTCTGGGTTCAGAGGTCATCCTCAGTTCGTACAGGCGGTTGGCGGAATTGGTGTAGGCGGAAAGCCTAGCTCGCGGCGTGGAATCAGAGCTAACTATTTGTAGTATCGTTCCCAGAACCGATCGCGGTTCTCTGGTTTGGAGCCGAGTTGAAGGCTTAAACCAGAGGCTCAGACGATTCTGCGGAGAGCTGGGGTGCAAATTTCTCGACCTCCGCTATCGGGTGGAGAAATGTAGGGTCCCCCTGAATAGGTCAGGCGTGCACTACACGCCGGAAGCGGCTACAAGGGTAGCGGAGTACGGGTGGAGTGGACATATGGGTTTTTTAGGTTAGAGACGCGGCAAGGTAGAAGTAGACAAAATGCAACAGGGAATAACAACATTAATGTGCTAATAGTAAACAGCAGGAGCGTCTATAGAAAGGTCCCAGAACTGCTCTCATTAATAAACGGTCACGACGCAAATATAGTACTAGGGACAGAAAGTTGGCTGAAACCAGACGTAAACAGTAATGAATTCCTAAACTCAGATTGGAATGTATACCGCAGAGACAGGCTGGACAGTGAAGGAGGACGCGTGTTTATAGCGATAAGAAGTGCAATAGCATTGAAGGAAATTGACGGAGATCTGAAATGTGAAATAATTTTGGTGAACGTCACGGATAAAGCAGGCTCAGAAATGGTAATTGGATGTCTCTATAGGCCCCCTGGCTCACCAGCTGTTGTGGCTGAGCACCTGAAGGATAATTTGGAAAATATTTAGAGTAGATTTCCCCGCCATGTTATAGTTCTGGGTGAAGATTTTAGTTTGCCGGATATAGACTGGGAGACTCAAACGTTCATAACGGATGGCAGGGACAAAGAATCCAGTGAAATATGTTAAGTGCTTTATCTATAAACTTCCTTGAGCAGTTAAACAAAGAACCGACTCGTGGCGATAACATATTAGACCTTCTGGTGACAAACAGACTCGAACTATTTGAAACAGTTAACGCAGAACAGGGAATCAGCGATCTTAAAGCGGTTACTGCATCGATGATTTCAGCCGTAAATTGAAATATTAAAAAAAGTAGGAAGATTTTTCTGTTTAGCAAAAGTGACAAAAAGCAGATAGTGTTGAGGATCAGTGGACAAGTTCAAAACCATCGTACAATATGCGTTAGATGAGTATGTGCCAATCAAGATAGTAAGAGATGGAAAAAAACCTACAGTGGTACAACAGCCGAGTTAGAAAACTACTGCGGAAGCAAAGGGAACTTCACAGCAAACATAAACATAGCCAAAGCCTTGCAGACAAACAAAAATTACGCGAAGCGAAATGTAGTGTGAGGAGGGCTATGCGAGAGGCGTTCAACGAATTCGAAAGTAAAGTTCTATGTGCTGACTTGGCAGAAAATCCTAAGAAACTTTGGTCTTATGTCAAAGCGCTAGGTGGATCTAAACAAAATGTCCAGACACTCTGTGACCAAAATGGTACTGAAACAAAGGATGACAGACTAAAGGCCGAACTACTAAATGTCTTTTTTCCGAAGCTGTTTCACAGACGAAGACTGCACTGTAGTTCCTTCTCTAGTTTGTCGCACAGATGACAAAATGGTAGATATCGAAATAGACGACAGAGGGATAGAGAAACAATTAAAATCGCTCAAAAGAGGAAAGGCCGCTGGATCTGATGGGATACCAGTTCGATTTTACACAGAGTACGCGAAGGAACTTGCCCCCCTTCTTGCAGCGGTGTACCGTCGGTCTCTAGAAGAGCGTAGCGTTCCAAAGGATGGGACAAGGACACAGGTCATCCCCGTTTTCAAGAAGGCACGCCGAACAGATGTGTAGAACTATAGACCTATATCTCTAACGTCGATCAGTTGTAGAATTTTGGAACACGTATTATGTTCGAGTATAATGACTTTTCTGGAGACTAGAAATCTACTCTGTAGGAATCAGCATGGGTTTAGAAAAAGACGGTCGTGTGAAACCTAGCTCGCGCTATTCGTCCACGAGGCTCAGAGGACCATAGACACGGGTTCACAGGTAGATGCCGTGTTTCTTGACTTCCGTTAGGCGTTCGATACAGTTCCCCACAGTCGTTTAATGAACGAAGTAGGAGCATACGGACTATCAGCCCAATTGTGTGATTGGATTGAAGAGTTCCTAGATTACAGAACGCAGCATGTCATTCTCAATGGAAAGAAGTCTTCCGAAGTAAGAGTGATTTCAGGTGTGCCGCAGGGGAGTGTCATAGGACCGTTGCTATTCAGAATATACATAAATGACCTTGTGGATGACATCGGAAGTTCACTGAGGCTTTTTGCAGATGATGCTGTGGTGTATCGAGAGGTTGTAACAATGGAAAATTGTACTGAAATGCAGGAGGATCTGCAGCGAATTGACGCGTGGTGCAGGGAATGGCAATTGAATCTCAATGTAGACAAGTGTAATGTGCTGCGAATACATAGAAAGCTAGTTCCCTTATCATTTAGCTACAAAATAGCAGGTCAGCATCTGGAAGCAGCTAATTCCATAAATTATCTGTGAGTACGCATTAGGAGTGATTTAAAATGGAATGATCATGCCCGCTCGAGTGTCCGTGCGGTTCTAGGCGCTACAATCTGGAACCGAGCGACCTCTACGGTCGCAGGTTTGAACCCTGCCTCAGGCATGAATCTGTGTGATGTCCTTAGGTTAGTTAGGTTTAATTAGTTCTAAGTTCTAGGCGACTGATGACCTCAGACCTTAAGTCGCATAGTGCTCAGAGCCATTTGAACCATAGCCATTTGGAATGATCATATAAAGTTGATCGTCGGTAAAGCAGATGCCAGACTGATATTCATTGCAAGAATCCTAAGGAAATGCAATCCGAAAACAAACGAAATAGGTTACAGTTCGCTTGTTCGCCCAGTGCTTGAATACTGGCCAGCAGTGTGGGATCCATAGAAGATAGGGTTGATAGAAGAGATAGAGAAGATCCAACGGAGAGCAGCGCGCTTCGTTACAGGATCATTTAGTAATCGCGAAAGCGTTACAGAGATGATAGATAAACTCCAGTGGACGTCTCTGCAGGAGAGACGCTCAGTAGCTCGGTACGGGCTTTTATCAATGTTTCGAGAACATACCTTCACCGAAGAGTCAAGCAGTATATTCCTCCCTCCTACGTATATCTCGCGAAGAGACCATGAGGGTAAAATCAGAGAGATTAGAGCCCACACAGAAGTATACCGACAATCCTTCTATCCACGAACAATACGAGACTGGAATAGAAGCGAGAACCGATAGAAGTACTCCTAGTACCCTCTGCAACACACCGTCAGGTGGCTTGTGGAGTATGGATATAGATATAGATAGATAGATAGATAGATATAGAAGCAGGTCAGTCGCAAACCAGTGTGGCCTGATGGCTTAATGTGAATCGTTCTGTTGTTTCTCAGATGAGGCGACAGTTTATAGAGACCGAAACTGTTTCCCGAAAACCAGGGCAGGGCCGACCACGTGTGAGTTCAGAAGAGAGGTCCATAATTTGGC
This sequence comes from Schistocerca gregaria, assembly GCF_023897955.1. Classification (NCBI taxonomy): domain Eukaryota; kingdom Metazoa; phylum Arthropoda; class Insecta; order Orthoptera; family Acrididae; genus Schistocerca; species Schistocerca gregaria. The sequence goes on along the minus strand of NC_064926.1, from coordinate 424,862,925 downwards.
TGTAAGGACACGACAGTACCACCTTATTTCTGCATACAACTGGTAACCTCTCAGCATTCACTGGACTTGTTGTGTAGAGGCAAACGGTGTACAGAAGCCTTCGGCAGAGTGGCCTTTACTGTCGGAGACCTGCTGTATATCTCTGATGCGTCTTCACAGAAGGAACGTCTAGAGTGGAATCGTCAACATGCCACCTGGATGGTCGAACAGTGGGCCAATGTTGCTTTCACAGATGAGTCCCGATTTAGCCTGGAGAATGATTATCTATGATTCGCATCTGGAGGGAACGTAGAACACGATTTAGGGACCCAAACATTGTGGAAAGAGATCGATATCGGGGAGGATCCATAATGGGATTACGTTTACCACTCGAACCCTCTTCATGAAATTGTACGGGTGAATCGGCAAGGTTTAACTGCTGTCAGGTATCGTGACGATATCTTCGGACCTCATTTACGGTTGTTGCGAGGTACTGTGGGTCCAGACTTCGTAATAATGGACGGCAACGCTCGGCCTCATAGAGCACGCGTGGTTGAAGTTTTCTTGGAAACGGAAGTCATTGCACGCAGGGCGTGGCCTGCTCACTCTCCCGGTTTGAATCCCATAGAACGTGTCTGGGATGCACTAGGAAGACGGCTGCATCACGTCAGCTTTCGCCAACCACTCTCCAAGTCTGCGAGCACCTCTACAGGAAAAATTGGCGTTATTGCCTCAACATGGGACTTGTGATGGTTCTTTATTTACGTGACCATTACGGCACTCCAACCCCAGTTCTCGATACCAGTAATATTGTACTGCTGTCTGCGAAGTAACAGACATATTTTTGTGACAATATTCACATTTAGTTTTATTAATGTATAGGTACTCGGATGTATCGGTATATTACAGTGATATGGTTCTTGTGTGTATTCATTTCTGTGAGACTATCATAACCTTTGACTTACTTGTAACAGTTTTGGCGCGAATGCGCACAGAGCAGTTTTTGTTTCACTTTGCAGATGTTAAGTTGTTATTTCGCTTTGTAAAAGAACAGTCACGTCTTGTGTTTGGTTAAAGTGGAAATTAAATATATGAAGATTAATACAAAACTGTTTTCACGATGATGTGACAATTAAGAAGTATATGTGAATGTACAAGAAGTTTAATAAAAATGTGGATTGTGAATACCAAGTCAAAAATTATTTCTACCATACCATTGCTCTGATCTTGGATTGTTTGGTCATTAAGAATTTCCTGAAAATCGGATTTGTTAGGTCTTCAAATATTGCTAAAATACAGATCTGGACCTTCTAGCATTCAAAGTGGAATCACCCTAGAATCAACAAGATGAACCATAACAACTTCGACGAAATCTACGTGGGAATCCATTCAAGATAAGTGCCAAAATTAATGACTTTTTTACAGTGATTTCATTATTTCCATTCTGACGATACCATCCACAGTAAATAACTGTGTTGTTGCCCGATAAAGCGAACATATGCTTTGTGAGCAATATTATTAATCTGATTTCGAACCTACTTTGCAAGTGGTGGTATTGTTAGAGACTGATAGCATCATTCACAGCATGCTCCATTGTTATCAGGCCTGTATTGCCGGCAGAGGTGGTCACACCTCATACTGAGCACATTAACCTGTTGTCGGAATGTGTGTCCAAATCCGTTAAGTTGGAAGAACATTTTTGTATACCGTTACGCATGATGCGATTACTTACGTTCTGTATTCTTTGCATTGTTTCTACTTTACTGTCACCCGTTTATACTGTTTTGTTCCCAAATGAACGCACCCTTTCAAAATTACCGTTCCATGCTTCAATTTTGGACACCAGTGTAACTGCACCTTGATATTGCGATAACTGCTAGTGTCACATACCAGTTTTAAAACCCAAGTCATCCTGTAACTTCAATTTTTAGACGAGAACAAGTGTTGCGCCGAAAACCCAATGCAAACGTGAGACACTGCGAACTGGGGTGGCAGCCTTGTAAGTCGCCGTACAGAGTCCGACCATTAACCAACACTGCCTCCAGCTCTGCCCTGGGAGGCAGGTAATTGCCGGCAGTTGCGCGGTAGCAGAATGAGTTCCCCTGGACGCTATTAACACCGCTCCACGGCCCGCAGTTCATTCCAGTCGCAGAGTGCAGCCGATGAGAACCGGCCACGTCGTGGCTGCAAAACTGTCGAGTGCGCGCCCTCCCCTCCCCTTACTTGCTGCTCCGGCTTTCTGCAACAGGCCCCGCTTATTTGTGTTAGCTGCTACCACAACCTCCGCAATACGAGGTAGCACGTGGCTACTTTTTGCAAAAGTCGGGTGGATTGTTCTTAGCTGAACCAATTCGCCAACGTTTAAGAATTCAGAGTTCTCTGGAGGACGTTGTGGTTATGCGGTAAACAAAACGGAGGCGGCTTATGGAAGGGGCCGATGCGTGTGTGTGTGTGTGTGTGTGTGTGTGTGTGTGTGTGTGTGTGGAGTTAACTTACACGACATGAGAATATACTGGCCAGCCAAAACATTACGACCACTGCCCACCGCGATGTTGGATGTTGTCTGGTGACGTTGCGTACACGTTACGCTGTATCAAAAGTATGCAGGCTGTAACGGAACCTAATAAAGGCTTTGCTTTACCGAAGTATGCGATACCCTCCAAATTCAACCAGTTTAACGAGTATTTATGATTATAGAAAAGTTATTGTGTATATTAACAATAATTGCATAACATGTCTCCATAAACAGTAAACCCATTAAATTATACTGCCGGCCGCGGTGGTCTAGCGGTTCTAGGCGCTCAGTCCGGAACCGCGTGACTGCTACGGTCGCAGGTTCGAATCCTGCCTCGGTCATGGATGTGTGTGATGTCCTTAGGTTAGTTAGGTTTAAGTAGTTATAAGTTCTAGGGGACTAATGACCACAGATGTGTCCACAGAGGTCCCACAGTGCTCAGAGCCATTTGAACCAAATTATACTGAATAACTGACCCACACAAAAGTTAATGTCACTTGATCACTGATACAGCAATTGTCATCATGTAAAAACACTAAAGCACTAAAAAATCTAAATAATTAATATGAAGTACGAAAAATAGTGGCCAATTTACGTATTTTGGATCTCCTTACATAAAAATCACCCAGTGAAACCTATTTGTTCAATAGGACCGTTTTCACTCAGTATTCACGTAAACACTCCTATTTTAGACGAAAACCAATGTAATTCTTAATAATTCATGTTACTTACTTATTTATGCAAATTAGGGAAGTCAGTTGACAAACTTCTAAAAAAAAGGCCTTTTTGTAACAAAGAATTATTCTGTCAAGTCAACAAATCTGTCATTTTAGTAAGCTTTTAAATTATGTCACTCGATATAAATTAATAACTTTTCTGCACAAATTACGATAACAGATGTACATGTGACTTATAAACTACACTCCTGGAAATTGAAATAAGAACACCGTGAATTCATTGTCCCAGGAAGGGGAAACTTTATTGACACATTCCTGGGGTCAGATATATCACATGATCACATTGACAGAACCACAGGCACATAGACACAGGCAACAGAGCAAGCACAATGTCGGCACTAGTACAGTGTATATCCACCTTTCGCAGCAATGCCGGCTGCTATTCTCCCATGGAGACGATCGTAGAGATGCTGGATGTAGTCCTGTGGAACGGCTTGCCATGCCATTTCCACCTGGCGCCTCAGTTGGACCAGCGTTCGTGCTGGACGTGAAGACCGCGTGAGACGACGCTTCATCCAGTCCCAAACATGCTCAATGGGGGACAGATCCGGAGATCTTGCTGGCCAGGGTAGTTGACTTACACCTTCTAGAGCACATTGGGTGGCACGGGATACATGCGGACATCCATTGTCCTGTAGGAACAGCAAGTTCCCTCGCCGGTCTAGGAATGGTAGAACGATGGGTTCGATGACGCTTTGGAAGTACTGTGCACTATTCAGTGTCCCCTCGACGATCACCAGAGGTGTACGGCCAGTGTAGGAGATCGCTCCCCACACCATGATGCCGGGTGTTGGCCCTGTATGCCTCGGTCGAATGCAGTCCTGATTGTGGCGCTCACCTGCACGGCGCCAAACACGCATACGACCATCATTGGCACCAAGGCAGAAGCGACTCTCGTCGCTGAAGACGACACGTCTCCATTCATCCCTCCATTCACGCCTGTCGCGACACCACTGGAGGCGGGCTGCACGATGTTGGAGCGTGAGCAGAAGACGGCCTAACGGTGTGCGGGACCGTAGCCCAGCTTCATGGAGACGGTTGCGAATGGTCCTCGTCGATACCCCAGGAGCAACAGTGTCCCTAATTTGCTGGGAAGTTGCTGTGCGGTCCCCTACGGCACTGCGTAGGATCCTACGGTCTTGGCGTGCATCCGTGCGTCGCTGCGGTCCGATCCCAGGTCGACGGGCACGTGCACCTTCCGCCGACCACTGGCGATAACATCGATGTACTGTGGAGACCTCACGCCCCACGTGTTGAGCAATTCGGCGGTACGTCCACCCGGCCTCCCGTATGCCCACTATACGCTCTCGCTCAAAGTCCGTCAAGTGCACATACGGTTCACGTCCACGCTGTCGCGGCATGCTACCAGTGTTAAAGCCTGCGATGGAGCTCCGTATGCTACGGCAAACTGGCTGACACTGACGGCGGCGGTGCACAAATGCTGCGCAGCTAGCGCCATTCGACGGCCAACATCGCGGTTCCTGGTGTGTCCGCTGTGCCGTGCGTGTGATCATTGCTTGTACAGCCCTCTCGCAGTGTCCGGAGCAAGTATGGTGGGTCTGACACACCGGTGTCAATGTGTTCTTTTTTCCATTTCCAGGAGTGTATATCTCTTTTTAGTAGTTCTTTGACAAGGTTATAAATACAAGCAGCAAGAAGGGTCGGGAGCGGAGTCTGAATGTCACTTTAGTAAAGTGTATGTGTGTTATTGTTCGAGGTGGATAGACATTGCAAAGAACATGTAAAAGAAGTGCTACTTTGTGTTGTGTCATTGCCTTTGGTGGACAGTGGAATTAAGATGGCCACCAGAGTAATAAATATTTGAAGTTTAAATATTTGTTGGCTTCGCTCATTATTTACCATCAAAAGCGCATAAAAAACACGGGACCTCATCTTTTTACCTCTAGACAACCAGATTTAGAGCCAGCGTTAGCATCGAGACACAGCAGCGATCCAGCAAGCAGCAGCGATTACGACAATGCATTTTAATGGTGCCAACCTAACGGCAAGTGCTAACAAGCTCCGTAAATGGGAGTGAAATGGTGCGACCATTATAAGGCTGAACAGACACGGATGGGGGGATCACCCTAGCGAAGATATGAGCTGCAAATGGGAAAATACATTGAGATCAGCGACTTTGACAAAGGACAGATTATTATTACGCAGAGCCTGTGAAGGAGTATCTCGAAAACGGCGAAGCTGGTCGAATGTCCATGTGCTACTGTTGTGAACACCTACGGAAAGAGGTAGAATAACAGCGAAATTACCACTAGGTGCTAAATTGCAGGACGTCCAAGACTCTTCAGGGAACATGGGATTGCTGCTTGCCTGTTCTGTAAAGTAGGATATGTCTGTGGCTTCTCTGCCGGAGGAGCACAATGCTGTTGCATCCACAAGTGTTTCGGAGCACACTGTTCATCGTAAATTGTTGGACGGGGAACTCCGCAGCAGACCACCCTGCGTGTTCATACGTTCACCCACCGGCATCCTCAGTTACGATTGCAGTGGACACGAAACCACTGGGATTCGACCGTCGATCAACGGAAACGTGTCGGCTCTTCTGGTGAATGACATTTTTGCTTCACTATGGCGATGGTCGTCACCATAAACGCCGTCATCGAGGTGAAGCTATGGAAACATTCTCCTGCGCTTGCATGAGACCTGTGGTAGTAATCGAAGACGTGCTGACGGTCGCGAACCACCTGCATCCGTTCGTCCTTTTGTCTTCCCCGACAGGGATGTCATGTTTCAGCCGTATAACTGTTCGTGTCTCGGGGCAACTGTGCTACATTGGTTTGAGGAGCCTTGTACCAGGTGTACCGGTATTAAATGAGCGTTTTTCTGTGAAAATGAAACACTAATTTTGAATTGAAAAGTAAAAAAAAAAATTATTCAAAGTACTGACCGTTGCTTTCTATACATTTTGACCACCTTTCTGGCAATTTGTGGACACCACGCCAATAGAAATGTTCGTCTTTTGAAGCAAACCAGTCAGACACCCAATTTTCGACTTCTTTGTGGGAATAGAAGTGTTTCTCAGCCAACGCGTGTCGAATTGATGAAAACAAATGGTAGTCGGAAGGGGCCAAGTATGGCGAATACGGCGGGTGGGGTAGCAGCTCCCAGTCAAGTGTTTTGTTTGTATCCAGAACCAGTTTTGCTTTGTGTGCAGGTGCATTGTCGTGTAAAAAAATTACTTTGCCATGTCTTCTGGCCCATTCGTGTCTTTTTTCGATCATTGTATAGTTCAAATTGATCATTTGTTGTCTGTAGCGATTAGTATTCACAGTTTCACCGGGTTTTAGAAGCTCATGACACATCACACGTTTCTGATCCCACCAAACACAGAGCATTGTCTTCTTACCAAAGCGATCTGGTTTTGCAGTCGATGTGATGGTTGACCCGGATTAACCCACCATTTTTCCCGTTTAGCATTCTTAAAATAAATCCATTTTTCATCGCCAGTAACAATTCGATGCAAAATTGATTTTCTTTCATGTCTTTGAAGCAAAATTTGACAAATGGTTTTTCTGTTTTCGATCTGTCTTTCATTCAATTCATATGGCACCAGTTTTCCACACTTTTGGATCTTTTCCATTGCTTTCAAACGGTCAGAAACTGTTTGTTGTGCAACATTTAGCCGGCCGCGGTGGTCTAGCGGTTCAGACGCTCAGTCCGGAACCGCGCGACTGCTACGGTCGCAGGTTCGAATCCTGCCTCGGGCATGGATGTGTGTGATGTCCTTAGGTTAGTTAGGTTTAAGTAGTTCTAAGTTCTAGGGGACTAATGACCTGTGATGTTAAGTCCCATAGTGCTCAGAGTCATTTGAACCATTTTTTTTGCAACATTTAGCATTGCAGCCATTTGATTCTGACTCAAGGTATCATCTTCATCCAATATTGCTTGCAATTCGGCGTCTTCGAACTTTTTTGGTGGTCTTCCACGTTCTTCATTTCTTACATCAAAATCATTATTCTTGAACCGTTGAAACCATCTTTTGCATGTTGCTTCTGATAAAGCATGATCACCTTAGGCCTCGACAAGCATTCGATGCGACTCTGCAGCACTTTTTTTCAATTGAAAACAAGAAGCTAATGCTTTCCGCAAATCATCACTCTCTGGTACAAAATTCGACATTATTAACACGATGAAAACATATGATGTTGTTTGTTCCATGACTTGATGTATACTAAATATCTTTGACAGATGTAATACCAACCAAACAAAAAAAATTGAGGCTCGTTCACAACAAATGTTCCCTATCGACACATTTGTATCTTAACGCTCATTTCATACCGGTACACCTGATAGTGAACCCACGTTGATGTCTCGGCGACCAAAGTCACCTGATATAAGTCCTTGGGCCGGCCGCGGTGGTCTCACGGTTCTAGGCGCGCAGTTCGGAACCGTGAGACTGCTGCGGTCGCAGGTTCGAATCCTGCCTCGGGCATGGATGTGTGTGATGTCCTTAGGTTAGTTAGGTTTAATTATTTCTAAGTTCTAGGGGACTGATGACCACAGCAGTTGAGTCCCATAGTGCTCAGAGCCATTTGAACCATATAAGTCCTTGGAACCCATGTGGACGCCATCACCGCGTACACAAATCAAGAGCCCGTTATTTACACGAATTACATGAACTGTGTCTAGACAATGCTACATACCTCCACAAACCTGCCAGCAAACTGTCAGATCCCTGATAAGCGGAATCAGTGATGTATTTAGTTCTAAATATGGACAAATAAGCTATTAAGCAGATGGTCATAATGTTAGGCTCATCAGTGTAATTGTAACGTGTCGTGCTGTGCAGTAGGAATGATTTTATCTCATGCAGAAGCAATTTATACTTCCTTCCTCTACTTGCGGGAAAGGTGCTTTCATGCATGTTTGATGGCAATCTTGTGCGGATCCAGGTTTTAGCTACGGGGCAGGGAGCATAGTTTGTTACTGTCTCCATCTTCTTTCTGACAAATTTAACTTGCCGCCACGCTCACTTTTGGCATACAACAGATGGTTACGATTTTAATACTAGGTCCGCTGTTTTTTCTCGAAGTTCGGGGCTTTATTGTGGAAAACTTACAAAAAAAATTATTATTGATGGTATTGTCCATCGCTGGCCATTACATTCTCCCATCTTTCGGATAGCATACGAATCCCGTGGCGGAAGAACTGGGCGCCTTAATGGGGATTCATGAATTAATTCAATTGTGCACTTGTTCGTATAATCGGAAGTTCTGGTCAGCCAGACTGTATGCCACTGATTGAAAAAGGTCCATGTATATTTTGACGGGTTTTGCGACATGGGATCGAGCACTGACCTGCTGCAAAATTACCTTTACTGTCTATCGCTGTATTGCGGCCGTTTGTGTTTCAGTACTGGGCTCGAACGCATCAACTGATTTCGATGATGATGTCCTGTGACTGTCTTCGTCTGTTTCAGCAGCTGCGAAGACGTTCTGTCATCCCCTGTCATGCCGGTCTTCAACATCAAAATCACCGTTCTTAAGGAATTGAAAACATTCTCTGCACGTTCTTCCACTAATAGTTCCCTCACCATCGGTTTTACCAAGAATTTTAAGAGTCACATCCGCAGATTTCTTCACGTTAAAGCACAAAATTAAAATTTTACGCAAATGGAGAGAAATGGGTACGTAAGTTGACGTACTTAGTCGAGACTAACCTTATGATGCAATCACAAATCGACTAATATTTTTATGGCATTATGTTTACAGATGCCTAAGCTTATTGTATTACACCTATGAC